>NW_025766181.1:527500-1127500 GCF_003918875.1 Haliotis rubra | reverse complement strand
ATTTGAGACATTCACCGACAGGTTGTTTGAATTGTTTCTGTTTGTTCTGACTTTCCCCAGAGGAAATAGAAATAGTAAAAAACTGAACCTTTCTGCACGTCTTTGACAACATAACTTGCAAAGTGATTTTAGATATGGAGACTATACGGTGAATTTCCTAATTATTCCTTCATCTGCTGTATAAAGAAATCTTGACTCATACCTGTGTGCCATTGGACATATGATGGATAATATACTCTCCCCAAAAAGAAACGCATATAGGAATTTCATCTGTATTTTTATGTTTATTTTGAAACATCTTGTAGGCTTTATGAGTCAATGAAATATAGCTAAATTGCACCCTGGGAATGCAGACTTATCCGTCTTTGGCACCAACTCAGTCAGTTTGAGTGTCACATGGAGACGTGTGGTGGCGCTGAAGTCAATACCTCGTGTGACCACCGTGGGCATCCAGAACTGCACGGCATCGCCTCGGCATCGAACGAATAAGTCTCAGAATCTCGTGTTGCCCAATCGCAGCCCACTCTGCCTGTAGTGCCTGTGCGAGTTGCTGAAGTGTCTGGGGCTGAGGGTTATGGCGTCGCACCCGTCTGTCCAGGGCATCCCACAGATGTTCGGGTTTAAGTCCGGTGATCTTGAGGGCCAGGGGAGCACATTGATGTTGTGGTTCTGGAGGAAGTCTCTAGTGTGACCTGTTGTGTGGGGCCTGGCATTGTCCTGTTGAAACAACTCCCTCCGGCGATCAATGATTGGAAGGAGGTGTGGGCGTAGGATTTCGTCACAGTACCGTTGAGCTGTCAGGTTGCCCTGGATCATCACCAGATAACTTCTCCTACGGCAGGTGATCGCTCCCCACATCATAACACCGCCCCGGCCGAATCTGTCCACCTGGGGAACGCAAGCGTCGGCGAAACGTTCACGTCGACGTCTGTACATCCGCATTCTTCCATCGCGTCGTTCCAATAGAAATCGTGATTCATCACTGAACCAGATTCTACGCCAATTCGGTAGGTTCCAGGCCTGAACGTTGGTGCACCATTGAACTCGATGTCGACGATGTTGTTGTCGAAGCACAGGGCCAAAATAAGGTCTTCTGGCACGTAAACCAGCCTCTCTCAACCTGTTCCTGACGGTCTGTGCAGAAAGCCTCCTCAATCCGGGTATTTGTCGAGCGGTACTGGTCGCCGTAGCTGTTCGATGACGCAGGTGATGTACCCGGATGTAGCGATCCTGCGCCGCAGTGGTCGCTCGAGGTCGCCCACTACGAGGGGCATCTGCTACCGCATTCTGCCGGCGATATCTCTCCCAGAGCCGTGAAATGGTGCTTTGGTGAACATTCATGCGTCGGGCAACTGCACGTTGAGACTGGCCAGCTTCAAGCAAACCAATGGCGATATGACGGTTGGCTTCACTTAGACGTGGCATTTTGCGTTCGTCAACAATATTCCAAATACAGTGAATAATCGACAGACAGCGATCAACCTTTTATACCCATCATTGAGACTATCTGATCCCCAACTTTCGCTTGCATTGCATGTGAATTGTGTATTCTGTGACACTACACGCCGAAATTGAAAATCATGCTGTTAAATACGGGTATTTTACGGATGGTGCGTTTTGTTGTGATGTTTCAAAACATAAACACCATAGGACTCATAAACAGAGCAAAACCTTTTGTAAACTGAATCACGTTTTTATTCATTGCTACATGAAGTTGCTATTTTCATGATGCGTTTCTTTTGGGAGAGTATATGTATGGTGCGTAAAAACAACTGATCTTACTCTGCATTCAGACAATGTGTCAAGACCGGAATGAATATATTTGTGAATGTAAACAAATATAGAATCTTCATATTTGTTTTGTCAATTGTTAGCAACAGTGATCATCTACTGATCAATAATGATCACTGAGCCGTGATTCTCTATTATCTATACCAAGTACCCTTAGTCACCTACTAGCAACCAACACCTGATCTAACGAGTTAATTAATAGTAGCAGTTAATCCAGTTACAGGGGAGTGAGTACAGCTAACAGAACAGCCAGGTGTGGGGCTACAGGTACTAATTAGTAGGGGCTAGGGGGACGGGGCAAGAGGGGTGGAGTCATTTTCACTGCAAACACACCCTTAAGGTTTACGTAATGGACAATATTTTTCTTGCGGTCATGGAGTCACTTATAAAAAAATCTTTCCACTGTTTTAGGTACTTGTAAGCATTTTGTTGGAGCATCTCTCAGGACAGCCGCCCATCTTCATAAGGCAGTAAACATAGAAATCACCACATTTTTTCACCTGGATTGTAACTTGCTTTTCGCAGGGTTCGTCGTAGAAACTGACACAAACAGTCATGTCCACGATGTCGTCTGAGACAGAGGGAAGGGTTCCTGAGTGAATCAAATCAATGAGTATAAATTGTTAAATGAATAAATGTAAACTACAAATGTCACATCTTCTTATTTCTAAATGTGTTTCACTTGTCCTACCTGAAAACATTATATATACAAGTGTTCTGCCTTAGGGACAAACCATTTGATATTCTGAGGGATTATATAACTACTCACACCTTGCTAAGGATCACAAGAATTCACAAGTTTACTTAAACGTAGATTTATGATTTGAATTGCATCCATTTAAAACTGGATAGATAATATTATGATAACCCCTCTTTAGGCAAACAGTCACTTTAATCTAACCTTATGTACTTGATACATGAGTAACCATAAAAATGGTTTTCCTGGCACCAATCAACCATTTTGCAAATCATGGAAAACGTCACTGACAAGTACACAACACCTGTCAATAGCAGGTATGGGATCCACAAGATGCAGTGACATACTGAAACCTAGGATCCATGATTACAATAAGCTTAGATATTTAAACCAAATTTGATCCCACATATTTGATCCCCATATATATATATATATACTTATGGTTCTGTTGACAAAAATGAATATAGTCTGAAGTAAAATTGTCAAAGTATGTTCTGGCCGCAGCTGTTGATGTCCACGTGGGATGTCGGCATCTCCAGAGCCCCATGGTAGTTGACCACCTGGTACCAGTTCTCCGTGATGTAGCGGTCACACTCCTCCGGCTGGTAGGGACATTTAGGGCTGCGTCCCCCGTTGTCGTAGATGTACTTGTGGTCCACGCAGGGGTCGGAAGCTGTAAACAGGGCACTGAACCAACGGCTGGCGTACTGGGCATTCTATGTTCATTGAAGACATCAGTGAAATCCAGTTATAATCATTTTGCAAATTTAAGTCTCATTCACAGGAAGTCGCTGAAGTTTTAAAATAGACGCCATTGTCTTTATGTACATTGTGTAAAAGAACAGTGAGGTGAGGTGAGGTGAGGTGAGGTGAAATTGGGTTTAACGTCGTGCTGAATTATATTTCGCTCATATGACGAGGTGCATGCGTGTGTATGTGTATGTGCGGCTTCTTGTACTAGCCCAGACTTAAGCTGGTTTTATAGTGCTAGCCCACTGAGATACCATGCCGCAGTGAAGCATGAATACCCCACTCAGACACATTTTACTAACTCCGAGCCGACCAGTCCTTGTTGTACCCATTAATGCCGAGCGCCAGGCAGGGACCAACAAGTACCATATTTTAACGTCTTTTGGTATGACGCGGTCGGGGATCGAACCCGCGACCTTCCGTTCTCCGGACGGACGCTCTAACCACTACACCATGGAGGCGGTCGTAAAAGAACGAATGAGATTAGCAATATCAGTTCCATCGTTGGTTCTGTCAACCGTTTCGGGATAATTAGCAGGGGCGGATACAACATTTTTAGAAAGGGGGGTGCATACTATTGAGAAAAGGGAGGGTGCACATTTCATTTTCACCCGAATATCAATGGTCATTTAATAAAAGTTCAGAACAAAGGGGTGCGCGCACCCTGCACCCCCCTTCTGGATCCGCCTATGATTAGGAGTGAGTGTCCTGTGACGTATGATTGTTAATCTGGGCACTGTTGTCTTCGTAAAGGCGTACACCGTGTCCTTGATTGATACAAATAACCTCTTTGTCTTTTATGTTGATTAACGGAATGTATTCTTATTAAAACGCATGTATTTTAAATTGTTTTGCTATTTTCATCCCGAAATGACTAGCGAATACATGGCGTGACACTACTTACCTACAACAAGGAACAGAACGCTGATACACAATATTCTCACTGTCATAGTTGATGGGAAGATATTGTCCATTGTAACTACTGACTCAGGTAGCAAACAGATCAGTCGTTCCTGTCGTGCCATGTTATCGTGGCGAATCCACGTTGACTGTTGTGTGGTGCCCACCCGTGTGGAACATTGGTAACAGCACAATTGCAGTCTGCACGAAAGGGTAGGTATTGATTACCCGTCCAACAATGTTTACGGGTCAAGCAGCCAGCTTCCCTGTTGGGTTGAGAGCAACGTTCACAAAGAGCCAGTCAGTATCTTATGTCATTGTAGGAAAAACATAAACAGTACTGAACAGCAATTGCATGACAGATATGAGCTTGAATCTGTATAAAATTGTTACATGAGAAAAAGGCATAGTTATAGACCTGCATAACCGATGATCCATGCGTACAGATTCAAAGGTCCGACGTAACATGACAACGCCATTATCTGGTACACGACATGGGAGTTCATGTTACAGGTAAAAGCATGTCTAATACATTTACTCTGTTCACGTGGCTGATATGGACGAGGAGGTGGGATATATGCAGGTTAGACATATACAGTGAAACCTGCCAACACCGGCCCCTGTCTAATCCGGCATACAGTCACAACCGGCATAAACTTTTGGTCCCGCTAGTTTACAATGCTATTATGATCATTACAACATTGTCTAATCCGGCACCTGTCTATTCCGTATTCCGGCACGACCTTCCGGACTCCTATGGCAAGGGTTACCTTCACAGCATGTGTTGTTTCTACTCTGTTATTCTATGTGCATGATTCATTACATGTCTGTCTATATTGAAAACCACCCAGCTACCTCTTTAGAAATCACAGGTATCACAAACAGGACGCAGGGGATATATATGTCGTGACCACCAACAGATTTAATTCAAGGTAGTGGAAGACTGTTACTGAGTATACATTTGAACCCTGACTTGTACGTTACGGAACGATGGTGTCCTTTCAGTGTGCTATGCTTAACATGCTCGTGAATGCAGAAAACACGTAGCTGAATGGATGTAAGCAACGTATATATAAAACCTCAGAAAAGACGTGTTGTTTTTCGAAAAATATACACATTTGCTTATAAAGTAAGTATTCACAGACCGACTCCGAACATACTCCTGACAAACGAGGACGGCTTGTAAACCAACCAGACAATCAAGTGATCGATGATTAAGAAAATCCAGTTGTTCACTTTGAATTGAGACTATTGTGTTGAATATCAGAGATTCCGCTTTTTACAAGTGAATGATACACATGAAGTAAGGAGCTTGCTTGAAATAATTATTCATTTGATATACACAAAGAACTTAATTAAGCACCCCATGTTTTTTTGCAATGATACGTTTTCAACACGTACATGAAACTTCTCATGGTGACCCATATGATCCTTTGACAAAATGATTGGAATCCGTGTTGATTTAAGATGATAATTGTTCATTTAAAAACACTGATTTTCATGCAGAACTGTCTGTACAAGTATGACCCTGGGATGTTTAATGTTGAATTTATTGGTGAATGTGAACTTTCAAAATGTCATTTTGCGTGTCTTACACAATTTAAGGTCCATACCGAGTGTAACCTTCATGTGACCGTGTGACAGCCAGCACTCACCTCCTCATACCCCCTGTCAGCCTCCTGATCCTCTGAAGGGGCAATCAACGCCGTTCCTCTTGAAAGGCAGCTTCCAATTAGGACAGGTTCTGTACAGGAGGACCTTTGTTGCACACGACGACAACCATGTCCCAGATATGCTCCAAAGGGTTACCATCGGGGCTCATTCAATCGTTAGATATGTCAGTGGGTGCTTAACTAAGTTCTTTGAGTATATTAATATTTCATTTACAATCAAATGATGAAGTTTGATGAGAAATGTTATGAAGATGTACCTTGACAAATAGTGTTAACTTTGCCGGTATTCTTCTAACAACGTACTTAACATTAAAACCTTACAAGAGTAATACAGATAATGGAACTACGAGTTCAGCTTAAAAATCAATAAGTGAATGCGCAGTCATTTGCAAAGAGGAAATACCTAAAAGTATTATTACAATTACGTAGAGTACTTGTTGCAAAAGAGGTAGCAGCAAGAAACAGCAGCAGCACATGCATTAGGAATAGTGTTAGTAGCAGCTGTAGATAGAGCAGCACTAAGCAGACATAGTGTTGGAGGAAGCAGTATTTATAACATGAACGTTCTACACACAACACATTCAGTCTTGCATACATCAATGTGCACACACCTATACACCCATATACAAACGTTTTTATATAAAATACACTTTCATATTGTCATTATGATAATCTGGCAGTACTTTGCTGGGTTTTATTAACCTAGTTGAGTTTATCGGTATATTAACGGTATATCGGTAAACATCCATCCATCCAATTCAAATGTCAGCTACAGTAATTCTAACCGTATGATAACATGATTGTATATACAATTAACTACGGTTATAACGAACTTTAAGGCACCACTAAGTTTATTTCGTTATAACCGTAGTTCGGTGTAATCGTTTACGTTTACGTAATATACAGTAAGCGACCATGACAAAACAAACAATTCTTTTCATGTAGAGTGGTTGACGTAATGTACTGAAAATATCGATGTTTCATTTCGACAAAATATTTGAATACTCAGAAAATCTAATTTCTAAAAGCAAAGTCAATTTACGATTCCAACTTCATTAGGATCATATGTTTATAAAACACTATCAAACAGTCGTGATATCAGGTGTTCTTCGAAAGATCAGCGTATCCTGCACTATCCACACCAGAGCGAAACATACTCCAGAGCGATGACGACACAACGCCGAATTATAGCTTCCACGTACCTTTAGTGTTCTCATGAACGACAATGTCATATTTCAACTTCATGTTCATCACGTGCACACTCACCAAAAATATAATATTGTTGGTTTATGGTTGTGGCTGTACAATAACATTGCAAACTTACCAACACAGTAAACAATCTTATCTGTCGGAGGCTTGGTCAGCTTGTAGATTGTTTGGTCTTCACACGACATCGCATCGATTGTCCATGTCCTATAGCAGTCGTCCCAAAAATACTGCATGCACATGGTCAGCTGGTGTTGACCTTGGGAGTCTCCGCCATGTTTACCTGGAGTGAGGTTTCACTGTTAAGCGTCTTGGAAGCATAACTACAGGAATGTAAACACAATGATGTCATACACTGTTGTGTCGAAGTTTAAGGGACTGCGGACATTCTTTGAGTTATCCTAGGTAGGATGCAACAGCAAAATATTGTCTCAACCACACGTAGAGACAGTTCTTATTTCGAGACAACCATAAGTTCCAAACAACGGGGTTTGATTCATACTTTAAAAGTTGCTTGAATTACACTCTGACAAATGTTGGTGGGTAGATTGTTCTTTCTCTGTTATATCTTCACGGCTGGTATATTGTGACGCTAATAATTAACTTACGCACTCACTCACTCACTCACTCACTCACTCAGGACTGCTATAGAAGGGGTTATGCGTGATTACATAGACTAATGATCAATTACAGAAGTTTGTGGTTGGTTCTGTGTACCAATGCACATGACATGAATTGTATATCGGGCAAAATATGCAAATGTTTATGCAGATAGCAGATTAGTGAATGTCATGATGGAAACGTTCTTGTATAAAATACTCTTTGATATTGTCATTATGACAGTTTTGCAGTACTTTGTTGGGTTTTATAAACCTAGTTGATTCTATAATAGAGCTGATAATTGTATATTATTTAATGGGTAGTTGTTGAATTCAGTCTGACTTCATTTGTATGTGATCGCCTCCGTGGTGTAGTGGTTAGAGCGTCCGCCCGGAGAGCGGAAGGTCGCGGGTTCGATCCCCGACTGCGTCATACCAAAAGACGTTAAAATATGGTACTTGTTGGTCCCTGCCTGGCGCTCGGCATTAATGGGTACAACAAGGACTGGTCGGCTCGGAGTTAGTGAGGTTAGGTGAGGTGAAATTGGGTTTAACGTCGTGCTTGAGTATTATGTGTCTGAGTGGGGTATTCATGCTTCACTGCGGCATGGTATCTCAGTGGGCTAGCACTATAAAACCAGCTTAAGCTAGTACAAGCAGCCCCACATACACACGCATGCACGTCGTCATATGAGCGACATATTCTCAAGCACGACGTAAAACCCAATTTCACCTTACCTCACCTCACCTCACCTCATCTCACCTCGTTTATATGTAGATATCTGGGATGAGTCAGTTCGGACATGGATCCGAAACAACATTGGTGGGGAAACGACGTTCAGGTATTTTATTACTTCAGACAAAACGGAGACAGGCGAGCAAAATATACAAAAAATGACACAGTAAGTGCCAAAAATACGAAGGTAAAGGTCACAACCTGAGAATAAATATGGAAGGTGACTGTATTACTTTAAGTAGTTGTAGGGTACTGTTTGCACATATCAAACCTTGAACCCAGACCGGGTACCTCCCTCCACAATGTTGTAGTCCAGGGGCAAACTCCAGCAGCTTGTATCCCGGCTCCCCATACCATGCCCCCTCAGTACTCATGTCGTAGTCATCGAAGACTTCCCCTTTAAACGTGTACATCCTCTGTTCCAAGTTCGTGAAGGACTTGTATTCAACACCACCGCATGTCATGGCTACAATGAAAACTTACATGTATCTTTTGTACACAGGCATTCATGTAGGAATACCAGGCACCACATACTTTGTGGAAGATATGTGGACATGCTTCCAAATTTGAGGAACAGTCCACAAAATGGCATCAGGTGCTCTCTGCTTTCACACGTAGCATATATACATTTTTCTTGTGTGTAAGATGAAGAGAATTGACATGCCTTTGTTTGTATTTGTGACGTGTGACACATGTATTCATCACTGTGTGGACATGATTCATTGACACCGGTTTATCCTATAGTTGAAGTCGTACCATGGATTCTGTTTTGAAAGACCGCCTCCGTGGTGTAGTGGTTAGAGCGCCCGGGCGGGAGCTGAAGGTCGCGTGGTACTTTGTGCTCCTTGCCTGGTGTTCTGCATTAAGGGCCAAACAAGGACTGGTCGGCTCGGAGTCAGTATAATGTGTCTGAGTGGGGTATTAATGCTTAACTGCGGAATGGTATCTCAGTGAGCTAGCACTATAAAACCAGCTAAGTCTGGGCTAGTACAAGCAGCCACACATACACACGCATGCACGTCGTCATATGAGCGAAATATTCTTAGGTACGACGTTAAACCCCATTTCACCTCACCTCTGCTTGCAGAACAGGTTTTTACAATCATGGAAAAAGTTTTGTCAATCCTATGTCCTATTTAGTGATTACATACCAAGTCTGTAATTACCCTACACTATAATAATAATAATAATGATAATAATGTGTCCATTTATATAGCGCCAAACTCCACACTAGGTATGCTGATAACGCTAACAATCAAGGCACAGCACACTATTACCCCGGATAACCCAAGCTGCCTGTTAGGCGCTAGAAGGCTATAGTCATATGACCTTTTTCCACCGGGTACCCATTTTCTTGCTGGGTGAACAGAGACAATTTTGAACAAACTCACTTGCCTAAGGTGAGACCACATGTGTGTATTGGTTTCACTCAAATCTGCCACAGACAGAAACTGATACATACTCGGGGTAAGAGACGCTACCTGTGAGAGCAACAAACGAGACGTGAACACAAATGCGTTATTTGAGACCAATACAATCGACAAAACAGGCAATATCAATACTCACGTCCACAAGAGTTCCGTTTGACGTGTAATAAAAGAACAAGCGATATCAGACAGCTACATGCACTGAACACTGGCTTGTGCTGGTTTTGCCAGGCCATATTGTTCACAGCATGGTATATACGACGACCAACACACGTATTCTGCTCC
This sequence comes from Haliotis rubra, assembly GCF_003918875.1. Lineage (NCBI taxonomy): Eukaryota > Metazoa > Mollusca > Gastropoda > Lepetellida > Haliotidae > Haliotis > Haliotis rubra. Next base: position 1,117,436 of record NW_025766181.1, on the reverse strand, counting down.
GGGTGTCTTCTACGGGTGTATGCTGTGTATGTTAAGTAAACTGTTACGTTATTGTGACAGCGTGTGCCGTTTTCCTTGTCACACAAACTGAGCTTTATTGTCACGCTAACTGGTCACACTAGTGTGTTGTGGAGTTGGGATACCTTACGAGCATTGAGGAAGTACGTATTATTTGTCGTTCGGGCTCGAGTGAGTTAATATGGATTAACGCCGCTTGTAGCAATATTCAACCAATATCACGGCGGGGGACACTAGACATTGTACCCATGTGGAGAATCGAACCCGGGTATTCGGCGTGACGAGCTAACGCTTTAACCACGAGACTACCCCACCGTCATTTCAGTCAATGTACTTGTGGGAGGAGTTACTGACCAGCTTGTGGAAACTCAGGCCTATACCTACTTAGGGATGCAAGTTAGGGACGAACTCCAGAAAGCCTGTATAAAGGACACAGGCAGAATACAAATGCAAACGTAAGAAAAGTGAGCTCAGAGCTCAACGCTCGTAACGAGGTCCAAACCATAAATACCGATGTTGTACCCGTCCTCCCATATTCTGTTGATATTGTTGATTGGACGAAACAAGAAATTAAGAGCACTCAATAAACCACTTACCGGAAGTCTCATGTCAGACAAAGGAGCCCACAACCTTTGCTGTTTCCTCAGTCGTTATTAGATAAGGGCAAACTTTACGGATGAACAATGTCTTCATTCGGGTGATGCGACGTTTCGATACAGATTCTGGAATCGTTGTCAAGCAATTATGAGTCCAGAGACAACGATACAAGAATCTGTATCGAAACGTCCTATCACCCGAATAAAGAAGTTGTTCATCCATAAAGTTTGCCCTTAATATCTTATTCACAGACTTCTAAATATGCCACTCAAAGAAACTCAGTCGTTATATTTATCAATTGAAATGGGAGGCCGTGGTTTGATTGTGGTAAAGGCTATTCGAGACAGCATTGTCCTATGCACTTTTGCACCCATTTACTTGTCTGGTGATCTTCTTGTGAAGCAAGTCAAAAACATAATGACAACAAGGCTCTCCAAGGATGTTGGATGAAATCTCAACGTCTGTGTTGATTTTGTTGACGGGACTGTACTGCTGGGTGTTACAGAAATGTATGTTAACCAAGCGAAGTGACGTATCAAATCGCACAGACTCGAGTTTACGTGCAGTATGTTTAGGAGAAGAGCAGTCCTGCGGAGACCTTCGTTTGGATGAAGTCGCTTGGCTTGAAAAGTGTATGATTTTATGCATACAAAATGTAACTGTGAACTGTTGATTGTGTATTGAGACTGACCAACGCCGTGTCACTTGACGACCAGCACTGGCACAGACACAGTACGTATCTTAAGCGACATGGTGGCCATGCTTGGTCCTTATATTACCGCCTTCGCCACGTTTGTCTCTTTGATCCCGAGGTCCAACCATGATAGGATCGTGAACATGTCGTCATGGAAAATCTTGCTTTTGAACTTATTTTCAATAGGCCTAAATACAGCCTAACAAGCATTCATGCCAAAAACCTGACCTTGTCCTTTTTGATATTTGGGTTCGACTCGGCAGCGAACGGGACTGGGAGTGCTGCCTAGTCAAACCCACCAAGAACTTTCCAGAAAATATGGTGACTCCCTAACACTGCAGCCTTCTACATTACACGGAGAGTCAGAAGGGCTGTGCTCCCGGTGGAGAACCGTACACTCTCCTGATCATGTGAACAAAGCGTCCGACTTTGGATGAGATTGTCTGTGGTTCAATCTCAGCACGATACTCGGAAATTGTATGGCCGCTTCAATGCAATTATCGTATTACCTTATTGTGGTGGCACGGTGAATCCTTTCTGCTTTATCAATAGAAATGGAATACAGTTAAACGTTTTAGACATGTTACATTACATGCATCAGTAGAAGAAGAATTTATTCAGTATAAAAGTCACCGGTCCAAGTGCAATATGAATGCAAGCTATATACATACAAGGTGGTTAGGTTTGCAAAAGCAGCATATGTATAACATATAGTCACAGCATCTATTTTGGAGATACGTACTTTTACATTTACAGTAATGAGCAACGTAACATGAAAGCTTCTTTGATAAAGTTTGTATAAAGAGCTATAAATTTTGGTAGGCATTTTGAAGACGATTTATTAGGCAATAGTTATTTACATATTCAATATCTATCATATATTTTAGTCGCAACGTATTACAGATTGGACATTCTAGCATGAAATGTAACGCATCGTCTGAGATATTCTTACAAAATGGACAAAAGTTTTATTTTCGAGGCATACTATCTTTTCTACTAGTTTTCTTCACGATTTTTAATTCACCTAACCTTAAAAGTGATTCATATCGTCCTAAATCATTATTATATATCATCTATAGGCATGATTCCATTTTAAAAGTAATTTGAATAATGGAGTAGAAATTTGAATTAGTGTGGTCATTTAACATGGAAAGAAGAGACCGGGTATTACAATCTTAAATCCTTTGCGTGAATTATGAAATAAATGAATCAGTGTTTACAATATTCTGGAAATCCCGTGCATAATTAAAACCATAGATGCAGATGAATCTTATAATTTCAGTTGCCAATGACCATTTTCGTCCATTCGTTTTAGCATTAATTTTGGTAACATTGTCTATTTTCTTCCATACTTAATAGTTACACCAATATTGAATACATCTTATAATTCATAAAATGAATCCCAATAGATATTTCTATAGATAAACGTCTGTGTGTTCAGGAGACATTTTGTTCTGAACAGACACAATTGAAGCTCACCAAACACGGCACATTCATCTCCAAGAGGAACGTCAAATTCCTCTGCCTCTAAAAGCAGGTAGGACAAGCAAACAGAGGAGAGTCGGCAGACCAGACCAGAAGTAAAGGCAAGCCAGTGACAAAAGGGACGATCGGACCAGTCAATCCAGCCCGTGTACTTCGCCGCTTTCCCTGACGGACTCACAAGTTGTACTGTGAGAAATGGAACACCCATTCTTTGTACACCATTACGCCTTGGGTTTCAAAAGTTCTGGTAGAGTTGTGGTAAATATCGACCCTCCGCAAAGGCGATTCTTCTGCCAATATTAAACTGCCAGGACAAATATTCAGAATGTATATTGTTATGAGGCAGTGTTGTACGCTAAGCAATAATGTTTCAACTGTTTACAGTGTACATGTATATTCAGTAAGAGGCACTGGTGCGCTCTATTTAGACATTAGTCTCAAAAAGGGCAACAACGCTATTGCAAGAGGGGTCTTGACTACTAGATGTCCATGTTTGTGGAAGCCGCGATGTCTGAGTGGGTTTGATCGCTGACTTTGCTGGCAATTAAGTGTGTGACTCTGTGAGTGCGGATTCGAATCCCGGATGAAACTCAACCCAACTATACACTAGAAATGCTAGAATCTGTACTTTACTGAGAAAGTGTAATCACAAATAGAACATGTGTAACGTTATTGCAACTCCGGTTTATCCTTTTCTCATATATGGAATGGCTTTCGCCGAAGTCGTTCGTTAATGATTTGTGGCCTTAATGGGGCGATGGGTTAGCATGTTGGTGAAAGGGTTGACTCGTCACGCCGAAGACCCAGGTTTAATTCCCCATATGTGTGAAGCCCATTCCTTGTGTCCTCCGCCTTGATGTTGCTGTAATATTGATAAAAGCGGCGTAAAACCATACTCACTCACCCACTATGGTCTTAATGAGGTGAAGGCCTGCATCTTTACAGAAAATGGATTCTGCTGCCGACTGCGTGAACTTCGATATCGTTCAGTCTATATCATACAGTCAGACCGTCAATATATTTGACCGTTATGTTTCTGTATGTCACATTTTGTATGTCCACCTACCAAAGTATCGGAGCGGTGGGGTAGCCTAAAGCTTAAAAAGTCCGCTCGTCAAGCTGAAGACCCGGGTTCGATTCCCCACATGGGTACAATGTATGAAACCCATTTCTGGTGTTCCCCGCCATGATATTGCTGGAATATTGCACAAAGCGGCGTTAAGTCACACTCACTCACTCACTCTTGCTAGTAGGGCTCAATTTAATATTTGTAATGGATGTGCAGTGAGTAAGGCTACCCCTCAGCCCCAATGGAAGTGCGTGCTCTTACGCAGTTAGACAGAACCTACCTGGGAATTCATCACAGCACTCATTACCCAAGTATCAGTCTCTGCGTGAGTGAGTATGGTTTTACACCGCTTTCGGCAATGTACCAACAATGTAACGACGGGAGATACCAAAAAATGGCTTTAAACATTGCGCAAATACGGGGAAGCGAGCCCGGATCAGCGGCAAGACGAACGACCGCTTTTCCCGCCATGCTGCCTCTCATGCTACCAGCCCCTTTCCCTGCATTATCTCCCCTTTAACCTTCCAAATTTCGTATAAACCACAAAAAACTATATGGTGTCCACACATATGCAATATTTATTTACTTATAGTTGGATTGCCCCAAACATTTTGTCACAGTGTGACCAACCACTAGCGTGGAACACACGCTATGTACCCCTGCAAGTGACGGTGGAAATCTTCTTCTTTAACAAGTCTACGAGATTCTCATCATCAACATGGAACAAGTGGTTCCCCGCAGGTGGAGAGACAACCCTTCTGGCAGTATCCATATCGACATTGTTGGAGGTAAGCACCATAAATACTTCGGCTTTGGCTTGGACGTCTTTGATAACAGCGGTGATGTCCATCGTTCCTGTGCGTCGTCCATCAGTATAAAGTATTACAACGTTCTTGGCATCAGGTCGGTCACCATTGGTTTCATTGAAGACTTCGTGTGCTGCCATTTCCAAAGCCAGGGCCAAGTACGTCTTGCCACCTCGCCATGTCTGCATGTTGATAGTCAGTAGCATTCCTGTTTTGTTGTATCTGTAATCATCCAGATGGAAGTCCACTTTTACACGGCCCGAGAACACAGACAGAGCTACGTTGATGCCATCTGGTCTGATGTCAAGCTCATTCAGTAAATTATTCATAAAAGCAACCATTTTGTTATAGTAAGGAGTCGTGATTGTGGTTGACACGTCTTTCATAAAGAGAAGGTCCACCTTGTCTGGCGTGCAAACTGCAACAGAGAATAGGTTACATAATTATGTCATGTGTGGGATTACACTTTCTTAGTAAAGTACAGATTCTATTACTTTTGTAACAAATCCTAATCCCAAATATAACATACGTTACATTTGACCACTTACTAAATGGCATTGTGTAATCATAGCGTTCGGCCGTGGGAGCCGTGTCAATTTACACTTATCAGAGGGGTACACAAAGTCTGCAGTCTAGACTACCAGTTGTCATACTTCCATTTTTGTGGAAGTCGCGGTGGCTGAGCGGGTTAGGTGACTGACTTTATGTGCTGGCGATTAGGTGCCTGACTCTGAGGTTGTCGGTTCGAATCCTTACAAAAGTTCTAGAATCTTTACTTTACTCAGAAAGTGTAATCCCAAAAATAGCATATGTAACATTTGACCACTTTCTAAATGGCATTGTGGAATCAGAGAATAGGTTAATACAAGTCGAACTTGCACATGGGCGAATGTTCTAAAGTTACAAGTGTGTATACAATCTTGTGACAATTTGTCTCGATTTAGGAGCAGTGAATCACAGTACGTATCATCATCGTCATCAACAACATCATTATCATCGTCATTATTATCCTGCCTTTACATACTCGAACATTGGCAAGAGAAACCCGGGATACTATAGTCAGCCAGGTGTGTCGCAATTTAACACAGGTAATAGAGGCTGCAGACCCATCCTGATTCCACACAGACGGATACTACTTGTCTAATTTACTACCATGTAACAAAGCAGATTTTGAAATTAAATCAAGTCATGGATTTCATTATAAGCTTCTCATTTGAAGACTAATTTACGAATTCGATTTGTCCATTCTCGTGGATGTACTCATTTCACGTAATTCCTGTTTACGTCACAGCATGGGAAAGTAACAATTCCGACCGAAACGCTTTTGAAGCACTTTACCATCTGGTCTTTGCCAATATCCGAGAAGGCACACGCGTTGGACAATAAGGCATTACTAAAAATATTAAGTTTACGATCATTGTTTTATTTACTTCTACCATGGAATGTATAGTTTGGAAATGGATTATACAGCAAATGTTTTGACATAAGAAGCTTCCGTTTCAAGCCAAGAGCATGTGCAGTTTTCTTCAGGAAGTAACCAAAGCCTATCGCGACGACACAGACCGATTACTTCCAGGGTATAGATAGAATGCCACATGTTGGTAGCTTATGCATCTATTCTTACCAGATTCGCAGTATATTCCTGAAAAGCCTTCCGCACAAGCACAGCTGAACTCGCCAAATTCGTCTGTACACGTGGCCCCGTTTAAGCATGGTTGCTTGTCGCAATGACGTACATCTACAACGTATAGGCGTAAGAAACAACTTTATCATCTTGTCAAATAGGACACACAAAGCCTGTTTATTCCGTAATTGTTTCATGGAATCTGTTTCGTCGGATAACCGACATTGGAAATTCTCTAGGTTGGCTTTGGCAGCAAATTATTAAATCACTAGTTATATGTCGAGTGCCGTGGACGAGTGACCTACCTTAGTAGCTCACAAACAAATCTAAATCGTTCATGCTTGATAGGTGACATTTACAACTTATGCTTTCTTAGTAGCTCACAAACAGTGTTCGCCTGAACGTCTCCACTCTGACGTCAAGTCACGTGATGAAAGCTCTGCTCATAACACTCCGGAATCCCAGTAAGTGTTTAAGTGTTTTATTACAAGCAATGTCTTTAGAATTTCTCAATCAGGGGACTTGTTTTAATATGGTGCATAATAGTGTGAGCCCACGTTTACTGTATATTTCATTGAATGTGTGTATCGTCTCGTGTGTAGATTGGTACCTGGGAAGTTTAGCACAGCCGGAGAGGTAAAGATATTTGACTGAACAGCATCACAATGTTCTGAATAGATACATTTGGTTGACAGGGAAAGACGGGAGTTTACCAACCTGCTTCACACGTATGTCCTGTGAAACCGGGGCTGCAGATACACGTGTAGGTGCCATTTCCATCAACGCACGTGCCACCGTGGAGACAGGGCTCACTGTCACAGTGACGTAAATCTGGTAAACAAATATATTTCTTGAAAAATTAAGTTAGTAAACGATATTTCAGTAAATAAATGTCTCATCTAAAAGAGATTCTTAAGAATCCAGCGCCTTTGAAAGATTCTCGGTCAGGACTTTGAATGGGTTAACAAAGAGTAGTATAGAAACATCAACATCCGTGACGCTGGCCTTACCTTCAACACAGTTCTCTCCGGAGAATGCTGCCTTACAGACACACTTGTACCTGCCGACCAGATCCACACAGGTAGCTCCATTATGGCAAGGACTGCTCTCACACTCGTCGATATCTGGTGTTTGAAAATGAATGAGTGAATGCGGAATTTGCAACGAAGTAATATATGTTAGTTCGAGAACGGATGGAGACGGCACAGCACAGGTTAATGAATAAATAACTTTGTCTGTGAACGTGCTTCTCTAACACCTGGCTGTCCCTTTCTCTGCACTCCTCCTTCGTAACAAACAGTGAACTGTGTCAATATTTTAGTGATAGTTTGTTAAACGACTTTATTATTTTTAGGACATAAATTCTGCAAAACCTCACAGGGTTTGGTATGTTTTGATTATGAACAGTGTTTCATTGAGTATGTTATGTTTATTAGTTCTCGAGGTTAGATTGCAATTCGTCGGTCCACTTTTTGAGCCAAACGGACTGTGGGCGTGCGGGAAACATCCTGTAAGTGCGTAAACGTTTCCTTCACTTTCTGGTATCACTTTCTACTACCCACTTGTCGCCTTCTACAATCCACCTGTATCACTTTCGCCTTCCTAACTGTGTCACCTTCTACTACCCATCTGTAAGGCCTTCTACCACGTACCTGTGTCGCCTTCTACCACGTACCTGTGTCGCCTTCTACCACGTACCTGTGTCGCCTTCTACCACGTACCTGTGTCGCTTTCTACCACGTACCTGTGTCGCCTTCTACCACGTACCTGTGTCACCTTCTACCACCTACCTGAGTCACCTTCTACCACCCACTTGTGTCACCTTCTTTTACCCATGTTTTCCCCTTCTACTACCCACTTGTGTCACCTACTTTTACCCATGTTTTCCCCTTCTACTACCCAATTGTGTCACCTTATTCTACCCCTCGCCTTCGTCCCTGTACCAACGTCTTCTCCACCTACTCTCCACGTACAACCTTCCCCATATCTTTGTCCCTTTCCTTTGTTATGTTCTATCACCGTCCTTTCTCGCTTCGTGCCACCATCCTCTACCACAATGTTCTACCTGCTTATAAGTCACATGAAGAGATATAGAGAGACCTATTACTAACTGACGGACTCAAAGAACTGGAGAGAAAAGCCCAGGTCATGCTATACAGTCCTGTTTAAGAACGACCATAGGATTTATACACGAGGCCAAGATCGTTATCCACTGACTAATGACCAGGAAGGATGTGAAATGTTTCACCTGTTTCACATGTCCCTCCAGTAAAGCCTGTGATACAGGTGCAAGAATAGGTGTCATCTGTTGGCACACAGGTCCCGTTGATGCACGGCTGGTCCTCACACGTGCGTATATCTGGGTAAAACAGACGTTCTTGTAAAGTTATATGTTTAATTATCAGGTGCCACAGTAGCCGATAAGAATAAACCAACATTTCTTGAAATAAATGTTTCGGTTTGTCCGTGCACACATTGTCATCGGCTCTTCAGTCACTAATTCGTTCGCAATCCTTCCATTCGTTCATCATCTCTCACGTATATTTACTGAGGTCGTGATACCTTCTTCGTCATCCGTTCGTCTGTTAAACTTCGACATCTTTGGGTTCACATGGCTAATTATGCTGAAATGCAAGGATGGCCAAGTATCCAGGGTCGTATATCATTTCTATTGTGATACTTCATTGATGACGTGGGGCGGTGGGGTAGCCTAATGGTTAAAGCGTTGGCTCGTCAAGCTGAACACCCGGGTTCGATTCCCCACATGGGTAAAATCTTGTGAAGCCCATTTCTGGTTCCCCGCCGTGATGTTGCTGGAATATTGCTAAAAGCGGCGTAAAACTAAACTCAGTCAGTCAGTCAATGATGACGTGACAATGCTTTTTAAATACCTCCTGGTTTTACCAAGCACAATATACGTTGGTCGTCCGTTTTCTGGTGTCACTGTACCCTGATCAATGTACGTTTGAGCACGAATCAGTTCATGTTGTTTGAAATCTTCGTAGCGAGGCGGTCATTTTGAAAGATTCGAATCGGTCTCAAAATTAAGAAATTATATTAAGTTGAAATGGTTTTAGGCTGCTTTTAGCGCTTTATCAGGTGTCATCACTGATGAATTTCAGTGCTCCTTTCATATGTTGTTCACAAACAATTACACCAAACTGATTTTGTTTTGAGGACAGCTCAGGCTAACGTTCCATGATTCTAATGTAAAGTGAGCTACAGGACCTTTTGGTCCCGTTTTACATTTGTCATTCTATTAATATCTATGGATTGTTATAGTGTCTTTTAGTGTGAGTTTCGGTAGAGTGATGAAATAGTTTGACACTACTGTCGTCAGTTGTGTGAAGTTGCTCATGAAGGTTGTAGTCCGGCAACAGATCAGTGTCTCCAGGAGTCTGTCTAAGTCACCCTTTACCACCCAGTCACCATCCTTGTAGTGTCACGGTATCCTGGCCAACGGGTTATGTCGAAATACATGGATAGTTATTGAATAGTGTAACTATTGAAGCACACACGATTGATGAGAGTTACCTCACCTGTATGACACCTGGGCCCTGTAAAGCCTTCCCTGCAGATGCAAGCATAGGTGTCATTTCTCTCAACACATACGTGGTCTCGGGGACAGGGTTGGTCCTCACAGGTGCGTAGGTCTGAGGAAAACAGAAACCTTTTAAAAGATATACGTTTATTATCACCTTTCACTTTCAACAGGTGTTCGCTTTTGGATGCTGATTTACAGCATTATTTCAATACATATTATCGTCATGTCGCATCAGGCGATATAACGGTTTAAATTCCAGACACACACAGTTTCCCAAAATATAGAGCGTCGTTTCATTACAGACAGATTATCTCATTCTGTGTACAATATCGATGCCTATATAAACAAAACTTGTATAAAACGCCATATAACTGGAATACTGCTGAGTGCGAGTTAAACAACATCTGTATATAACATAAACTTTCAAAGCTAATGAAAGTTTTTGAGTTCGCAAAGGTGACTTTGCTGAAGTGACAGAAGTGGTCATGAATGATCTTATTGTACATGAATTCAGTCTTATAATGGCATTTAGTGATACACAGCAGGCAGAGACATATGGGTGTTAACTTTGTTGAGGAACGTACAGGCAACATGATTACTGCTTTTCTCAGGTGAATGGACCTGTTTGGCCATGTGTCTGTACATGTGCACGTAAGTGCAAGAACAGCTGAAAATACCAATGCTGGAAACCTAACACGGGGCATAAGAGAGCGCGACAGATAGATGGCACAGATTGATATTTTCAAGTAATAACTGGTGTCGAAAGAAGCTATAACAGACCACAAGGAGATACCTGCCAGCCACTAGGAACATATCTGCCTGCTGCTTAGCATTATGCTTACCTCTATGTTGCTCTTGTCCACCTACCTACTCATCCCAAGCATAACTCTTTAATTCATTTGGCTTCCACCTGTCTATTGCTATTACCAGTCAATGCTACTTCCTATTGTTCATCACGGATGTCATCAGTTCCCAATTGCGCATGTCGATGCTCATGCTGTTGATGACTGGATTGTCTGGTCCAGACTCGATTATTTACAGACCGCCGCCACATAGCAGAAATATTGCTGAGTGCGGCGTAAAAGTAAACTCACTCACTCACTCCTACTGTTCATCGGTACTACTGATCAGTGACCACGGGTTTCATTTGTTCATTGCTAATGACCAATCAGCCCCAATTAACTGTTGGCTTCCTTTGTTATGTTTCCATCCTGATCTTATTACTTTTGTCGTTACAGAACCTTTCCACATTTACAATGAAAGCTAATATTTGTAAGTGTTTTGTAATGAATGTGTATATTGTTTTATAATATGTTTTTTTAATCCTCAATTTCAGTAAGGCTTCATCTAGTACAAATGTACTTACTGTGCAAAAGAGATATGATGTCATCTCAAGAGATCTAGAATATATTTTAAGGTCAAAGGGTACTCTTTCTTCGATCTATAATCTGTATAGGATTATAAGCTGTACATTTACGCACGATTTACTCAGGTAAAGCTATATGACAAGAAGCTTTTCATTACAGTGAAAACTCTTTAAATAAGAAGCTTACGTCAATATGCTCGTCCACGATTTCCCAAACGTGACGGGCATCTACCGGGAGGATTCAAGCCCATTTCGTATGGTAATGTGGACATGCCGATAGTAAAACCATCTGCTCCTACCTGATTCGCAGTACAGTCCTGAGAAGCCCTTCACACAGGCACAGTCGAAGTCTCCAAGTCCGTCAGTACACGTGCCTCCATTCCTACACGGCTGCTTATCACAATGGCGTGTATCTGGAACATATCGAAGTCATTATTACCGTTTCTGTAAATCTGTAAGTAAACAGTCTCGCGAATAATGACTAATGAATGATGGAGATAACAGCTGATAATATAGGAGGAACGAAGAAAGGTTAGGAAAACCACCATTACATAGCGTAGATCGATGCTCATGATGTTGATCACTGGACATACTGGTAGCTCTCTGTATCCTGCTATCATAGCCTAATTACACAATGTTTCATGTAAAATGAGAATTGTGCACAGACTGATTCCTGGCAGTTCTGGCACCTCCTCAGAGGTAAAGCAGTTTTCACGACCACTATATGGCAAACTCTGGTACGATTCATAGCCGACATATCTATCCTGAACAGATACATCTGGTTGACAGGGAATGGCGGGAGGTAACCAACCTGCTTCACACGTGGATCCTGTAAATCCTGGGCTGCAGATGCACGTGTAGGTGCCATTTCCATCAACGCACGTGCCGCCGTGGAGACAGGGTTTGAGGTCACAGTGACGTGTATCTGGAGAAAAACATGTAATATATATCTTTATCGCTTTTCACTTAAATATGTGTCTTATCGTGAAATGGTAGAATTGTATCACAGCCATCAGTGTCCTGAAAGCCTTCAAGTAGGCACGTGTCACGCCAGTCCACAAGGCGTCACGGGATGGTATAAATCCTGCTATGGTCCATGCAGGTAGCCAAAGTACTGCAAGTCCCAATGGTCCCTAGAGTCGTGATCAACCTTCAGTTGTTGGCGATCGTCAGCCCTTTTGTATACTGTATTGTCTTGCTTTGAAGTCCTATTTTAGAGATATATGCTAGTTGCTGTTTTTATTACTGTGATATACTAGTTGTTTTTACTGTCCTTCGTCGACAGGTTTTTAAAATATGAGCATTTATCGTGAATTTATAACTGTTTCAAGTCACGATATGGCTGAAATACTGCCGCTGTGACTATAAACTTTAACTCACTCACTCACAAGGCGTCTACCAAGTAGGACTCTCTGTCCAGCCTACAGCGTGTCACACAGTCAGCACTGTTACACGGGTCTAGAAGCTGACCTAAAGTGTGACACACACACGCACGCACGCACGCACGCATTTTACGACCTATAAAGTCTAATCATAGTTAACACTATAACGTTGGACTAGATGGTGGCATACATGTGTAATACATTCCTTCACAATCGTACAGAGACATCTGAGTGAAGAAAACACTTTGTGGTGTCACAGCGCTGCCACGCAAGTCAACAAAGTGCCATCACAGTCAACACTTGCAATACGAAATAAAAGGTTCCAGTGCCAGCCTTGAAAGATCACGAAAGAGGAGACTCTTCTCCCTACCTATTGCGCTAATTCAGCTAATACTAAGCATTACAAATAGAACACAGTCATGTCATGACGTTCCTTCTGGTGATATTTCAAGCAAGTCCTGACTGGTCTTACCTTTCAGACAGGTTCCTCCAACGAACCCTTGTTTACAGACACACGTGTAGGTGCCAGCACCGTCCACACAAGTAGCTTCATGATGACAAGGGTTGCTTTCGCACTCGTCAATGTCTGGTACAAAAATGTGAGAGGATGATAGATTAAATACATATCAAGGTATCCTTTAAGAAATGGAAGTCATGACAACAGCAATCGGTTGTCCATATCATGAGAAATGGTCCCCTGCATTTATTATGTCGCCCCTCACACAGACCACGGGTTACTTGAAACAAAGATTTTGCAGGGGTCCAAAATGGTCACAAATATTTAAAGACATGTACAGATTAGCATTGTAAGTTGATCTTCTGGTAGCAGTTTGTGTGGAATAAAGTTACTGTCGACAGGTTGCGATACTGTTTGGATGGTCAGTATGTCACTGTAAGATTATGAATGACAATATCAAATACTCTGTTTACCTGGATCGTATCACCTTCCTCTACGTCATTGTATCACTTCCTCAAACACCTTATAGCTTTTCCCCTTCGTTCCCCTTCCGTACCACCTTCCTCTACATCATTGTATCACTTCCTCAAACACCTTATAGCATTTCCCCCTTCGTTCCCCTTCGTCTGTCTGTTTTTGAAAGTATTTTATGATTTTACAGATAGTATCATACATTCTCATGTATAAGGATGATTAGACACCAACCAAGGCCACTGTCACTGCCCGTAACGACAAACGTATGATAAAGAAGGAGATGTTTCCCACCTGTTTCACAAGTTCGTCCTGTAAATCCTGTTCTGCAGCTACAGTTATAGGAGTCACTGTTCTGTGTACACGTAGCACCGTTGAGGCAGGGCTGGCTCTCACACGTACGTATATCTGGGAAATCAAACGTGTATTTAGACGTTCACTGTGAGAGGGAAATCAGACGTGTATTTAGACGTTCACTGTGAGAAGAAACCAGAGCTGAAAAGTGCTCACCAGTCATCCACGTCTCACTCAGTAACAATGTCGTGGTACATTTCCTACACCCATGCATCTCTTTTCTGATGATGCCATGTTTATGGTGTAGAAATGCATGTACTGAAGCGGCAACCGTGTCACCATGGTGATTTGTCATTTCAACTATATCTGCATGTGTTAGTTTTAAAGTAAAGTAGGTCAGGACACACTCATTCTCACTCAACATGCACATTTACTCTATTGCGTTGTCGCATGATTGTAAGTGCAATAATATTGAACTTCTTCACAAAAGTTCATTTGGAAATCAAGATACTTTGGGTATTCTGTGTTAATTTACCATTACCATTTCCATAATACATCAAAAATATATTCTTACGATATGTATAACATCCCATTTTAGTTAAAGTTGATGTCGCCAGCCACGGAGTATATATTTGTTACATCAAAAATAACACTAGTGATAGTGAACGTTATCTTTTCATGCATCATGTGGAATATATCATGCTGAATTTTACTGTCAGGTAATAATTTAATAGATGAAGAATGAGGACTATGTTTATGGATATACAACATAGATTCTAATGTCAATGTCAAGCAAGTGTCAAGCACCACTGACATTAGAATCTATGTCGAAATGTCGCCTATATAGAATAAAGAAGTTGTATATCCATAAACTAGTCATCATTCTTCATCTATTCATCTACCCAACTTCTAGAATGCCAATCAAAGAGGTAATAATTTAACTTAATATTTGAGGGTATGCGTCAAATGCCTATATAGTCCGACGTTTGTTGCTAAACATTTGTTAAAGACATGTAATTAATTTTTTTGTATTTGCAGTGTTCTGAAAATGACAAAAACTGCATCCGTTATGTTTGACAGTATTTTACGTTACAGTTGTATTAAATGTCTATTACCTCACAGTGATACATTCGATAACCAATATGGGGCAAATAAATATATTCCCAGGTCGCATAACTCCTTGACGTTGTCTAGAAATATAGACATGTCAGTGTAAGGCATTCAGTATTACTTTAGATGAACTAGAGAATCTATTTGGAAATTCTTGTTTGAATTTCACCAATTGTCAATGTAACGGTAAGATTCTGTGTAACATCTGAATACTTCTTTTTCTTTATTTGTGTTGAAATTAACTTTAGTTTGTTAAAGGATTTTAGCAAACAATTAAAACAAGTTGTACTATAGTTTTACATATATCTAACATCAAATTATTTTGTGTGACATAAAATACACTAGAAAATACCCCAACTGCTAGTTAGTAACTGCCGTTTATTAACAAACCATAAGACATTGTATCCTATCATTCTGTACATAGGTCAAGTAAATAATATTTGTCGTTGTCATATCGAAGAAATTGTGTTCAGATAAAAAAAAATCCGATTTCCATGATCACAAATGTACAGGCTGACTGAGAATGAGTGGACAACCAAGGAGTGGCCAGTAGTCCTAACTTAACCAACAGAAGGGATCGAGCTACAAACACATGCTTTATATCAATGGAAAGATTAGATGAATTAATCTAACTAACCTGTTCCAATATGCACTTATTACAATTTGCCCACAAATGGGATCAGAAAATGCCTTTCTGCAGAAATGTCTGCATGAATTGTTTTTACTGCAGAAATTTCAGCAAGATTTTCTTTTTTCTTTCAGACGTTTCTGGCCGAAATTGTTTTATTTCAAACTGTTTAAACTGATGTACATAGTGGATATATAACATCCAACGAACTGAAGGGTTTGTAATCATGCCAAACTAAACGGATGACTTACAAATAACAGACAGAAAGTACATTATGTAGACATTATTCAGCACCAGAGTCAAAGTTCTATCATATGCTTTTGTGCATCACCCAGGCTTCAGTAAAGCTTTCAAAACATTAGACACGAGGAGGATATAACCAAACCTGACGTATCAGTGACAATGATGTCCGATGCAGTTTAACATTCTGGCTACGAAACATATGGGTTGCTGAACATGAATTTCAAACACGGGTTGCCGAAGATGAAGATACTAAAGATGACCTCACCCTCTGAGAGACCATGTGAAAGGTTGTCACTGTGTGTGTCATAACCTGTGTCCTCACTGATGTCCATAAGTCCAGACAAATAACTCCTACCTGAACCACACCTTTCTCCACTAAAGCCTGGTCTGCAGATACAAGTATAGGTGCCATTGTTCTGCACACACGAGGCGCCGTTCATGCAGGGGTGGCTCGCACAGTTAGGAACATCTGGAGGGAACACACATTCTGGCATTATTCATGGCAGCGGTCTGTAGATAATCCAGTCTGGGCAAACAACCCAGTTTCTAAAATCACAAGAATTGATCCACGCAGCTGGGATTTGATGATATGCAATCAACCACAACACCAAGACTGACCTCTGTTCAATTTGTCGCTTTTGGCAAGACTGGAGTTACATTTCTTCCCAATTTAATCTCGGGTGCTGAGGTTAATAAGCTTTAAAATTGGTCTGGCAGTTTATATCACTTTCCAGAACCTGACACTCACCGAATATATATAAGGACAAAATGGTGTGCTGAACTACTGAGGCAATATTTCGTTTCATTTAAGGCTTCTTTTAACCTGAGAGACACTGCTTACCATTTTTCTCAGTGGTGTCCTCAGCAACCGTACCGTTCCTGAAAACATAATACCAATGTTCTAAAGGTTTACCATCTAATGACAAACGTATGTGGAGGCATAGATTACAAGCGACTGTCTGTTTTTACTTCACCGTTTAGTCAGTGAAAACCACTGTTTCCGCCTGTAAAATGTCCAGTTACACACTGCAAGTATTTGCTAACAATATCCAGTATTTCGTATTTCACATGGTAAAGTACTATAATTATCTAACTACATGCACCTAACCTTTCTTCTTTATCTAACACATTAATTTACCTACATAATTTGCCTAAAGGCAATGCCTTCTTGTCCATGTATCTACAGGTACCGCGATAAAATAACTCCCATGGCTGCACTGACTGTTTGATGAGTGAGTGAGTGAGTGAGTGAGTTTAGTTTTACGCCAATATTCCAGCTATATGGCGGCAGTCTGTAAATAATTGAGTCTGGACCAGACAATCCAGTGATCAACAACATGAGCATCGATCTGCGCAATTGGGAACCGATAACATGTGGCAACCAAGTCAGCGAGCCTGACCACCCAATCCCGTTAGTCTCCTCTTCCGACAAGCATGGGTTACTGAAGATCAATATTCTAACCCGGACCTTCACGGGTTGACTATTTGATGAAAGATGAAGGACTTGGTATAGCTAACATTTCAAACAATGCAATATAAACAACAACTGTGTTCACCGAGGCAGAGATCTGCCCACACAATGCGTCAGTACTATCAACATTTAACTCAAAAGGCCCATCTA
Organism: Haliotis rubra; assembly: GCF_003918875.1. NCBI lineage: Eukaryota > Metazoa > Mollusca > Gastropoda > Lepetellida > Haliotidae > Haliotis > Haliotis rubra. Next base: position 1,100,027 of record NW_025766181.1, on the reverse strand, counting down.
TATACGTTGTGGGGTCCAGCATGTGTACAAACAAATCACTATCTCGAAGATTCCAACATCATTAATGCTATAATGATTGGCGTTTTTTATACACATATTCACAAACAAGATATGAGGCACTCTGAAATGATACCACGTAGATTCCTGACTTCGGTAGATTAGTATCATTTTTAAAATCTTTAAAAAGATGTTTGAAAGTGTTTCCACTCTTTACTCCACTATCAAACACGACAGTCAAAGTCAAAAGTCATAAGAGGGTCTATTGTACAGAAGGCCTCTGGCCCATATACATGGGAGTATATACACATCATACTGTTACACACAGGAAGTAACACGTTCTTTAAACAGTTCATTTCTTTTAACTAGTGCATGTTTAATAGTGAAAGGTTTAATATATGGGATTCGTTCTTAGTCGTTAAAATATATACGAAAGCTTTCAATGGCGGCATCCCTGTCAAATAATCTTTTATATATTTCTTTCGAAGGTCACTATAAAATGGACAGACGAACACAAGGTGAATTTCATTTTCTATTTCTATATCGCATAACTGATGGCAAACAAGATATGAGGCACTTTGAAATGATACCACGTAGATTCCTGACTTCAGTGGATTGGTATCATTTTTAAAAATCTTAAAAAAGATGTTTGAAAGTGTTTCCTCTTGTTACGCCACTATCCCACACGACAAATATAATATATGTCCATTCCTTGTACTATGGGGCATTTGTTACTTAATGTGGTCACCATGTTTTCTAATATTCAGGAAAGTGTGTCGAAAAAGAAAGTGGATATCCTCTGAGGTTTATTGAGAAATCAATGACTGAAATGCTGGAGACTCTGCATGGTGAAACCAGGCGATATCACAATTTGGCACGATGAACATTAATAGGCATCGGTCGTCCTCCTATCTTTTCTAATCAGATTCTTTGTCAATATCAATCACACGTTCTGCTTGTCAGTAAGTTGATCCTTAACCTCAGATGTATCTTTGATCTGATATCTGACAACTTCAGAGGGACAATACCGCTTCAATTATTTCGGGATAAGTTGGATTGGTTAAATTTTCTTAACTTTCCAATATTCAACATTGTTAAAGTTGCAGGAAAAAATGTTTGTTGTAATTTTGATAGTTCAGACACCCTGTACATGTCATCAGTATTAAATCTTTCTGTCAGAATCTTACAAGACCCAACACATGTTTCAAACCCTTGTTGTACACTTTTACCATCTGGCTGTAGGTATCGTTTTACCAAATGTAAAGTCAAAGAGAAGTAAACACTCTTTTGTACCAGTTAACATATCCTTTATAAACAAGTCTTAAACATTATTTACTTAGTATATTTATTGTAAGATGTTTTTCTCATAAATACTGTTGTTTACTATGCATTCAGTGTCATTGTTGCTGCTCATGTCTTACATGTTGTTTTCTGATGTTCTTAACTCTGATGTACACAAAATTCCCTGTCGGGCAATAACGCATTATCTTATCTTATCTTATCTATCTTACTTTACGCCATTTGTATGTGTTTGTGACTCACTACCAGTGACCAGCATTTGTATGTGTTTGTGACTCAAATTTGTATGTAAACTCCATCTTGTCACCTTCTTATATCACATTTGTATGTGTTTGTGACTCACATTTGTATGTGTTTGTGACTCACATTTGTATGTGTTTGTGACTCACATTTGTATGTGTTTGTGACTCACATTTGTATGTGCTTATGACTCACATTTGTATGTGTATATGACTCATATTTGTATGTGTTTGTGACTCACATTTGTATGTGTTTGTGACTCACATTTGTATGTGCTTATGACTCACATTTGTATGTGTATATGACTCATATTTGTATGTGTTTGTGACTCACATTTGTATGTGTTTATGACTGTATTTGTATGTGTATATGCATTTATGCATCATATGCCAACATTATTTGTATGTGTAACTCACCCTCATGTAATGTATGTGTTTGTGACTCACATTTGTATGTGTTTGTGACTCACATTTGTATGTGTTTGTGACTCACATTTGTATGTGTTTATGACTCATATTTGTATGTGTTTGTGACTCATATTTGTATGTGTTTATGACTCACATTTGTATGTGTATATGACTCATATTTGTATGTGTTTGTGACTCACATTTGTATGTGTTTGTGACTCATATTTGTATGTGTTTGTGGCTTACATTTGTATTTGTTTGTGACGCACATTTGTATTTGTTTATGACTCATATTTGTATGTGTTTGTGATGTGTGCCATAGTCGGAGCAAGATGCACTCGCCATATCGGGAACATATGTATCGTTACCTTCTGATCAGCATTTGTCAGTGATTCATGAACATAGGCTCAGATACAGTATATGTACTGTGGACTCTGCTTGTAGCAGATCCTTCTGCACATTATGGAAAGCTTTTCCTTTGCTCGTGTGTACCCTGCCCCTCTGTACTGCTTTTAAAGCTACAGATGCAGAATGACATGGATGTTGGCACATATGGTTGGGAGATTGTGCAGATAACCGCGACAAAACAAAACTGGAGGGTATGTAACTTCGATCAGTTTGATCAGGCTGAACTTACAATTCTGGAGTGTTCGTCTCTTTTGGGTTCGGCTGATCTGTTCTGTCAGACGGATACGTGACTTCATTTGCCGACTTTGTTGTTGTTTGTTGGGGACCGTTTACGTCAGCCTGAGTGGTGACCTCTCTTGAAGAGAGGGGTGTGCTGCCACCTGTAACCTTTGACGTGTCTTTTGCCTGTCTCCATTAAGTCCTGTTGTAGTTTCACTGGCATATATATCCGTAGTCTGTTTTGGTTTCTGTCCGTTAGACAGAGTGGAGATTATGTTCCCAGAACCGGGTGTGGTGGTTCGTGCTTTACCAGAAGGATCACTGGCACTATCACTAACAGCTTGTTTTCTGCTTGATTGAGAGGTTATTTCATTTTTATTTTGATTGTTTGTGCCTCTGTTGGGGTTATCATCAGGTTTAGATTCAGGTTGTTTTCCCGATTGGCCGGCACTGGCATTTGGTTTGCTTGTCGTGGAGTCGTCAGGCGTGGAGTCTTGTACTTGGTCTTCTTCTGTAAGGGAACCAAAATAGTTTATTGCTGCTTAAATACAGTCGAATGTGAGTGAGTACTATTTGACGCTGCTTTTAGCCAACATTGCAGCTGTATCACAACGGGGGACACCAGGACTGAGCTCCACACAATGTACCCAGGTGAGGCCACGAGACGTTAGCGAGACGAGTGAACACCGTACCGACTAGACTATCACATATTACGTGTAACTAGCGAAAGGTAGACACGTATATAGGATAAATACCCACTGTTTCTACATAAAATATAGCAACTCCTTTCGTTGTCAGCATTGTATATAAAGATTTCATGAAATGAACACCATTGATCGCTTTCCTATTTCAGGGCCGAAAATGATCAAGTGCTGTTGGGCGACCCTGCTCGCGGAGCCTGGGCCCTTATTCTCCAAACGTTCGTAATCCTGAGAATTCTTAACTTTGATCGTAGCCAATGTGTTAAGAATGGGCTTAAGAAGTTCGAAGGGCTACGAACGTTTCGAGAATAGCTAGCCTGGATGCACATATTGTAGGCTCGAATCCTGGATATGCCCTGGTCATGATTATTGTTGTTAATAATAATAATAATAATTGGCTTGTATAGCGCCTGCTTCCATCATAGATGCTCGGCGCTGCATACATCGTTAAAAACACAATAAGTGTGAAAAGAGTTCTCGTGTTTCCAGGTTTTACTACCGAACATTTCACCCATACATCTCATTGGGGGTCTAAAGATGATACTAAAATATTAATCAAAGAGCCAATAAAACAAACTATGGGGACCCTGGTCTTATGACTGTGTGTTTGTTCTTTAACACTGGATTCAACAAAGTTCCAGGTATATTGCAGCGGTCTGCAGGTGATCACGTTTGGACCAGACAAATCCACTGATTGGCATCATAACCATCGATCTGATCATGAACACCACACCCCGTTAATCGCCTCGTACCACAAGCATGGGTTGCAGAAGACCAATTCTAACCCGGAATTGTCAACCAGGGTGCCGTTGCACAGAGCGATCATAGCACCAAGGTGATCGTTACTCCCATACCTTAACATAGACCTAAGGTAGTCTTTGTACTAATTATAAGGTTGTTTTGTACAACAACACCCTGGCATATAACAATTACGTTCCCATTCGTTACAGATCAATAATTCTACTTACCGTCGACAGTACCGTCGATGTAATCTTCCAGTATGTCCATAACAGCATTGCTGACGTTGGACAATCTGCAATGAATAAAATATGTAATAGGACGATGGATTTAGTTTTAATAAGGCGGTAATAAGGGACCGTTCATAATTTATGGCTCGGGAGGGGGGGGATGATGATTTTCAGGGAGGGTCACTCATTTTGTTCTGAGGGGCTAGGGGGGTCAGCAATTTTGTACATGAAAATATATTTAAAATTATGCTTAGAAATTATGGGAAGGGAGGGGGGTCATTGATTTTGTACAAGACATGCAGGGGTGGGGCTTATTTTGTACATAAATTTTAGGGGGGGGGGGTGAGTCATTCACATTGTACATGATTCTCCATAAAAATTATCATCACCCCACACACACACACACACATCCCAGCCCCCACACCCCCAGCCATAAATTATGAACGGTCCCTAAATACACTGAACGAAGACCTGGACCACTGGTTCACACGTGGGTGTTCACAATGGATCAGACAATATCTGACAGCAGGGTGGATCATTATTAACCTCTTAATAAATTGTAAGACTTTTGATTGGTTAATGCCCAATGCATGTGAAACTGTAGTCAAGTGCTTGACTTGTGGTATGAATCATCTTACCCTGTTTCAACGGATAGTATGGACGACCTTGAGAGTTTCCGAACTTTGACATTCAGGGAAACCCAATTGGTGTGGATATTTCAACTATTATTATCACGAAAAGTTGTGTTTATCAAATGTTTTTGAGAATATATTATTTGTATGTATGAAGAGGAAACCGATTGACCTAAAGATCCAATATGGCGGCTGGTGTAGACGTGTGTGAATTGCTCTCGCAAACAAATCAAGTTTTGAATGGATTAGCAATTGACAGTGGACATTCTGAATTGACACAACGTGTGCCTAAAGTGTTTGATTTCACGGGATGGGGATATAATCAAACACATCATTCACGGAATGAAGATATTACAACTCTAGACAGAACTGATGTATAATGTTGTGCCGAGGACATTTCAAACACCAAAGGTATGAGTTCAAAATATTTTGAGTTTCTCAATTCAGAGCTAGGAAACTGTCCTAAAGAAGATGTTATATCAAGACTAACTGAAAGAGTTAAAAGTGAGCCAAACACTCTAGAAGATATCAGACATATGTTGTTACAAGTTTGTAAACTGAGAGAAAAATTTCCATTAACAGAAGGAGGTTTACGTCGTAGAATGGACCGACGTTCAAAAAATGGTGAGACGTTATTGAGAAAACTTGCAAAAGATAATTCTTACAGTATATCGGGCATATTGGGAGATTTTGTGAAGACTTGTATGATGTAGTAAGTGGGTCACGTAGGAAAACACAAGCTGACCAGGGTAATGTGTTTCAGCTTCCTTACAATAGTACAATCAACGAGACAATAGCTCGGTTTGAGCGTGACCTGTCGGACATCAAAGGCGAGTTTGCTCAGGAGCTTCATTGCTTATCGACGAAGATAAGGCAAATGCAGGTCGAGAACAAACGACTAGTTGAAAACTTTGATGAAGCAAAACGTGAAACTGTCAAATTGAAGGGACCAATTGAAAAGCTGAGAAGTAACAGTGTAAAAGCAGTTGAACAGCTGCGTAACGAGGACAAGATGAGACGTGAAGAACTCAGTGAACGTATGACAAAGTGTGCAGAGTTACACTCAGTAGTCACTGAGCAGACCTCGGAGATTTGTGTATTGAAATCATCCTACAAAAACTTGCTATCAGAAATTGATGGCATGAAAAAAGATGCAATCAAAATTACAAATTCATCCACCACGTTGAACAGAAGATCAGAGATTTGAAGAAAAAATGTCCATGAATCTAAATCAAAAGTAAATGACACATGCTTGGAAATATCAAGAATCTCAGACGACCGTAGTCTCGCAATATCAAGCTTGAAATCCACAGCTACCCTACTCAACAAGGGATTATATACTGTAGAGAATGACGTAGCCAGAATTGAGGAATCGTGTCGTGCTAACACAAAGTCAGAGACTGAGTTAAAACGTAGGCTAGCTACAGTAGAGAAACAGCTGAAAAACTTGTAGTCACTATCCAGAAACAAGTCGTCGGACAAAGATGCAAAATCCCACCAGAAATCCTCAGGTAGTGAACCAAGAAAAGACCTTACCTGTGAAAATAAACTGCGAGAGACTACTTCTGGCATCTTGCAATACAATGAACCGGTGTGCATAGAAACAGTCAACCAACGTCAGCAAACAGACACCGACTTCCAGGACTACCCACAGAGTATACCCACAACCTTCGCCAACAGACCGACGTACAGCTCCTGTCTGAAGACAAACACACACATGTAGCGACCTAAACGCCGATAAGTATAACAGACATTTAATAGACAGCCCATGTTGTTCTTGTGGATATCAGAGTGAAAACGTCCTACACTATTTCCTCACTTGCGGTAACTATACTTAGATAGGATTAAATATGTATGTTTACACTACCAGATATAACCTGGATACTATTTTGAATGGAAACAAAGAATTTACTCCTTGTGTTAACCAGAAAATAGTTGAATCCGTCAACGATTATATCATCAAGACACAACGCTTCAAATTTTCTCAGGAAAATAATTAAATTTACTCAACAACTTTCTCATGATTGATTTCTACAATGGCTCATTAGACACACACAACTGTAACTCTCTTACTTATGACTACTAGAGAATAGTTGTATTTGATGTAATCTCTATATATTTATATATATATTTTAAAATATTATATTTATGCAAGAGTCAATATCGATGAAGTCAAATCCTCCATTTCATGTTGTGTTATATGTTGCATGGGAGCGGTGTTAACATAAGCAGTAATGCTTGTTCACCAATTCAAATTCACTTTCATAAATCAAATATGTTTAAACCAAGACAAACACACAGCCCCAATGTGCTGGTGGTATGGAAACACCGGCTGTAGAAGTAGAACCAGACAATGGTGTATCTGAGGAAATGACGTCAAATATAGCAGTACATGTAGGATCAGACAAATGTGCTGCTACCCGAGACCAAGCTGAATTCCGTGCTGCCCCCCAATATTGGTGGGATCCATAAAAATAATTCTTCAGTGTCCCTAAAACGCTTCCTGGAGAAACACAACGTTGTTGTTACGTTCGTAAGGTTCTTCAACCGACCTGAGAAGAGAACTGCATCTGCTCAAGTTAACGTACTTGCTGAGCATAAGGAACAACTAGAAAGTGCAGCTTTCTGGCTGGAAAATATAATAATCAAGCCATGGCTGTCACGGGAACAGTTTTGGCGTCAAATTAGAGAACGGGAGACTACTCTAAACCAAGGTCAACATGAGCAAGTCCCCACAACACTTTGACGTCACACTCCGCCCAACCCTTATCTCTGATATCATGGAATGTCAGGGGATAATGTCCAGTGTGCTTCACCTAAACCAGAGTCTACAGGACTACAAAGAGGATATATGCGCCATTGCTGACCACCATCTTAGAGACTTCAACATGTGTTTCATGGACTCTGTTCACGAGAACTACTTCTGTATTTTGCAACAGGTCCCAGACTTCTTAAAGGGGGTCTCCTGCAGTGGAACTGCTCTTCTGTGAAAAACTGGCCTTGAAAACAACATTGTGAAGCTAGACATTGACTGTGATAGGGTAACTGGTATCCAGCTTCTCTGTAACCAACATCAGACTCTGTATGTTCTTTCGGTGTATTTCCCACCATCAAATCGATCAGATGAACTTTTCGACTACTACGTTGATTATTTGACTGATATATGTCTTGGATATTTGCAGAATGGTAGTGTCATTGTCATGGGTGACCTGACCGCTTCCCTGAGTGGCCCGAGATTCCAAGCATCGATCAGTAGAAGAAACAGGAACATATAGAGAAGTTCACCAGTGACCTAAAGCTAGTGCCTGTTAATGCCCAAGCCTATTGTAGTGGACCAACTACCACATTTCAAGCTTATGCTGGGGGACCTTCTTCAATAGTGGACTATATCCTCCTATCTGATGACATAGCAATTTTCAAAGTCTGCACGCGTTCTCGATGACAACCCTCTAAACGTTTCTGACCACCACCCAGTCATATACAGTGTCTTGCTGAGTGCAAATCACAACTTCAACAATGGAGATCCAGTGTACTCCAAGTTTTGCACGGACAAGGCTGTACAGGACAACAGTATAACAAACTACACATTTGCAGTCTCTCACCTGCTGTGGGTTCCTGAGGCTGGATGTCCCGAGTCTGACATTGAAACATTCTGCATGCAGATTATTGATTCTCTTCTGGCAGCAAGATGAATCTACAGGTACGTAAATTCAGGAAATACATCAAGCCATATTGGAAAGGAGCAGTGAAGGAGTGCCACAAACGCATGTTAGATAAGCAATCTAAATAGATCATCGATGGACAGCCAAGAGGCGCAGAACACCCATCCTACAGAGCATACAAAGAAGCCAAGAGGCATCTTCGCAATATGAAGTAGATTTTTTCAACCAAATTGACAGTGCCGGGGAGATTGACCCGAAAAGTTTTGGTCACTTATTCGTCGAAACAAGAAGCAACAGATAGTATCCCTTGAAGTGGGCAACAGGAAAATGCGGGATGATGAAGAGCTTTGTGAAGCTATAACAGAACATATGCAACAAGTCTTTGCTGACAATAGCGACTCCCATTTTGATGCAGAATTTCGGCAGGATATCGAAAAACGTGTCAACGAGATTAGACTCATCCAGAAACATTCCAGAAAATCTATCAACTTCAATCTCCCAACTCAAAAGGAGATAGACAACCTGTGTAGAAACCTAAAAAAACAACAAAGCATGTGGTCTTGACAATATTTTCTACGAGCATCTTAAACATGGTGGGAAGTATTTATACAGCATGCTGTCCAGCCTTTTTAATCTCATACTTTACACTGGATACATCCCTCTACAATGGAAGAAAGGCGTGGTTGTGCCAATATATAAAGGAGGAAAGAAACCCCGTACTTCTCCAGACTCATATCGCGGCGTTACTCTACTGCCAGTGATCTATAAAGTTTTTGAAATGGTCATAAGCAAAAGGATACCCCAGCTCACAGACAGTAAGATGCTTCCATCCAATCAACAGTGCGGCTTTATGAAAGGATTGTCCTCTTGTGACACACCATTCATTGTGCAAGAAACTGTAAATGGAGAGATCTGACTCCCTATATGTTGTTTTCTTAGATAGCTCAAAAGCTTTTGACACAGTTTGGCACACCGGCCTTATGTACAAACTGCACAATATAGGAATCCCTAACAGCCTATGGACAATATTTTTCAACATTTATACGTCAGTGGAAAGTTGTGTATTTGTTAATAACAAAGTATCCTCATGGTTCGCACAGTACAGAGGTGTTCGACAAGGCCGTGTGCTCTCCGCTAAACTCTACTTCTTATACATAAATCAACTCCTCGAGCAACTGTCCACAAGCAGCAAAGGTGTCATTGTCCTTGACCTACAGATCTCGTCACCTCAACTCAAGCAGACGACATAGCTATCATGAGCCCATAGCTATCATGAGCCCGGTCTCAACGTGTGTGTAGCACATGCTATCAATATGTGAGGCTTATAGTGCGAGTTGGCGATTTACATTCTCGCCCTCTAAAAGCAAACTGACGAGGTTCTCAAAAAAGAAGATGGTATAAAAAGAATTTCGTCTCTATGGCAAAATAATCCCGACCATTTCAGAAATCAAACATGTAGGGATCATTCTGGAAGCGTCTACCAATACAAGGGAGAGACCTCTTGATGCAGTTTCCAAACTGAGGTCATCTTCTACTGCCCTTATAAGCTCAGGTCTCCACGCTAAAGCACTGAACCCCCTAACTAGCTCTAAACTGATTAATGTCTGTTTGCTTCCCAAAAGCCCTCTTTGGTTGTGAACTCTGGTCGAAACTGTCCTCACATGAACTCATTGCTCTTGAAAGAGCCCAACGTTTTGCTCTGAAACTACTCGACGTACCAGAACGGACATAGCTAGTTCCCTCATGGGTTGGCTCCCAGTTGAAGCCAGAATAAATACACGAAAATTGTTCTTCTTCGGGCATCTTTGTCACTGTGCAAACCACCTCCTTCCAAAGAAGTTGTATTTTGACAAAACTCTCTGTGCTGCATCTGGCTCAGGTTTTGTCCAGGACATATACAGTTGTTATATCCGGTTCGTTTATGGCTCAGAAGTTATGAAAAAGGAAAGTGAAGGAGACGGTTAGGCTGTATGAACTAGTAGCGTGGAAGCAACGGTTAGCTGCGGACCCAGACACACGTCACTTCCTGGTCATTCACCCAGACATCACCGCTCACATGGCCTGGAAGGTTGCGAAGGTGTGCCCTTCTCTGAAGACTGCTGCCAGATTCTTAGTGAACCTTTGTGCAGCATGGAGACCAGGTGCTGCTTGGGGACGATGTGAGATGCGCGGACAAATGTATGGTGACCTCCTCATCCACCAGATATGTCACTGTACCAGTTTAGAGGACCTGCGAGAAGATTTATGGTGCAACATCATTTGTGTAGAGTGTAGTGTCAAACTACATGACAGAGCAGACTATGACCTGACCACCAGTCTGCTGTCATGTAGGCCTCCCATAGTAATGGACTCTGAGACAATTATGGACTATTCCAAAGTGATGGTCAGAGGATTGTATGCCCTGAACGTGCACCTACAGGGACACGCATCTTAATATCGCGGCTGTCGCATTTGACACATTGTCGCATTTGTCACACTTCAGTGTTTACCGTAATCATCATGTAATGACATTCAGGGAAACCCAACTGGCTTGGATATTTCAACTATTATTATCACGAAAAGTTGTGTTTATCACATGTATTTTGAGAATATATTATTTTTGTGTATGAAGAGGAAACCGATTGGACCTAAAGATCTGTCTTAAACGGTTATATCACTTGAAATAACAAGTCCTTCAGAACATAGCTTTTAAACCTGCAAGAATTATGGCCGTTTGAATATCGTTCGATAATGTTCGTTACGAAAACAAACATGGCGAAACGCTTTGCGTCCCACACCGCAGCAGATATAGATGAGAAACGGATGAACACGGTTCTGGAAAACGCACAAAAGCACCAAGAAATTGTTAAATAAAAATTAATTCGTTCCAGGGCCATTTGCCAGTAATTTGGAATGGTACTGCACTTTTGAATTCCTTGGCGGATCCAACCGGGCCGTACCATCCTATACTATATGACAAATAGTCGTGTAACTAGTAGTATTAATGACAGTATTACACAGTGAAGTGGTCTCAAGTGTTTACGAGTGAGTAAACGTATGTACATAGTCTATAAATAATTGAGGACCTCGAGACCCTACTCACTACAACCATACTATTCAACCTTACCCCTCAAATTTCATATTCCCTCCACAGAAACTTTAATGACATCTTAGGTATCTATATAATTGTTGTCATCTCATGATGTTATATTTATATATATGTATACATGCGTGTATGTATGTGCATATGTATGTATATGTATATATGTATGTGTGCGCGAGTGTGTATATGTTTGCAATACTGTCTTTTATGTCATATAGAACCTTACAGAACATCACTGAAGCTATATACATATATATTTGGATGCTGTCCTCTTTGCCATATGTATTTTATGTGAGACTTGAAATGGAATAAAAAAAAATAAAAAAATAAAAATAATGGAGGACCTTAGTATGTGTTTGTCTTAGATCAGATGGGTGAGAGCCAGCAAGGACATGCTTCACGACACAGTGACAAAACATCATACATACCCTTGTGCCTCAATAGGCGGAAGAGCATCGTCTTGACGCGTGTTGTTCCCCGACCCTTGGTCATCATCTTCAGAATCAAATGGAAAACTGTCAAAGTGCATTTTCATAAACGACACATATTGTTAATCCCCCTCTCACCATAGAAATATTGTAACATGAAACTGTAGAGAGTGAGTGAGTGAGTGAGTTCAGTTTTACGCCACTTTCACCAATATCCAGCCATATCACGGCGGGGGGCACCAGAAATGGGCTTCAAACAATGTACCCGTTTTGGGAATCGAACCCGTGTCACTCAATCACTCACTCACCCTCACTCACCCTCACTCAATCACCCATCAATAAATTTATCATAATGGTTAACTAGTCACGAGTCGACAGATATTTATGAGCAGTCGTAATTAGTTCACATAATCAGTCGCGAGGTAGCGAGATATTTAAGTGTTGCCTGATGTGCACTCTTTATGTCGGTGCCTTGATCTGCCGAGTGGACCGGAGTGTTTTGACAACAAAAAGCAGCAGGTGGTATTTACCTCCATACGGAATATCATAATAGTCTACATCTTTATGTTCTTGTCCTTCGGGAAAATGAGTTGATGGAATCTCTGAAATGACAACAACATGATCGTTAATTGCAGTCTCTATTGGAGTTGACCAGGATTAGGTAATAAAGCTACTGGCTTATAACGAGGGATATACGATCTTTAAGACTGTGCTCCTTGAATACACAAATCAAACATCAAGGCAGTACGCTCGGGTTTGCAAACACTGCAATTTGAAAGCAAACAGAGGCTGTTGTGCAAAGTGATTTATTTATACTAAGGCTCATTTAGGTTATGTAAATTTAAAGTCAATGATGATATAATGTAATCCGTACAATGTCTGTGATATGAAACACCAATTGGCCCTGACCCGTTCATCACGAAACAGCTTGGACTCCAGTAACAACAGGGGCATCGTGACATTCATTGACCATGTCAGCGAGCCCTTTGCAAATATGGGTTGCTGAACTCTAACTTCATCACCCGCACTGATAGTTGGCCCCTTGAGAATGGGGTGCTGGACATCAGTTCTAAGCCGGACATGCACAAGGATGTTGACCAGTGACATGAAAACGGACAGTTGTCCAAAGGGAGATGAAAACTCTGTGTGCAGTGTAGAGTATTCTTAATTGTTTTAATACCCACAGGTTCGGTTTCAGTCCAGACATTATGCTTGTTTTTTGTTTGTTTGTTGTTTAACACCGTACTCAGCAATAATCCACCTATATGACAGCAGTCTGTACATAATCGAGTCTGGACCAGACAATCCAGTGGTCATGAGCACCAATCTACGCAATTGGGATACGATGATAAGTGTTAACCAAGTCAGCAAGCCTGACCCCCCGATCCCGTTAGTCGCCTCTTACGACAAGCATGGGTTGCTGAAGATTAATTATAACCCGGACTTTCACGAGTAGCAGACATTACACAATTTCATTCATTTCTTGTTATATAATAGCGCTGGGAGTATCCCGTCAAAATTTCATTACCAAAGAAGTCAGTATTTGTCTTGCTTATCTACAAAGAAATTTTATAATATTTCGAAGAAACAATTTCGATGTAAGTATCTGTTAAACTGGCCACTTAAAGTTAAAGGTACCCAAAACCAGTAACCTCTTCTTCTTTTCCTGAACCTTGTTAATACTGTATGGACAAAACAATGGTAAGGGTTGAGTAACAAAACACATTTCGTCTATTTGCTTAAATGAATGATCAGACATTTAGGTGTTTTTTTAAGATGAAAATTTTATGGTTAAAATATACCAGTGACTGTTTAACGTACTGCGTATCTCGGAATGACCTAACCTGACCAGCGGTCACAAAGACGCATATGACAGGGATATGACAGGGATATGGCAGGGATATGGCAGGGATATGAAAATGACAGGGATATGACAGGGATATGGCAGGGATATGACAGGGATATGGCAAAGTGATGCTTGTTTTTAGCATCTCTTGGTATTGAAACTGAAATAGTATAGCCCGTCCAAGAATCCAACATGGCACCATTCAGCAATACAAGACATCGATTGTAAAGCATAACATCATAACATGATGTTTTTGAAAGGGGAAGGAATAGATACATGTATTTGTGTCAAAGAGCATTTAGACTATGCCAAATCTGAATAACCATATGCGCGAAAATATATTTTCTACTTTTCTAGGATCTATGAATTTGTCAAATATATCAAGATAATAAGGCACGTAATCAATCAATAGTGATATAATGAAAACAACTGATGTGTTTGAGCTTTATCATTCCTGTACTTGCGACAAACTAAATTTGGGCAACTTAATTAAGGATTTTCTTCTTTCCTCGCTTGGTTTATAGTTTATAGTCATCCTGACTCGTCCATAAATTCATGTGTCCAGTGTTTTGTGGAATGGTGGATTAGCTCAAAACGTTTTAACGCAATCTGGCAACACCATGAGTTTCTTATCAACATTCACATTTATGATTCTTTTCATGCACATGTCTTTTCATGCCCGTATTCCATGTAGCATTCCAGGCGTATTTGTAACACCTCAGACGTATTTGTAGGGCTGTTTCTCTCACGTCACGACTATCTACTCCTTGACACACACAGCTTCATCTTGCTCAGCAATGAAATTTGGATGTCATACTGATGCACTAATCCGAAGAATCGGCGTTGAGTTTGTCGATGTTTTTATGTCGTACTTTCACGTTGGGAAAGAGAGGCGCCATCTTGTTCAATCGTGATAAACTGGAATAATGTCATGGTGACCCATATCGTTTACTGCAACCCCCCTCAAAATAATTTAAAATGATCATCGAAATGACCAAATCAACCCTTTCGTCTGATTAAACGTTGTGTGAAAAGACATCCAGCTGATGCTGAAGAAAATATAATTCGTAGAGTACTTGACAGTTGTTGGAGTAATGCAGAGGGTAAGATTAGGGCTCATGGTTGCCGGGAGATCGAAGGGTCAGAAAGGCGGGTTGAAGAAGGTTTTAAAAGCGATTACAATCCACCCGCAATGGTTTCAATACATCGTTTCGTATCCGTTGTGTGCCTTTCACATACAAATAAGTGCAAACCCAAATACCACATGAAACATGTTAATTATACTATATTCGTGAAAACAAGTCCTTATTATAATTACAGTTTTAACTAACTCAGAGGACCTTAATGTTAGCTCGCTGTAACTGTAGCTCGTTATAGGTTCGACAACACTATACAGCAAGGGGATGGGACCATAAATGTCGTACACCAGTTAGTTACAGACGTAGTTAACGTATTTATCAATTATCAATTAATTGATCAATGATCAATGATCAATGTTATAACTGTGATCACGTGTGACGGTGGGGCCCCGTATGCCGCGACTTTTCACACGTCATTTGTCTTGGATACAAGGGGACGGAGATGGCAGGAAGATTTTTTTTGTGCGTGTGCGTGTGCGTGTGTGTGTGTGTGTGTGTGTGTGTGTGTGTAGGGGGATGTGTAACACGATCATGATACAGAACACGGGTTGTACGGACGTACCATCATAACGTTCCCCTAACGTAAGATGTTACGTCACGACAACGTAGAATACAACGTTATCACAACGTACTTATAACGTTCCAATAACATTGTGACAGCGTGAAAATGACGTATAACAACGTCACGTAACAACGTTGTGACAACATGGGTGGGTGCCCACAGCATAACGTAGATCGGACGTAATATCATAACGGTTCAACAACGCAAACATAACATTGTGACAACGTGAAATTGTTAGCTAGCACAGTCCTCAGACAAAACTCGTTACCATTTGCCTCATCCAAAAGTAAATGAGAAATCTTTGCGTTGATACTGGTATTTTTTTAATTTCATGCATAATCATGGATGTAACATAGCTCGAAGATGGAGACTGCAATTTTCTTGAATTCACTCAAAAGTTCTGCTATAGGAGACTGTGAGCAAAGGTAATACTGACAACATTAGAGTAATATCTACCACTAACAGTAATATTGTGTTTAATGTTATGGCCGTTAATGATGATGATGATGATGATGATGCCGACGAAGGCGACGAAAATATCGATGATGACTATCCTAGGTATCTTCTTGGAAGGACACCCTTAAGTTTTGTGTCTTTAATGTATGGCACATGGTTGAGTTCTGCTGACTGCCCCATGTTAATATTCGTGTCACCCATTCTGCGTATCATGAATGCACTCGTGGACTGCATTGAATCACTGGAAGGAAACACAATACATCTGACCGCATCACGTATATCTGAAACATGTCATGTCATCCCCCAGGATTTATGAAAGATCGATCTTTGGATGGTATATTACTGTCTCAGCAATAACCACCATACCTGTAGCATGCATCATATCCAATACACGTTGTCCCAGGAGCATCCGTTACACATGGTGCATGCGCAGCTGATGCAAGTCAATACGTTATGTGAGTTGGCATCGTAATAATATATACACACACCCCCTCACAGTATCAAACCAACTCGTCTACATCTAATGCCAACATATGGTTTTGTCAATGTTTTGTTCTGTTTGCAGTTTCATGTATACCATTTGTCAATTAAACAATTTGATCTGGTCTGGACAGTCAGGTCTGGATTGATTATTGCAGTGTGGATTGGACATGGGGGTTCATTCAGTGACTCTCGCAGTTTGAATTGAACAGTGAGGCCTATGCCGTGAATTTTACAGTTTGGTTCATGAAGTGACCCTTGCAGCATGTATTGAACAGTCAGATCCACAAATTGTACTCTTTGCAGTTTTCCGCCGTGTGTTGTTGATTATAACATATTTCATTGCGAATAAAGAAATGGATTGGACACAGCTGCAGCTTGCTCGATGTGCTGTTCTGTGCATTATTTGGTGTCTAGGTTATTCCGTGTACAATCCCGTCTGTATATGGTTCGTCTTCACAAACCACTGGTAACTAATTAGGACGGTACCAAACTTTTATAACTTGTAAACGAACCGGCATCATCGAACTTCCAATGGCCGAACGTCCTTGTCCAGGACATCAGACTAGACATCAGGGTGGATGGTCTGATTGTCTGTTTTCCGCTCAGTGGGAGGCAACAACAGGACTATATCGGATAAACATTACGAACTAAACGTGACACGAACGTGATATGTAGGCATTTTAGAAGCTGTATAGATGAAGGAAAACCAAGTTCGAAGGACAGGCAACTTCTTCAAAGGTATTAGTACCTACACCGAAACGTCGCACTCATTGCAATAAAGAAGTTGACTATCCATAGAACTTGGTTTTCCTTTGTGATATGTAGAAGCCCCAAATCTGAAACATTCTTGAATGTACATCACACGACAAAACATATCTCATTCCGGGTCGAGAGGCCCTTCATCTGTTACATTCGACTTTGATTTGACCATAGATTTAGCATGGTCCTAGAAAGGATTGACTTTGTTCCCAAACTTACCATCACTAAGTACAATGCCAATAGTCGCCAGCAGGATGGCCGATCTCAGCATGAGCATGGTGGTTGTCAATAGAAATAAAGAAAAAGACAGAATTGAAGTATTATCGAAAAGCCATAAACCATTATCTTAAAGTTAAGCTCTGGAAGTGAATAGTTCCTTAACAAACTTGTATGATGTCATCACTCTCATAATATTATCAAAGAGGCAAATGTACATAACGCATATAAGGCAAATGTTATATAACGTGATTTTCTGCGGCAGCCCATTTCGTTGCTAGGCATAACCAACACCACAACGAACAGATTTGTTACTCAATCATATATCTGTTATTGTATTATTCTTTTGTTGTCAAATTATTTCATTTATGTATCCAGCTATTAGAACAATGTACTGAAGCGACGTTTATATAAGCCACTAGGCTTGTTCGCCTATCCAGGTTTCTGCTTTGGCGAAATATAAATATGTTTAAACCATATTATCGCAATATGGAACACGTTTTTATGGATAACAACTTCTTTATTTCGTGAGTGCGACGTTTCGATACAGATTCTTGTAGCGTTGTCAAGCAAGAGTGATACATGAAGTGGAGGAGCTGCATATTTATACTGTGTATAACAATGAAACAACATACATTGTAATTGTCAAGGGAAACAACATGATTGCCATAATTGGTTAAGCAGTAAGCTGATGAAGCCAGTGAGTACACAAAGGATAGTGAATGGAAGCCAGAGATGTATAAATACAGGATCAGTTACAATGAAGGAGATATATTATCACAGTCTGATATCGTTGTATCGATTTGTTGTGTTGTGTTCGGATGCCTCCAAGTAAAAGCTTGGTCTCTGCGTGTTCATTTTAGGTACGTCCCTTCAACGGCGCCTGAATGTATCACACTATTCTCAGTAGAGATCACATTTAAATCGTTCGCTTTCCAAAACCGCCGTGCAACTACCCATTACGATAAAATTAACAGAGAAATCACATTAAAAATAATTATCTAATGGGGGTTTGGTATCAATAGGACGATTTGGATAAGATAATTACATGTTTTGGATGTGAACAATTTCTATTCGCAAATATTCAGAAATACTGATGGACTACCTACATGACAATATCTTTGTCAAACTGAGGGATTGGACATTTATAGTCTGTTTGCAGTGAAAACGTACCGATTAATTTCATTTTAAGCAAAAAACTAAATTGAATAAAGTGAAATTAAGATTGCGAATCCTCATAACTTTACCTTGCCAATTGAACATTAAAGTCTCAGAATTTTATTCAACTTAAGATAAAAGTTGTTTAACAAACGATCAATTAGTTTCAATTCGCTAGAAGGGTTGGTTTCTACGGTAGTCTAAGTTAACGCTCATCACGCACCACGCGTTCATTTGTTTCACTGTTCCAACTGCTGCACTTACCCCATTGTAATACAAACCAATAATAGCGATTTGAAACTATGATCGTTTGTTAAACAACTCTTATCCTAAGTTGAATAAAATTGTGAGATTTTAATTTTCAATTGGCAAGGTAATATTATGAGGATTCGCAATCTTAAGTTCACTTTATTTGATTTACTTTTTTGTTTAAAGTGAAATTCATCGGTACATTTTCACTGCAAACATACTATATATAAGTAGGTCGTTCCATAGGCACTAAACGTGCCCATCTCTTAACTTATAAGGAGTTGGTGGTCCATTTGTTAAATCAAAGAAGGGGCAAGTTACTAAACAGGTAAACCCCAGGCCCAGACCTCACACTGGAAAGACAAATGAGTTCTCCCATCTATCCACCGGGCCTGAAAACTAAGGAACTACATTCCATTCTTACATGTGCACACAAGTTAGAAATACTGACAGGCAGTCCTTCAGGCCGTTAGAAGGATGATTTCATTTTTCCCTTCATGACGAGCAATGTTTTTGTAACTACGCCCATGGAAATTGTTTCAGGAGATATTCTATGTACATTATTCTCTGGTGTTGACATAACAGAATGTATGTGTTTTCCCAGTGTCATTACTGAAGGTCGACTTTCCGTTTCCTCCCTCTATACCGCCGCACTTAGCATTATTCCAGATATACGATTGCAGTCCATAAATAATCCAGTCTAGACTAGACACTTTAGTGATTGACATCATGAACATCGACCTACACAGGGAATACGATGACATGTGGCAACCAAGTCAGCGAGCCTGACCACCCGATCCCATAAGGCACCTGTTACGACAAACATGGGTTGCTGAAGACCAGTTCTAACCCGGATCTTCAGGGATGCCTTCAATGAAAGACCACAAGGATTATTACCTTCAGCGTGCCGTTACTGGTGGACCACGGCGGTTTTCGCCTGTCAGAGTCCTTTCTTGAAGAATATAAATGTTAGTACCGGTATAAGCACCGTCAGTGTGAACAACAGAGGTCATTACCAACGGTTCACGTTTAGTTCCAGAATGACATGGTAGTCACTTCTGTGCTGAATATAACAAGTCCAGCACTGTTAATATTACACAGCGAAGAACAATACGCATTATGGTACCGTTACCCATAAACTGCTATGGTGACTGTAGTGTTTTAAAGCTATTTAATATTGAATTAAATACTATAAAATGATAAAGTTAGTACAACAAGCGATGTAACACTTACCACGCAGACAGTGTAATTCCTGACAAAGGGACGAACTTAATCGTGGAGTGATATAGCATGTTATAACGGCTGAAGGGAATATTGATGTAACATGTGGATGATGCACTGTGATATATTTCCTAGTTATAGTCTCACGTGGTGGCCTCTGGTATCATATCATCGTATGGCAGTCCCAAGGACGAACCTACTGAACACTCTATACTGTCTGACACAGGTTTAGCTGTGTGTCAATCTCTATTTTGCACATGTGGCACATGCGGTGTATTTACTGTGGAAATAATTTTACTACTATTTTGAAACTGAATGAGCTGATTCAGCAGATCAGTACATAGTTTGTGATGGAGGTGAGGTGAGGTGAAATTGGGTTTAACGTCGTGCTTGAGAATATTCCGCTCATATGACGACGTGCATGCGTGTGTATGTGTATGTGCGGCTGCTTATACTAGCCCAGACTGAAGCTGGTTTTATAGTGCTAGCCCACTGAGATACCATGCCGCAGTGAAGCATGAATACCCCACTCAGACACATTATACTGACTCCGAGCCGACCAGCCCTTGTTGTACCCATTAATGCCGAGCGCCAGACAGGGACCAACAAGTACCATATTTTAACGTCTTTTGGTATGACGCGGTCTGGGATCGAACCCTTGTGATGGAGGACAGATATTTTAACACGTAAAATTTCATGACACAGCATAAATCAAATGAGTGAAATTGTACAACAATTATCAATGTAAGTGTTTTGTGCTAAGTGCTGTGCAGTCTGACTCATCCACATACACTTAGATCGAGCAGTCTCACCCTAATATGTGAATTGGTGAGACTGTACAATTCTTACAGGAACACAAACATGTATCTATAACCTGCCTACGACCAATAGTTGTTTGAATAAGTAACTCGTCTAATCTAAGAAAACATAAATATCTCATAAACGCCCAATTTCTAGTATTCATGATATAATATTCAGTATTTCTAGTATTCATGATATATAACAATGTGACTGAGCAGCATGTATCGATCCAAGTGTATGTGAAGCAATGTGACTGTACAGCAGTTATCAATCCAAGTGTATGTGAAGCAATGTGACTGAGCAGCATTTATCGATCCAAGTGTATGTGAAGCAATGTGACTGAGCAGCATTTATCAATCCAAGTGTATGTGAAGCAATGTGACTGAGCAGCATTTATCGATCCAAGTGTATGTGAAGCAATGTGACTGAGCAGCAGTTATCAATCCAAGTGTATGTGAAGCAATGTGACTGAGCAGCATTTATCAATCCAAGTGTATGTGAAGCAATGTGACTGTACAACAGTTATCAATCCAAGTGTATGTGAAGCAATGTGTCTCTACAGCAGTTATCAATCCAAGTGTATGTGAAGCAGTGTGACTGTACAGCAGTTATCAATCTAAGTGTATGTGAAGCAATGTGACTGTACAACAGTTATCAATCCAAGTGTATGTGAAGCAATGTGACTGAGCAGCATTTATCAATCCAAGTGTATGTGAAGCAGTGTGACTGTACAACCGTTTTCAATCCAAGTGTATGTGAAGCAGTGTGTCTCTACAGCAGTTATCAATCCAAGTGTATGTGAAGCAGTGTGACTGTACAGCAGTTATCAATCTAAGTGTATGTGAAGCAATGTGACTGTACAACAGTTATCAATCCAAGTGTATGTGAAGCAATGTGACGTTACAACAGTTATCAATCCAAGTGTATGTGAAGCAATGTGTCTGTACAGCAGTTATCAATCCAAGTGTATGTGAAGCAGTGTGACTGTACAACAGTTATCAATCCAAGTGTATGTGAAGCAATGTGACTGTACAACAGTTATCAATCTAAGTGTATGTGAAGCAATGTGACTGTACAGCAGTGATCAACCCAAGTGTATGTGAAGCAGTGTGACTGTACAGCAGTTATCAATCCAAGTGTATGTGAAGCAATGTGACGTTACAACAGTTATCAATCCAAGTGTATGTGAAGCAGTGTGACTGTACAACAGTTATCAATCCAAGTGTATGTGAAGCAGTGTGACTGTACAACAGTTATCAATCCAAGTGTATGTGAAGCAATGTGACTGTACAACAGTTATCAATCCAAGTGTATGTGAAGCAATGTGACTGTACAACAGTTATCAATCCAAGTGTATGTGAAGCAGTGTGTCTCTACAGCAGTTATCAATCCAAGTGTATGTGAAGCAGTGTGACTGTACAACAGTTATCAATCTAAGTGTATGTGAAGCAGTGTGACTGTACAACAGTTATCAATCCAAGTGTATGTGAAGCAGTGTGACTGTACAACAGTTATCAATCTAAGTGTATGTGAAGCAGTGTGACTGTACAACAGTTATCAATCCAAGTGTATGTGAAGCAGTGTGTCTCTACAGCAGTTATCAATCCAAGTGTATGTGAAGCAGTGTGACAGTTCAACAGTTATCGATCCAAGTGTATGTGAAGCAATGTGACTGTACAACAGTTATCAATCCAAGTGTATGTGAAGCAATGTGACTGTACAACAGTTATCAATCCAAGTGTATGTGAAGCAATGTGACTGTACAACAATTATCAATCCAAGTGTATGTGAAGCAATGTGAGGTTACAACAGTTATCGATCCAAGTGTATGCGAAGCAGTGTCACTGTACAACAGTTATCAATCCAAGTGTATGTGAAGCAGTGTGACTGTACAACAGTTATCAATCTAAGTGTATGTGAAGCAGTGTGACTGTACAACAGTTATCAATCCAAGTGTATGTGAAGCAGTGTGTCTGTACAGCAGTTATCAATCCAAGTGTATGTGAAGCAATGTGACTGTACAACAGTTATCAATCCAAGTGTATGTGAAGCAGTGTGACTGTACAACAGTTATCAATCCAAGTGTATGTGAAGCAATGTGACTGTACAACAGTTATCAATCCAAGTGTATGTGAAAGCAGTATGACTGTACAACAGTTATCAATCCAAGTGTATGTGAAGCAGTGTGACTGTACAACAGTTATCAATCCAAGTGTATGTGAAGCAGTGTGACTGTACAACAGTTATCAATCCAAGTGTATGTGAAGCAATGTGACTGTACAACAGTTATCAATCCAAGTGTATGTGAAGCAGTGTGACTGTACAACAGTTATCAATCCAAGTGTATGTGAAGCAATGTGACGTTACAACAGTTATCAATCCAAGTGTATGTGAAGCAATGTGACTGAGCAGCAGTTATCGATCCAAGTGTATGTGAAGCAGTGTGACTGTACAGCAGTTATCGATCCAAGTGTATGTGAAGCAATGTGACTGAGCAGCATTTATCGATCCAAGTGTATGTGAAGCAATGTGACTGAGCAGCATTTATCCATCCAAGTGTATGTGAAGCAGTGTGACTGTACAACCGTTATCAATCCAAGTGTATGTGAAGCAGTGTGTCTCTACAGCAGTTATCAATCCAAGTGTATGTGAAGCAGTGTGACTGTACAACAGTTATCAATCCAAGTGTATGTGAAGCAATGTGACTGTACAACAGTTATCAATCCAAGTGTATGTGAAGCAGTGTGACTGTACAACAGTTATCAATCCAAGTGTATGTGAAGCAGTGTGACTGTACAGCAGTTATGGATACGGTATCTCCAGTGATCTGACTACACGCCAACGTAAACAACTGCATGATCTGAAAGAAACTGGCCAGTTTGGTTACTTCAAGAACGGTGAACTTGTAGTGGTACCGAGTGAACGTGCGCACACTCAGTCTCCCCCATATGAGGATTACACAAAGTAGACGTCAGCCACGTACTGATCGTGACGACCGTCAACCACTTGCAAGTACTGTATCTGAATAGGACGGCGGCCAAGGCCCGGACTTTATATCACAGGGTCCTCTTAGCACTGACACCGGTGATAATCGTCTTTCGCCTACTCGGATTGAAACTGACAGTGAGAAAACAGACTTTTTGTGCTGGAACATAAATGGGTTGACTGAAAAGATTGATGATATCAGTTTTATCGATTATCTTCGTAAATTTCACGTCATATGTTTGATTGAGACTTTTGTAACCGATATCTCTTACAGTTGGTTGGATGGCTATGACATGTTTTATAGCCCTGCTATCAAATTGTCAGATCACGGTAGACTCTCAGGAGGTGTTTGCGTTTGCATCCACCATTCGCTTAGGAATAATTATAGACAATAAACATCTGATATTGATAATTTCATTTGTATCAAATTCTCAAAGGAATTGTTTTCACTTGACAAAGATATGAATTTGATGTGCACTTATATTCCTCCTATTGGTTCAGCGTACTATAAGTATATGAATCACAAATGTAATATTGAACAACTGGAGCAATATCTGCTATCGAATCTCCATGACTGTGCTGAATGTCACACTGTTATCTGTGGTGATCTGAATGCCCGTACAGGTAAACAGAACAATGTGTCTCCTAGTCTTGATGATGATAATAGGAATCATATATTCCAAGCGAGCGCTGATGATGACCACTATCCTATTGATGATCGTAATTCTCACGACACTGTTGTTAATAATTTTGGTAATCTGTTATTAGATTTATGCTATACCTTCAACCTGTTCATAACGAACGGTAGAGTGTATGGAGACTCACAAGGGGAATATACGTTTCATGGGCAACAGGGATCAAGTGTCAATGACTATTTTATTGGTTCACCAGACTTTTTCCAATTTATTAACTTGTTGAATATTGGAGACAGAGTAGACTCTGATCATTTACCATTAGAACTGACATGTCAATTTCCAAATATGAAAAACTCAAGTGATACAAACCATATTGATGATTATAAAGAAAAGATTGTTTGGAACGACGCCTGTTGCGAAATATTTTTAGATAACTTGAAAAGTAAGACTTCATTTTATAACGACCGTCTCTTATCGAAACTTGAGTTCGATCTAAACGGAGCTTTAGATGAGTTTGTCCATGTCATATTAGATTCAGCAGATTGTATGAAGAAAAAGACTAAGCCGTTTAAGCAAAACTATAAAACCCCTTAAGTGACGAGTGTAAATCTGCGCGACGAGACGCGCGCAAAGCACTTAGAAGTTTTCGGTGTAGACGCTCAGAGAGAAACAGAAATTATTTTTGTAAAATGAGAAACAAATACAAAGCTTCATGTAGAAAATTCAAATCTAACCTCCGTAATCAAAGATTGAACAGATTGAATGATTCTATTCACAATCCTGCTATGTTCTGGAAACAAATTCGTTCATTTAGAAAGAGAACAAATCCTAAAAGTAATATTTCAAAATGTGAATGGATGACACATTTCAAGACATGAAGCAATGTGACTGTACAACAGTTATCAATCCAAGTGTATGTGAAGCAATGTGACTGTACAACAGACATGAATCCAAGTGTATGTGAAGCAGTGTGACTGTACAACAGTTATCAATCCGAGTGTATTGGAAGCAGTGAGACGGCACAACAGCTCTAATTTAATATATAATTCTAATAGCAGAGGATGTACGTATACACGAAGGGATGAGTAAAGTAGAGTTTCTATTGTATTAAAGGGTCCCAGTTAAGAGCATGGTAAACTCTGTCAAATACTTGATTAGGTGAGCATATTATGATGGTGACACATTGTAGGGTGAGTGAGTGTGGTCTTTACGCCGCTTTTAGATATATTGTAGAGAGAGAGAGAGAGAGAGAGAGAGAGAGAGAGAGAGAGAGAGAGAGAGAGAGAGAGAGAGAGAGAGAGAGAGAGAGAGAGAGAGAGAGAGAGAGAGAGAGAGAGAGAGAGAGAGAGAGAGAGAGAGAGAGAGAGAGAGAGAGAGCTATGTGGCAGAGTTCATATATAAGACCAACAGGAGTGGAGGCTGAGCAAGGGAAACCAGCAGTTAAATGGTGCTGATAGGTTCTGATGTGAGTTAACAGGCAAGAGTTAACTCCCCTTATATATATTTTAAAAAGACTTCGGAATATTCTCTAACTCCCTGTGTGACAAAATCTCTCCAGAAGGCAGTACGACGGAGGGAAGATGCCAACTTTCCCTTCATGTCGAGCAATATTCCAAGAGCTCCAGTCTTTGGTTTCACCATCCAAGGACAATCAGGCATGCCCTTTTTACCAAGATAACAAAGGAATGACAAATCTTTATGGATGATCAACTTCTTTATTGTATATTAGCAATGTTTAGGTAAAGATACTTACACGTTTTCATATACCAATAGTATCAAGCATTGACACGTTGTAATGATAGTGATTTATACCACAAGTGCGTTTCAAAACAGAATCACTTTCCAGATCATCAATATGCATCTGTGTCCCATCGAGACATTTGTCTTAAAATTAAGGAATGGGGCACGTGTCAGTAAAAGGAACAGAAAACATGGTTAATGACGTTTCTCATGATTTATTTCAAGTATCCGGAGATCTGTTCCGCGTGGTGCAATCTTACACTTGTCCGGGTGTGTGAGGTTTTCCCTGGAACAAACATACTGTATCCGTTAAAATGTTTACATTTTTATATCAAGATGTGACAGGAAAGACGCTTCAGATGGCAGATGGCAGGGGTCATGATATACTAGGGATTTAACCACGAACCGTGGGCTCTGTTATTGCATTAATCCGGATGACAGTCCTGTGTTATAAACTGCTGTGGAGCTCCGACAACAGGAAGCATATACTCGTGTTTGCTGGCCGAGGTGATTCCACTTGATTTACAGAAGCAATAATATTTCTTTTTGTTTTGGATCCCAAATATCTTTTCAAACAAAAGGTTTTCAATTATACTTTTTAATAAGTATAAATAACTGTATTATTTGGACACCTCTCTTCAGAAGGACACATTCAGGTGGTCTTATTGTACAACAATGTGAGCTAGGAGTTATTGTTTTACCAGTTTGAGCGGCCTGATTATTCTGCTAGAACCCCCCCCCAACACACAAACACACTCAGCACACACACACAGACACACACTCAAAACTCCCATCCCACCCCTCACAGACAAGCACACACCCTCACACAAGATCAGAGTGCCCCACACAAAACCCCTCACATATACGCACAAGGTAATACAAAATAATATAATGGTTGTTGCAATGTAAAAAATAATACTGTAAGTAATAGCTAGATACCTACCGCCGTGTATATGACTACCTCCGGGAAGGTAGCTTTACCATCACCTGAAAAATAATAGTAAAGGTTAATCAAGGTAAAGCAAGAATTCGAAGCAGATATCCATGTGCGTTATCTATATTCATTTTCTGGTATTGATCAGTCTGTAGATAAACTACAGGGCAAAAAGTTATCACCGCTTAACTTTACCAGATAATAGAAACAAAGACGTATCTTACAAACAGAAATCATTTTCCAATAATTTGGCTGAAAATCGATTGTAATGCTGGTCTTGAATTTGCCGCAATTCATTAACAAAGAGTCAAGGGGTCAAAATAGAGAAAATACACAAATCATTGAAAAAGTGGATAAAGAGTCACATATTTAGACAGGTGTCAGAAGGACACTTCATCAATAGCGAGTGTGACCGCCCTATGCATCCATTCACGCTAGAACACGTCTCTTCATTGACGCCGTCGGTGGATGATGTCAGCAAGAATTATGTTCCATAAGTCCAAGAGAGTCTGTTCAAGTTCCTGTCGGTTCGCTGGAAATGGTTCACGCTGTTTCAGCTGACGATCACGATGGTCCCAGAGATGTTCAATGGGGTTCATGTTTGGAGAACGCGCTGGCCAAGGCAATACGTTGACGTTAACGTTGTGCGGTATTCTGCCGGCGTGAGGCCTTGCAAGATGGCTCCTCCTGTCTGTCGTAGTGAAAGCTCTCAACACTTCATCCATGTATCGATGGATATTAAGATTTCCTCGGATGATAACCAGTCTTGTTCACTGGTCACAAATGCCACCCCATACCATGACGTCTCCTCCATCGAACGGATGAACTTCTTGAACGCAGTTTACAGACAGTCGCTGTCCTCTACGTCAAAAAGACCCGAACTCTGTTAGACTGGACAGACTTTCATCAGTAAAGAGCACTCTCTCCCAGTCACGTTGCTGTCACCGACGTACAGTTCTTGCCCATTGCAGTCTGCGTTGACGTTGTAGACGGGTCAAGGCCATTCCATGGAAGGGGCGGTAGGCTCGTGAAGCAACCATACAAGTCGTAGAAGGACTGTTCATCTACTGATGGCGTCTTAGTGCAGTCGCCGTCACGAATCTCTTCCGGAGGTTGATCTGCCGGATGTAGCGGTCTTCGGCCGGTGTCGTGACTCTTGGTCTTGGGTCTGGCCTGTTTGCTGGTAACGGCTTGTGACATTGCTGGTGGCGACCTGGCTGCTGTTGAACGTTCTTGCCAGCTGACGTTGTGAAGCCCCCATTGGCCATACCGATCGCCCTGTCTCGTTGCGCTTGCGTAAGTCTTGGCATATTCGTTTTTCACGTTTTGAAAAATGAACGATTCGTACGAGGTTTTCGGACATGTTGCTATCCGGACCATGTTGCTTTTTGGCGAATGATTTCTGCTTGAGTTCAAACCTGTACCAGCTGGGTTTTTAAACAATTACCTTAAAGTGATAACTTTCTTTTGCCCGGTAGTTTACATCTACAGACTTTACAAATTGCCCAATAAATCATGACGTTTTGTTGAAGGGATATGACTACGATGTGACGAGCCAACGCTTTAACCACTAGGCTACCCCACCGCCCCGATATACTCAGGAGGCAATATTGAAGTAAAATCCTCAGGAGGCAATATTGACATGATATATTCAGGAGCTACTATTGAAGTGCTATACTCAGGAGGCAAGATTGAGTGATATACTCAGGAGGCAATATTGAAGTGATATCCTCAGGAGGCAATAGTGAAGTGATATACTCAGGAGGCAATATTGAAGTGATATACTCAAGAGCCGATTTAGAAGTGATATACTCAGGAGGCAATATTGACGTAATGTACTCAGGATATGCTAATGGCGTGATATACTCATTATTCACAATTGAAGTGATATACTCAGGAGGCACTATTGATGTGATATACTCAGGAGGCACAGCTGACGTGATATACTCATGATGCATTATTGATGCAATATGCCCAGAAGGCATTATAAACGTGATATACTCAGGGATCACTATTGGCGATATATACTCATGATACACAACTGAAGCTGGATACACGTGATGTCCTCCAATTGAAGCAATATATTCATGGTGTACTTTTTGAAGTGATATACTCATGACATACCGTTTAAATGACGTAAGAGTGGTGTTTTGTTGAAGTGATATATCCATTGTGTTTGGTTGGCCATACACTCGGGACGTACTACTATTGTTGTGGTGTTATCATGATCTGCTGCTGAAGTGATAAACTCATGACGTCCGCTCGATATGATAAAATATTAATAATTCTGCTGACATCTGATCTAATCATGACGTACTATTGAAGCAACATGCTATGATATATGAAAACGATGAAGGTACACTGATATATCCCGTAACAGACATCACGCTGTTGTGCACCTTGAGCAATGGCAACAGTATGTCACTCAAGTCAGATCAACGTATCTTACCATTCAGATCAAATGCACCGATGAGCTTGAGAAATTCCTGGTCAGATACCATGCCGTTCTCATCCGTGGCCATCTTGTCCTGCCAGTTGACGAGGGGGCTGGCTGCTATTTCCCCGGGGAGAGCAGGTGATTACCATCTGACAGACAGAAGCAATATGCACATGAGACACAAGGAAGTCTAACGCAAGTAGATGAGATCATACAGCAGAAACAAAACATAGCACATGAATGTAGATGTTATCTCATATACAAAAGCAATACGTTTACTTAATATAGATACAAGTAGATGTTATCCCATTAACAAAAGCAATACGTTTACCTAATATAGATACAAGTAGATGTTATCTCATATACAAAAGCAATACGTTTACCTAATATAGATACAAGTAGATGTTATCTCATATACAAAAGCAATACGTTTACCTAATATAGATACAAGTAGATGTTATCCCATTAACAAAAGCAATACGTTTACCTAATATAGATACAAGTACATGTTATCCCATTAACAAAAGCAATACGTTTACCTAATATAGATACAAGTAGATGTTTTCTCATATACAAAAGCAATACGTTTACCTAATATAGATACAAGTAGATGTTATCTCATATACAAAAGCAATACGTTTACCTATTGATACAAGTAGATGTTATCCCATATACAAAAGCAATACGTTTACCTAATATAGATACAAGTAGACGTTATCTCATATACAAGAGCAATACGTTTACCTAATATAGATACAAGTAGATGCGATCTCACTGACGGAAACAATAAAGACGATGAGACATAGACAGGAGCAATACGTTTACCTGATCGAGTCACCTAAGCAAATGCAATACGTTACTTGAGTCACATGAAAGTAAATTCGATCTTATAAGCAGATACGTTTGCCTAAGTCACACGAAAGTATATGGGGTCTCATAGGCAGATGAAATACATTTTACTTGAGTCATACGAAAGTAGATGGCGTCTTACAGGCAGATGAAATACGTTACATAAGTCACACGAAAGTATATGGAGTCTCATAGGCAGATGAAATACGTTACATAAGTCACACGAAAGTAGATGGAGTCTTATAGGCAGATGAAATACGTTTAACTTGAGTCACACGAAAGTATATGGGGTCTTTTTGGCAGATGAAATACGTTACATGAGTCACACGAAAGTAAATGGGGTCTTATTTGCAGATGAAATACGTCACATAAGTCACACGAAAGTATATGGGGTCTTATAGGCAGATGCAATACGTTACATGGGTCACACGAAAGTAGATGGGGTCTTATTGGCAGATGCAATACGTCATATAAGTCACACGGAAGTATATGGGGTCTTACAGGCAGATGAAATACGTTACATAAGTCACACGAAAGTATATGGGGTCTTATTGGCAGATGAAATACGTTTTACTTGAGTCACACGAAAGTAAATGGGGTCTTATAGGCAGATGAAATACGTTACATAAGTCACACGAAAGTATATGGGGTCTTATAGGCAGATGCAATACGTTACATAAGTCACACAAAAGTATATGGGGTCTTATAGGCAGATGCAATACGTTACATAAGTCACACGAAAGTAGATGGGGTCTTATAGGCAGATGCAATACGTCATATAAGTCACACGGAAGTATATGGGGTCTTATAGGCAGATGAAATACGTTACATACGTCACACGAAAGTATATGGGGTCTTATTGGCAGATGCAATACGTTACATAAGTCAAACGAAAGTAGATGGAGTCTTATAGGCAGATGAAATACGTTTTACTTGAGTCACATGAAAGTAAATGGGGTCTTATTTGCAGATGCAATACGTTACATAAGTCACACGAAAGTATATGGGGTCTTATAGGCAGATGCAATACGTTACATAAGTCACACGAAAGTATATGGGGTCTTATAGGCAGATGCAATACGTTACATAAGTCACTATGGAAGTAGATGGGGTCTTATAGACAGATGCAATACGTTACATAAGTCACACGGAAGTATATGGGGTCTTATACGGATGCAATACGTTACATAAGTCACACGAAAGGTCTTATAGACAGATGCAATACGTTACATAAGTCACACGGAAGTAGATGGGGTCTTATAGACAGATGCAATACGTTACATAAGTCACACGGAAGTAGATGGGGTCTTATAGACAGATGCAATACGTTACATAAGTCACACGAAAGTAGATGGGGTCTTATAGGCAGATGCAATACGTTACATAAGTCACACAAAAGTAGATGGGGTCTTATTGGCAGATGCAATACGTTATATAAGTCACACGAAAGTATATGGGGTCGTATTAGCAGATGAAATACGTTACATAAGTCACACGAAAGTAGATGGGGTCTTATAGGTAGATGAAATACGTTACATAAGTCACACGGAAGTAGATGGGGTCTTATAGGCAGATGCAATACGTTACATAAGTCACACGAAAGTAAATGGGGTCTCAGTAGTAGAGGTAATACGTTTACCTATAAATGAACGTCCGAATGAACACCGCCCTCACATACCAACATAACACAGTAGAGGTAATACGTTTACCTATAAATGAACGTCCAAATGAACACCGCCCTCACATACCAACATAGCACAGTAGAGGTAATACGTTTACCTATAAATGAACGTCCGAATGAACACCGCCCTCACATACCAACATAACACAGTAGAGGTAATACGTTTACCTATAAATGAACGTCCGAATGAACACCGCCCTCACATACCAACATAACACAGTAGAGGTAATACGTTTACCTATAAATGAACGTCCTAATGAACACTGTCCTCACCAACATAACACAGTAGAAGTTATCAGACGTACCCGTGTCAGTTTCACTAAAGACCCGCAGTCCTTCTGGCTGCGGCATAAACACTCCATTGTGATCTTTATCAAGGAGTCCGAAAACTTTGGCGAGGTTCTGGAACGATTCTGCAGGCACATCACTGAAACGATTTGTGTAAAAAAGATAACTCGTCTGTGCACACATTAACGGGTATACTTACACCCTTGGT
Source organism: Haliotis rubra (assembly GCF_003918875.1). Classification (NCBI taxonomy): domain Eukaryota; kingdom Metazoa; phylum Mollusca; class Gastropoda; order Lepetellida; family Haliotidae; genus Haliotis; species Haliotis rubra. The sequence continues at coordinate 1,067,337 of NW_025766181.1, read as the reverse complement.
CCTAGCGACACGTACATAAACACCAAGCACGTTCCACATACATACCAGTTTCCTACGAAGAGTAACATAACTACTGATGGTGCGCACAGGAAATACGTTTTGCAATCAGTAAAAGAGTAAAGAGTCTAACAACATTCGTTTAGGTCCTAAACTGTTGAGTATCGGGGATAGAAGAACCTTAGAAAATAGTTTATAGTGAAAGGTTTATAGACACCGAACTACATCTATACCGAGCGCGCTTAAAACTTACCGATGGAACATGGTGGTGTGTGGTCCTGTGCATAGAGCTCACGTCACTAATCAGTTGAGTGAGTGAGTGAGTTTTACGCAGCACTCAGCAATATTCCAGCTATATGCCGGCGGTATTGTAAACAATCGAGTCTAGTCCAGACAATCCAGTGATCAACAGTATGAGCATCGATCTACACAATTGGGAACCGATGACATGTGTCAACCAAGTCAGCGAGCCTAATGACCCGATCCCGTTAGTCACCTCTTACGACAAGCATGGGTTAAAGAGACCAATTCCAACCTGAATCTACTAACCAGTTGAAGTTAAGGAACGGTGGTGATGGTGACCGTGTTTAGTAGCTTGATCCCTGAGTCTAGGTCATCAGTCCTGCCCCACATGTAGTTTCACCCAAGGTTTGTGAGTTTGTTCAATAATTGTCTCTGTTCACCCAGCAGAGAATGGGTACCCGGTGGGATAAGTCATATGACTGTTAACCTTCTAGCGCCTCAGAGGCAGCTTGGGTTTAACAGGGGTAATAAGATGTTAGCACTTCGAGCATGTACACGTGCGTGGATACGGGCGTTTTATAAATAACCATTATTTAACATTAGTATATAACGAACTGTTGTGGATCCTCGACTCTAGCTGCATCTTTTAGTCGAATTGCGTATAACGAACTGAAGTTCATCTCCATTGTGATTTCGTTATAACCGTAGATAACTGTGTACATGACCAGAATAATATATCATAGCCTTAAAGAATTCAGATTCAGTGACCAGCTACAGTGCCTAGCCATGCCTTAAACAAAAATGAACGTTAGCAGAAGAATCCGTAGATATGAAAAATGCCTTCAAGTAGATTAAACCTGTTTTAATCGGTTCTATATTTCACGGGCTTCATGTGGTTTACTGACGTGCAGAGGATAATTGTACAAACGTGTGACAATATAATACCATTTATATCATCAGTTAAATCATTTAATGATAATTAGATTAATCAGTGCTTAGCACCAACTGACCTCCAACCATTCTCGTAGTAAACAGTGAGTGAGTTTAGTTTTACGTCGCTTTTAGCAATATTCGAGCAATATCATGGCAGGGGGCATCAGAAATGGGCTCCACACATTGTACCAACTTGGGGAATCGAACCCGGGTCTTCAGCGTGACGAGCGAACGCTTTAACCACTAGGGGCTACCCCACCGCCCCTTTATGTAAACACCACTTCGCGAACATTGGTTAATGTTTTTCAGCATATTGGCATCTACGGATCTGTTAATACCGTGTTAGCATATTTTTCAGTTGTAATACCACGTGTATCGTGTTGTCTCACTGCATCCTTAATACAACCCATCATATCATTAAGGCGTATCGTAATAATAACGTACGCCACTTACTAGAACTCGTTCCCGAATTTGATTTTCATAGTTCCCATTGGAACCACCTTGTGGGGATTCACAGCTGGTTTAGCGACTTTGGGCCTATTGTCCTCAAAGACTCCGCCCACTGAAGGAGGGGGAACTCCTGGAAGAGAAACATCATACAGTTGACCAATCAATGATTGTACGTCAGTAAGTAGAGTGTGCCCTGCTATGTACAGCATTTTAGTTTATTAGTCTATTACCACACTGAGGTGGTGGAGTAGCTTAGTGGTTAAAGAGTTTGCTCGTCACGCCGAAGACCCGGGTTTGATTCCCCAAATGGGTACAATGTTGCTTGAATATTGCTAAAAGCGGCGTAAAACCATGCTCACTCATTATTATCACACTTCTGTATGGAATCCCAGAGGGACCATTCGGACTTGGGAGAAAAACAGATCACAGACGAGTGAGTGAGTTGGTTGGTTTTATCAATATCCTAGCAATAGCATGACCGGAGTCACTAGAAGCTGTAGCCATGAGAGAGGTAGTGAACGTATCACAAATGTATCAATATATCACCAATACTGCCACTTTTGTAGCCTAGCATAAAATATTTTTTTCAGCGACAATTTTCGTTGCTTCGAGTATTTTCTCGTTACTCCAAGTTTCTTTCAAAAACTAAAAAAATACTCGAAATTTTAAGTTTTTTACAGAAACTTGAAGTAACGAGACAATAATCGAAGCAACGAAAAAATACTCGAAACAACGAAAACATACTCGCAGCATTAGGCTTTCGTAATTCAGTAACATTCGCCGCTCCTTTTTCATACTAATATTCTTGTGTTTGCACTGCGATGAACAACTGTTTCATCAGTTCTACGGAGGGTTTTAACCATTAGTCTTAACTCCTAACAAGGCTTAAGGTATTTCCGCAATGTTAAACGTTGAAATAATCAATATGATGTTTACTAAATAAATGAAAGAATCTCTTATAATAGATAAGAGGACTGGAAAACTTTACCTTGAGAAACGGTTAAGGCAATCGTTGCCAGTAGCACAATCTTCTCCAGCATAATGACTTTAGCTATACTACAACAACAATTATTGATAGAATAACATCCATTGAGATTCGTATTAATATCGGCAGGTAGAAAATTGTCGTTCACAGACCACGAAAATTGTTTAACAAAACTATTCCTAACAAATGTACGGGTCCGATTTTATCATACGTATGTGTTAAAGAATGATAATGTCAATATATGGTTAAGCATATATTTTTTAGACCCGCGAATGCGGGATAGAAATGACTTTTAGCAACCCATACATGTAAGAGGCGACTAACGTGATGGAGGTGTCATGCTCGTTGACTGACTGATGCTTGACTGAAGCATGTCACTCTTTACCAATTCCGTAGATCAATGCTCTTGATGCCAGGCATTGGATTGTCTGGTCCAGACTCGATTATGTACTGACCTTCGTCATATAGCAAGAAAATTGCTCACCACAAGCAAACAACTAAGTTTTCGAAACAGAGTTCGTCTGTATTAGATGAGACACAATGCCACACACACCAATAAACCTGTAATGGTCACTACGTGGTCTGATACTTACCTGACCAGAGTCTGTGGGTGTTTGGGAAGTTAGGTGCAACAACTGTCCTTATATAGATTCATCTTGATAACACAGTTGAAAGCTGATCGTACTGGTGACCTGGTAGCGTGCAGGGTTTCTATCAGATAATCAAGGCCGGAACTGCCAATCTGTTACCTTTTGTTCCCAATGCATCACATTACATCAGCAAGGGCAGACTTGAAACAGCATCACTGGGGACGTATTGAACACGAAGTTACTTTTGCTAAAAACTCTAGTCACTGTATGTCTCTTTTTGTTCAGAAATGAGTTGGTACTAAAGCCATGTTGTCTCAGTCGGACATATATAGAGAAAAAGGAGGAGAAGAAGAAAGAGGAGGATGAGTTATAGGGAAAGAAGGAGGAGTGCGATGAGAAGGAGGAGAAGGGGGAGAAGAAAGAGGAGGAGGAGTTATAGGGAGAGAAGGAGGAGTGGGAGGAGGAGGAGAAGAAAGAGGAGGAGGAGTTATAGGGAGAGAAGGAGGAGATGAGAGGAGGAGAAGAAAGGGAGGAAGAAAGAGGAGGAGGAGTTATAGGGAGAGAAGGAGGTGAGGAGGAGAAGGAGGGAGAAGAAGAAAGAGGAGAAGGAGGAGAAGAGGATGAGGAGAGAGGAGGAGGAGTGGGAGGAGAGAAGGAGGATGAGGAGAAGAAGGAAGAGAAGAAGAAAGAGGAGGAGGAGTTATAGAGGAGAGAAGGAGGAGGAGGATGAGAGAGGGAGGAGGAGAAGAGGAGAGGAGGAAGAGGAGGGGAGAGAGAAGGAGGGAGAAGGAGGAGAAAGAGGAGGAAGAGTTAAAGGGAGAGAAGGAGAGAGGAGAGAAGAAGGAGGAGAAGAGGAGAAGGAGGAGGAGGAGAAGGAGGATAGGAGAAGAGGAGGATGGAGGAGAAGGAGGAGGAGAAGAAGAAAGAGGAGGGAGGAGAGGAAAGGGAGAGGAAGGAGGAGAGAAAGAAGAAAGGAGGATGAGTTAAGAGGGAGGAGAGAGGATGGGAGGAGAGGAGGAGGAGAAGAGGAGGAGGAGGAGAAGAGAGAGAGGAGAGGAGGAGTTAGAAGGAGAGAGGAGGAAGAGGGAGAGATGAGGAGGAGGAGGAGGAGGAGAAGAAAGAGGAGGATGAGTTATAGGGAGAGAAGGAGGAGTGGGATGAGAAGGAGGAGAAGAAGAAAGAGGAGGATGAGTTATAGGGAGAGAAGGAGGAGTGGGATGAGAAGGAGGAGAAGAAGAAAGAGGAGGATGAGTTATAGGGAGAGAAGGAGGAGTGGGATGAGAAGGAGGAGAAGAAGAAAGAGGAGGATGAGTTATAGGGAGAGAAGGAGGAGGTGGGATGAGAAGGAGGAGAAGGAGGAGAAGAAGAAGAGGAGGATGAGTTATAGGGAGAGAAGGAGGAGTGGGATGAGAAGGAGGAGAAGAAGAAAGAGGAGGATGAGTAATTGGAGGAAAAGAGGAGTAGGAGAAGAAGGAGGAGGAGAGGAGCAGAATAAGACGAAGGAAGAAGAGAAGGATAAGTAATATTGAAAACGGAACACATGTGAAGAAGGGGCATTAGTCTGATATATATTGATATACTCTCAAAAAAAGAAACGCATATAGGAATTTCAACTGTATTTTTATGTTTATTTTGAAACATCTTGTAGGCTTTATGAGTTAATTAAATATAGCGAAATTACACACTGGGAATGCAGACTTATCCGTCTTTTCAAGGAAAGTCAGTTTGGGTGTCACTCGGAGACGTGTGGTGGCGCTGAAGTCAATACCTCGTGTGACCACCGTGGGCATCAAGAACTGCACGGCATCGCCTCGGCATCGAACGAATAAGTCTCAGAATCTCGTGTTGCCCAATCGCAGCCCACTCTGCCTGTAGTGCCTGTGCGAGTTGCTGAAGTGTCTGGGGCTGAGGGTTACGGCGTCGCACCCGTCTGTCCAGGGCATACCACAGATGTTCGATCGGGTTTAAGTCCGGTGATCTTGAGGGCCAGGGGAGCACATTGGTGTTGTGGTTCTGGAGGAAGTCTCTAGTGTGACGTGCTGTGTGGGGCCTGGCATTGTCCTGTTGAAACAACTCCCTCTGGCGATCAATGATTGGAAGGAGGTGTGGGCGTAGGATTTCGTCACAGTACCGTTGAGCTGTCAGGTTGCCCTGGATCATCACCAAATCACTTCTCCTACGGCAGGTGATCGCTCCCCACATCATAACACTGTCCCGGCCGAATCTGTCCACCTGGGGAACGCAAGCGTCGGCGAAACGTTCACGTCGACGTCTGTACACCCGCATTCTTCCATCGCGCCGTTCCAATAGAAATCGTGATTCTTCACTGAACCAGATTCTACGCCAATTCGGTAGGTTCCAGGCCTGAACGTTGGTGCACCATTGAACTCGATGTCGACGATGTTGTTGTCGAAACACAGGGCCAAAATAAGGTCTTCTGGCACGTAAACCAGCCTCTCTCAACCTGTTCCTGACGGTCTGTGCAGAAAGCCTCCTCAATCCGGGCATTTGTCGAGCGGTACTGGTCGCCGTAGCTGTTCGATGACGCAGGTGATGTACCCGGATGTAGCAATCCTGCGCCGCAGTGGTCGCTCCAGGTCGCCCACTACGAGGGCCATCTGCTAGCGCATTCTGCTGGCGATATCTCTCCCAGAGCCGTGAAATGGTGCTTTGGTGAACATTCATGCGTCGGACAACTGCACGTTGAGACTGGCCAGCTTCAAGCAAACCAATGGCGATATGACGGTTGGCTTCACTTAGACGTGGCATTTTGCGTTCGTCAACAATATTCAAAATACAGTGAATAATCGACAGACAGCGATCAACCTTTTATACCCATCATTGAGACTATCTGATCCCCAACTTTCACGTGCATTGCATGTGAATTGTGTATTCTGTGACACTACACGCCGAAATTGAAAATCATGCTGTTAAGTACGGGTATTTTACGGATGGTGCGTTTTGTTGTGATGTTTCAAAACATAAACACCATAGGACTCTGTAAGATAGGGGAAAACAACATGTTTAGATTTGATCAATATTATCCTCGATCTTTTTCATGAATTAAGTAAAGATCTTTTAGATGTTGAGTTTTCATGGATACCAGCTCATGTTGGAATATTTGGAAATGAAAAAGCTGATCATTTGGCAAAAGCTGCATTAGATTTTGATGTCTCAGAACAGGATGAGACAATATTGCCCTCTCCTGTAGAATTATGCACCGTCAGTAAGACCCATGCTCAAGCGAAATGGCAACAGAGATGGACCTCATCCTTAAAAGGACGCCATCTTTATGGCATTGAGCCTTTTATAGCTAAAGCAAAATTATCCAGAAACAATCGAAGAGAAGAGGTTCTTTTAACCAGACTTCGTCTTGGGCATTGTGGTCCTGGTGCATATCTACACATTATTAATAATGATATTCCTGCAAATTGCACAGTGTGTAATCGGCTAGATGCTGTGGCTCATTTTTTACTGCATTGTCAAAAATATGTAACTCATCGTCAGGCGATGGTGGGATCTTTGACAGCGCTTAATATTGACATCTCCTTGACTGGACTGTTGTTTTCAAGTAATATCACTCGCAACGATGTTCAGAATGTCATTCTTGCTTCCATTAAAGCGTGTGGCAGCTTTACTTCTTTGTAAACGTGTATAAACGTAGCAAACCTTTATGATGGGCAAGGTGTAAATGGGCCCAGTTGCCCGAACACCTATCAAACTTTCAATTATCTATCTATCTACCATAGGACTCATAAACAGAGCAAATCCTTTTGTAAAATGAATCACGTTTTAATTCATTGCTACATGAAATTGCTATTTTCATGATGCGTTTCTTTTTGGGGAGAGTATATATTTTATGTATCGTCTATGTGGCCCGTATGTAATAACACACTGCACGATGGTCCATGTGGTCTACTGGTAGCTAGTAACATTTATTTGACTGTCGATCATAAACACGTGTGAAGCCCACTTCTGTTGAACCCGGTGTTAAACCCTATTCCCCTCACTCACTCATTGGAAAGTGACATTTGTGAGAAACATAACAGATTGTTATTTTACCAAAACACATTTCCGTCCAGAAGTCGAACATATCCAACGAACACGGAGAGAAAAACTGAGGATTTTTGTCAGGAACGAATTTGTTTTGCCATCAAAATATTGACATAATATGAACGATCGATTCCAAGCTAGATACGCCCAATGTAGTAAGCGGAGACACTTTGTACATGGTCCACATCGAGATAGCCAGTGTCAGTTTACCCCGTCACCAGCCTCCGTGCTTCCAGCTGACGCAAGTCGCGATACACCTGTAACACCTGACTTGTTGTTTTAATCAAGACACATCAGACGCTGCTTGTGTTACATCCATGTGGAAGCCAACCCCCATTAAATCAATAGTTTCTTGAAACTTGATACAAAATCGAATCGAAGCCTACTTATTAGAAAACTGAAGCATGCTAAATAATAATTATCCGTATTCGCCGACTCTCAATAAATATATCATCGCGTATATTTCTTTAAAAAATGTTTTACGAAAAATATAAGCTATTAAAGACTTTCTATAATTGTATTAATCTCTGGTGAAATCAGTATTGTATGATTCCGACTACATCCTGAGCAGATGTTTATGAATTACTGTCAAATATAACGAAATCAGGTGTTCTCAAAACGTTGAGCGGATCCTGCAGCACTTGTGGCTTTAAATATTACGGGGCACAAGATCTTAATAGGGAAAGTGTTGTCAGTGGCAGCCAAGGAAGCGGTCGTACAAGACCATTTTATCATTGTGACTTGATTATTAGTGGTACTCCTTGGTAGTTAGTAATTTAGAGTTACTACCCTTTGGTAATTGTTGCGGAATAAGACAGACTTGATCGTTCGACTCAGTTACTGACGCTGGAATCATTCCTCCCTTTTTCTTTAATGCCGACAGGGTAACATTAAATAGCATAATTTACGTCTTTCTGCGCTGCCTGGCATCGACCCACTGACCTTCCGCTTTGTCATTTATATCTCACAGTGGTTATCTGTAACACAGAGGGAACGGGCGGTTTGTGACCTTTACCACACTAGCGTCTTATCTACATTCCATAAGCGGACTTCATACATATATGTATATACCAGCTTCCTGACACCTTCCAAATAGGTTTCTAGTTTCAAGATCTGAACCAGTACTTACTATTCATGTTGATACAGGTACACATGTGACTAACCTTTTCGTTAATGTCTGGAAATAGCCTAGATAATGGAGGTGGTTTTGTTGCTTAGCAAAAAAGTCGAGATGTAAGTGAGGTTACTCTTCAGAGTTGGCGTATGAAGAGTTTGTTCAAGATAACATAAATATTAATATAATATTCGTAGTATATGTTTCATATGTTCCATCACAAGACCGACTCATCCCTACGATTTGCTTTGGATATTTCGTTAACGATGCATGGAGGATATAATACTCAGCGCCTCTGGATTTCCCAGCATTCTATTTTGCCTCTATAAATGTAACCAGAGCCCTGTTATGATCTGGGTAAGAGTTGGTCTTCATGCTTGTCGACATGGCATCTCAGGCGACTAACGACGTTAGACTGACAACTGATGCATGTCCTCGCATTCCATTTGCGTAGATCGATGATCATGATGCCAATCACTGGTCCAGAATCGATATTTACAGACCACCTCAGAACTGGAGAATTGCTGAGTGCGGTGGTAAACAAACAAACTACGATTCAAGCCGCGATAATTTGGTTTCATATAAAGGAAAGTAAGCTAATAATATTATTTAAAGGACCATGTGTTACTGTGGGATTTCAAACACATGTCATATTCAAAATATTCGATTTGGCTTTACATTTAAGTTATATGCCAGTCACAGCATATACAGAGGATTATTGAATGTTGACTTGACGGGGAAAAAAAACACCTGCATTTTTCACACCTATTGGTTCCTGGAGACAGGAACGTATGGATATAGGAGTTTGACACTCCCAGAATCCAGAATTAGAATTTCCAGCCTTTGATAATGTGTATTGTCATTATTTGAAAAAACGTATATATACCTACCCCATATAAACCGACTGAAGCTGTAACGTTTATGTTACATATATAACTTACCGTGAAGATCCGGGTTTGATTGATCTTCAGTAACCCATACTTGCCGTAAGAGGCGAGTAACGAGATCGGGTGGTCAGGTTTGTTTACTTGTTGACACACGTCATAATATCCCAATTGCGTAGATGGATGCTCATGCTGTTGATCACTGGATTGTGTGGTTCAGACTCGATTATTCACAGCCCGCCGCCATATAGCTGGAATATTGCTGAGTGCGGCGTAAATGTAAATTCACTCACTCCACCTACCTGCCGTGGTAAGATACAAATTCATATTTAACATGATTGTGTGCAGATGAATACACTGACATTTTGCCCATAGGGGAAATCGTAAAAATAAAATAAGGGCGAGAAAGGCCCAAAGGTTAAAATATGTAAATAAATTACTGAATATCATGACACCATGGTTTCGGGAACAGGGCTCTTCTCTGCCGGCAGTCCCCACCCCTCACACATAAGTGGCTTATGTCGCCTAGCAGTACGGCCTTACGACGGCGGCATGCCAAACAATCCAGTAATGGCAAATCAAAGGAATATATTCCTACTCTACATATTTATGAAGGACTGTATTTGATTCCACGACATTTGGTTTGGCAATGAACCAAAGAGAACTTGCGTGCCACAATCAATATTATATTTAGAAACAGTATATTATTTGTACTCTGTTTTCCTTTCTTGGGGCGGTGGGGTAGCCTCATGGTTATAACGTTTTCTCGTCATGCTAAAGACTTGGGTTCGATTCTCCACATGGGTACAATGTGTGAAGCCAATTTCTAGTGTCCACCTCCGTGATATTGCTGGAGTATTCCTAAACGCCGCGTAAAACCGTACTCACTCACTAATGTCTCCCAAACATCATGCACGAGAAAGCTAGTTACCAGTTATATTTCTACACGTATCTACTTTGTATGCATCTAATAGGTTCGCTACATCAATTGTCTAGACATCTTTGTTAATGTAAATCCTTAGCAAAATTGTGCGCATCGCTTTCGCAGAAAAAAAATGAATGTCAGTACCTAAAACGACGAGTGAGTGGCCGGTAAGGGAGAGAATGATAGTACCGCTGTGACCAATGTGTCAGTTACTTCAAAAGTGTATCAGATTGTCGTGGAAGTAGGGTCTCTAGACGTTTACAACTTCCCTGACAAAACCTAGAAAATAATCAGACCAAACCGGGACTCGAACCCGCCATTTCGGGAAACTGCCAACCCTATGGGACTAAGATATGTACCTGCACACAGAGTCACATTAAACAACAGGGCACTCGTGCCCGTTAAAAAAATAAAGGAGGCTTGTACAGGCAAAACACAACGCTCACCATTCTAATTCTCAGACACCTCAGTGCTGGGCTACTTGATCCATATCCTATACATGTGAATGGACAATACCACAGGAAGTAATCAGGTCACTGATATTATAAACAACACATGAGACAAGCATTCACATCCCCTAGCTGCATACACTGGGCAACACTAAGTTCCAATCTAAAATGCGGGATCACGTATGGTAAAACACAGATTAGAACATTAGCTTGGCTTTACCCGTGTTTGAGAGAACTAATGAAAACTACCAAAGCCTATTGTAACATGCGACCCTTGCGTTGTAGCAAATACAGGTCACGCACGTGACAATAACACTGTGGGATGTTTGTGTTTACTGACAAGTAACAGTACATAAAGCAACTGTGTAGAGTATTTCTCAGTTGTGAAGGCGAGAACACAATGTTCGTGGTCCTACTTCTTGTGCTCAGTTGGGTGAATGCAGAACGTATGTAGATTCGTCAAAAGTATCTTTGTTTCATAAAGAATAGAAATAGACAATGTCAGTGACCTGTTAATCGCTATATGTTGAATGAATGTTTGAGTATGACATTAAGTCGCATTAATGTTCCAGCAATGTTCCAGCAATGTTCCAGCATATCAGGGTGAGAGACAGTGTTGGACGACAAACTTTGTTCTCGCTTCAGACTTAACGATCACCATATAGTGACGCTTTATCCCATTCTGAGTTTCATACATTCAATATACTGAATACATACAAATATTTCAGCGAGACCAGGAATTGACTTTCATCCAGGCGAGGATGAGGACCCGGACAAGCCCAAGAGTGAGTTGTATAACTTCACATTTATTTCATAATGATAATACCAGTTTTTAATATCACATTCGGAGTTGTCTATTTCTTGTACTTAGTGTATAAATGATGAATCACAGATGCAGTTGTTTATATCACATTCTGACTCGTCTGTTTCATGTCCTTAGTGTTTTAATTATATATCACACATACAGTTGTTAATATCACATTCGAAGTTGTCAATTTTGTATACTTAGTATTTTAGCATGTTACGTAAATCGAATTGGTATTACCGTATTTAGTTGAATGTCTTAATGTCAGAAATGAAGCCTTGGTATTTGTACATACTAGCAACTTAAATACTATACCTGAGTGGCGGGAGCTTCCTTTTGCATAGACACCTGGTGATATCGCTGGTTTTAGTGACATATTCATGTAATCTTCAAATTGAACGTACGTTTCGCCGCGCCACAAAACACCCAGTCTCGATTAGCCCTGGAACAGATTCCATTCTGTGCATCGTGGAAAAAACAGTTGTAATTATATGAATATAATATTAAAAATCAGTGAGGACACCAGGTGTTCGCGAAAAGGGTAAGCGTGTCGCTACCTTCGTATAGTACCTGCCATTCACACAATGTACATAAAACATTCATGTCTGATGCCAAGCTCTGCTCTGAAATGATGCAATTCTGCTATGTGAGTGAGGAAATGTTAGACTTAGCTCACTGATGTACCATCATAGAACCATATTGTACAATGTTCTTGTAGCACCCTGTCTGAGAACCATCATGTTGTACAATGTTCTTGTAGCACCCTGTCTGAGAACCACCATGTTGTACAATGTTCTTGTAGCACCCTGTCTGAGAACCATCATGTTGTACAATGTTCTTGTAGCACCCTGTCTGAGAACCACCATGTTGTACAATGTTCTTGTAGCACCCTGTCTGAGAACCATCATGTTGTACAATGTTCTTGTAGCACCCTGTCTGAGAACCATCATGTTGTACAATGTTCTTGTAGCACCCTGTCTGAGAACCATCATGTTGTACAATGTTCTTGTAGCACCCTGTCTGAGAACCATCATGTTGTACAATGTTCTTGTAGCACCCTGTCTGAGAACCACCATGTTCTTGTAGCACCCTGTCTGAGAACCACCATATTGTACAATGTTCTTGTAGCACCCTGTCTGAGAACCACCATATTGTACAATGTTCTTGTAGTACAATGTTCTTGTAGCACCCTGTCTGAGAACCATCATATTGTACAATGTTCTTGTAGCACCCTGTCTGAGAACCATCATATTGTACAATGTTCTTGTAGCACCGTGTACAGCCAATGTGCCAGTATCTGACGAGGGGTGTGTGGACAGGGTCTGTGCAGATGGATTTCTGACCGGCATGATGGTGGAGAGAGTGTCATACGGCTGCTGCCAACAGGTGGATTATTCAATCGATTGCTATGACGAATTCCCAGGTAGGTGCCGTCTAACTGCCCCTGGGTACTAGTGAGTTTAGTGTAATATTACTGCTTTATAAGTGTTAACGTAGATAGTACATAAGACTCCATCTTACCTTACATTTCAAATATTAAATCGAGCCCTACAAGGAGTGAGTGAGTATGATTTTACGCTGCTTTTAGCAATATTCCAGCAATATCACGGCGAGGGACTCCAGAAATGGGCTTCACACATTGCACCCATGTGGGGAATCGAACCCGGATCTCGGCGTGGCGAGCGAACGAAAGGAAGGACTGTCTGTAACATCGTCTGAGCACATTCTCCAGTTCTCCTGGCGTTTCGTTTGACATATTATAGCGAGTTTGCTATTTTCCACGTTCACTCAGAAGTACCACCTGAATTCTAATCTATGTTTTAACGTCTTTTTGAAGAGCTGTTCCCGGATTACTTCGACGGCGATGGCACTGAGAAGGAGGATGACAATGTCAAAGGTAAACACTTCTACACAGGAAACATATGGTTGTCTTGACAATGCAACTTCAAAGCGAATTAAAACATGTGAGGACATGGTCCACATTTGAGAGTTATGCATGTGTTCTAAGTTTACAGAAACATCCCGATCATAACTTCAAATGTTACCAAAACCAGACCACGGGAGATTTAATGCGAGAAGGTAGGCATGTTTACATACAGCGGAAAAAATAATAACTGTTTCATATAAAATGGTGTAAAGGCCATATACTCCCAGGTGGCCCACAGGAGTGCAGTTCCTACAAACCCTACCCCGATGACATGAGGAGGCGCTGGGACTACCATCTAGGCAAGGGGGAGGCTGTTGTCCCGGACTACTTCCTCAGCAAAACCAACAACGTCTGGTACGGTGCAGTCGGTATGACGTTGTGGACGCAGCCTCCAGGTTTGGACTTCTGTGGCGGTGTCTTCCCTGTCTGGATGAGAGGTGCGGAAACCATACACCTGAAATACGTGAAACATCGCTTCTTTTGGCATTTTAATATTTCCAAATATAGAGTGAGTTTGTTAGAAAATAATTATTTTCTGACAAGAAAAACGTATATTATCGTTCCCGAGTGAACCAATTGTGTACTGACAGGCACAAACTACTTCCATTAGGGGCACATGTTTAGAATGACGAGTGCTGCCGCTAGGGTAGCTATGCTATGTCCACGTATTTTCAGTGATCAACACCTGGTGTCATCACGTATTTTTCCGTGATCAACACCTGGTGTCATCACGTATTTTTCAGTGATCAACACCTGGTGTCATCACGTATTTCCGTGATCAACACCTGGTGTCATCACGTATTTTCAGTGATCAACACCTGGTGTCATCACGTATTTCCGTGATCAACACCTGGTGTCATCACGTATTTTCAGTGATCAACACCTGGTATCATCACGTATTTTCGTGATCAACACCTGGTGTCATCACGTATTTCCGTGATCAACACCTGGTGTCATCACGTATTTTCGTGATCAACACCTGGTATCATCACGTATTTTCGTGATCAACACCTGGTGTCATCACGTATTTTCGTGATCAACACCTGGTGTCATCACGTATTTTCCGTGATCAACACCTGGTGTCATCACGTATTTCCGTGATCAACACCTGGTGTCATCACGTATTTTCGTGATCAACACCTGGTATCACCACGTATTTTCGTGATCAACACCTGGTGTCGTCATGTATTTCCGTGATCAACCTGGTGTCATCACGTATTTTCGGTGATCAACACCTGGTGTATCATCACGTATTTCCGTGATCAACACCTGGTGTCATCACGTATTTTCAGTGATCAACACCTGGTGTCATCACGTATTTTCGTGATCACTTATTTCCGTGATCAACACCTGGTGTCATCACGTATTTTCAGTGATCAACACCTGGAATCATCACGTATTTTCAGTGATCAACACCTGGAATCATCATGTATTTTCGCGATCAACACCTGGTGTCATCACGTATTTTCACGATCAACACCTGGTGTCATCACGTATTTTCGTGATCACGTATTTCCGTGATCAACATCTGGTGTCATGACGTATTTTCAGTGATCAACACCTGGAATCATCACGTATTTTCAATGATCAACACCTGGAATCATCACGTATTTTCGCAATCCACACCTGGTGTCATCATGTATTTTCACGATCAACACCTGGAATCATCACGTATTTTCGCCATCAACACCTGGTGTCATCATGTATTTTCGTGATCAACACCTGGTGTCATCACGTATTTCTCTGATGAACACCTGGTGTCATCACGTATTTGCGATCAACACCTGGTGTCATCACGTATTTTCAGTGATCAACACTTGGTATCATCACGTATTTCCGTGATCAACACCTGGTGTCATCACGTATTTTCAGTGATCCATTGGTGTACGTTACACATGTATTATTCCCTTTACACCAAGCAGTGTTTGTTATGGGGATAGTCAAGATTGGGTATTCTTTTGCACGACCGTTCTATATTTAATCCCGAAGCAATATCGAGTGACTTTCAGCATTCGTTCACGGGTCTCATTCCAAGTTTCTAGTGAGTTAAGAAAGGTGAGCTAAATACAGTGTATGCATGTTGTTGTGAAAGTAGAAACCATATATATTTGGACCAACTGATGTCGCTGAGATTGACGTGGTATCTTGATCGGTGTTCTAGGAATCCCCCCTGCTAATGGAGAGAGTGGGAGTGTGGAGGTGTGTGTCCAGACACGGGACTCTGACTGCTCCCAGACATGGAGTGTCATGGCTACCAACTGTGTCACTCATACTGTATATAGACTGGTCAAAACTCCCGTCCAAGACTCGGTGTATTGTACAGGTAAATCTACATGCGTCACTCATGACATATATAGACTGGTCAAAACTCCCGTCCAAGACTCGGTGTATTGTACAGGTAAATCTACATGCGTCACTCATGACATATATAGACTGGTCAAAACTCCGTCCAAGACTCGGTGTATTGTACAGGTAAATCTACATGTGTCACTCATGTCACATATATAGACTGGTCAAAACTCCCGTCCAGGACTCGGTGTATTGTACAGGTAAATCTACGTGTGTCACTCATGCCAATAGAGTCAGAACACATTGGAAGCCTCTAGAACTGTCTAAATATAGCAGACCAAATAGAATGTGTAACAGTTGAAGCATTGTTGTACAAGGTACAGCACTGCCTCATCACATGGTCCTGGTCCGAGGTCTGTGTAAGATTGGTTTCTGTTTCTGTTGCAGGTCCTGATAATCCAGGACCCGTCAATAGTAAGTATCCACATTGTGATCTGGGTTTGACTGCTACTGCTTATATTAATGTTTGGTTTGACGACACACGTAAGTTATGTCACTGTGATAAAATGAGATCTTGCTATGTCACTGCCTGTTTGCGTTAGGATATGAACTGTTGGTTGAACAGCAGACTCAAGGATGATGGGGAGATATGTGTTTACTGAACATTTACAGTGTGTTTCTGAAATAATTCTTTCAGAAAATCGGGCGGGGCGGTGTGGTAGCCAAGTGGTTAAAGCGTTCGCTCGTCACGCCAAAGACCCGAGTTTGATTCCCCACACGGGTACAATATGTGAAGCCCATTTCTGGTGTTCCCCGCCGTGATATTGGTTGAATATGGCTAAAAGCGGCGTAAAACTAAACTCACTCACTCACTCTTTCAGAAAATCGTTAAAAAGTAATTCGGTTTTGTTCCTACTTTCAAAACAAAACACTCTTACAACAAAGGTCTGATCAATGATGGCGTAGGTTGTTGCTCCTGCTTCATAACAATCAGATCCTCCACTCTTTTAACTTCTCTGCGAAAAGATCTGAGATAATTTCGACAGTAAGAAATGAAAACCCTAATATTAACGCGATGGTGCTCCTTTTGGTATTGATTCCACGGCGCTCACGAACGAGAGTACGTACCTTATCGCTTCTATACTCGCTACTATCGTTACAAGTCGTTTTAGTTTGTTTTCGAGATGCAAACTCTGATATGTTGGTTTGAATGCTTCTCTTAACAATAATGTAGAATTCTCAAGGATTCCGACTGACGCAATACAATAAGGTCTTACAGTAAGAGACTTGTATGATAAACCAGCGAGTGACGTTTGTCGTATCTCCAGCAACGGCGGGGGAGTAAAATATCTGATATACTTTCAGTAAGAGACTTGTATGATATATTTACGGGTCTTTCCATACTGCTGTGATATAGTTTGAATATGGCTGCCTGCGGCGTTTAACAACATTCACGCACTCACTGTGTTCCAGATGTTACTTTACAGCAACCGACTATCACCATCGACGTGGTACGACTTCTTCAGACCAGCCACGTCATACTCTACTGCGACATGGGCAACTTCGACCCCGCCTACTTCTACCAGACGTTGTGGTACACCAACAACAGCCGCCTCCACACATCCGACACACTTCAGCCTACGTCTGACTACAGAAACATCACCGCCCTCACCGAGGACATGCTGGTAGAGAGGGGAATCACACGCATGGGATTCACTGTATGTTATTGTTCAGAAATATGTAACTCATGATACTTGTTTCTCTTTACACATAGGCAGCATTCATTTACGCGTAGGAACCTTGAAGTAGAAGTTGATTCATCACCGACAACGAGTGGAGGTCGTCAGTGAGTGAGTGAGTTGAGTTTTACGCCGCTTTTAGCAATATTCCAGCAATAGCACGGCGGGGGACACCAGAAATGGGCTTCACACGCTGTACACATGTGGGGAATCGAACCCGGGTCTTTGGCGTGACAAGCGAACGTTTTATCCATTAGGCTACCCCAACCAACCCGCAGATCGTAATGGGGAGGTAGACATACTCATTAGCTTGGCTCATAGAACATGGGGGCAGGGCAGGAGAAGGTTTATCAGGATTGTTTTCTTGAATCCTGACATATGTACTTCCAACAGTAAGCCATGCAATTACCTGATTGATGCAAATATTTGATCATTTGAAGCGGCTATTTGAATTACGGTATCTTTGACACAGTCAGTAATTAGTATTTTTATTTAGCTTCACCAAACTAACGACTGTCTGTTGTTTCCAAGGTGAAATGCGACATCAGGGTGAAGATGACCCAGCAGGGACCGGCGATTACCACCATAGGAAGTGACTGGAAACTTGCAGGAATAAAGGTCAGTTCTTCAAGTTCTACCGTACAGAGTATTATTGCTTGTGTATTGTGTGGCATTGGAATGAAACACGTCACCTCTGGTTAGCATCACTGCTGGAAGACTCAACACTCCCAAGGGAACCGAGAATGAAAGTCGAGAGCACGATGATGCTTTGACTGGGGTAACAATGCTCACACGATGGACATCCGAGTTTACGGAGGTTTGCGAAAGTAGAGGAAGTAGTTTGTCGTACTTTAGGCCTCCGACCCACAAACAAGAATTACCGAGTAAACAAAATATACACATACAAGGGTAGAATATCGGTAACACTCTTACAGGTCATGAAAAAGGGAAATGCAATTTTCCGTGGGTTTACTTTTCGGTATATGTTGAATTCTCAAATTCAAATTAAGAGCTGGACATGCAAAGGTAATGGTGTTTCGATTATCTCTACTTCTTTTACACAACGTACAACTTCTCTCATTTTTATCGTTACCTATTTTTCTACCCTCGTTGATAATTTATTCTGACAAACTATCAAAATCTGACAATTAAGTCACATAATTATCCAGTCGTTAGTACGAAAAGGTATTTATAGTAAATGATCTGAAAGATTCATATCGTGTGCTTTCGTTTAAATTTGAATGCAATTTGTAAAAATATATATTATAGAGAGTTCCCAAGATATGAGTGCACAAATGACAAGAACCAATAAGAACTGCTGACAGATTCATGTCAAACAATTGCCATTGACAGGCTTCTTGAAGGCGAAGACATGAAACCTACAGATATGACAACTTCTAAATGTTTGGTATAGCATCTCTTGTACCTGCTGCAGGAGACATGATTAATGTCTTCATTGTTTCCGTGTTTCTTGTGTTTCAATGCCCCATCATCAGCACTCGCCTGATCTGTTTTTGTCGTCAATCAGCCAGCAACATGGAACCTCTCCCTATCAGAGTCAGAGACGCGGGTTCTTCATCTTGACGTCACAGCTCCTGTAGATTGTGGGGCTTCAAGTCAGTGTGGACTGCATGTTCTGGTTGAGACAGAAGAAACACCTATTTGTGGACCCCCGGCGTTTGTGGAGGGGGAATGTCACGTATGGCTGACACCTGAAGAGGGCGGGGATCTCAGAATCAGGGGAGGTCACCTACAAGGAGTTGGTATAAGACAAGGGCTTACCAGGTTCACACTGAGAACCTCTGCCAATCATCACATGGCATTCTGGAGATCCGTGCTTATAGGCGAAATAACGGTATGTATATCTTCAGTAAGAACATCGTGTATACTCTTCAAAAAAGGAGGGGTACTTCATATTTATTTGACGATTGAAACAATTGGGAGATATATAATTATGCTGATAAGGATAAATATTTGGTACTTGGAATGATCCGGAATTATTGTCCTCGACACTTGAGATACAATCACGAAAAGCGGGATGGTTGATTTACGAAGATAGAAAGTGGAAATAAGGCACTCCTCCGATAGGGAATGTTACCTACAGAGACAACATGAACTACGAAGTGTGCTTTTCAAGAAGTATCAACTTTGCTGGCAATAAACATCATCCTTGAGTTATTGAACACATACAGCAGTCTTCGTTAATGAATCTTCACTATACTTCGTATTTCTGTTTCAAGTGATGAGGACTATAGTGATGCGGAATGTACACCGTCTGCGGGTAGATGTGCAAGGTGCATTGCTGCACAGATAAGGGTGCACGATGTCCTGGTGAGGCCGTATGCCCTTTGTTGTAGGTGATGGTACCAAAGAATCAGACAGTCACTGACAGGAAGGTGTGCATGATCACTGCCCACCCACACATCGTCACATTCGATGGAAGGTACAATAGTATTTGGATAATATTCAGTGGCATGTGTAGTAATACCTAGAGCAAAATGAATTGTAACGCTTCAAACTCAAGTTGGCTTCACAAGGTTAATATTTCCTTGAATGTCGACATCTCAGATAAATAGTCAAGGTTATCTGGAGGTGAGATGACCATGGCATGACTTAACTGTTCGATTGTTACATCCGGTGGAGGTGACCTATGTCATCCATACTGACATTTTATAGATACTGATAAAGGCAGATCGAGGTGGGTGTATAATATACAGTTCCACTGTCTACATCCTATATAATTAGGTACACGCAAGACGAGTCGTGCACATTCGTGTTGTGTATGATGTTGCTGTTGATATTGTTGATATTTCCAGACACGTCGAACATCAGTCTACAGGCGTGTTCACATTGTACGGCAACTGGCAAGTCAAGACCGAGGTTAGATAGTCTATATGAATCTGGATCGACGTATATCGTTCGTGTCAGATCTTCGAATATTTTTGCTCTCCAACAAATGAACCAGTTAGTGAATGTACGTGTCACGAATATAAGTAATCTGATCTGACTAGTCGTTGTTTAATCCATTAATGCCGAGTGTCACGCATGTTAACGACTAGTACAGTTTGTTAATGTGTTTTCATATAACCGTTATTATAAGAAATTTTGCAAATTCGATAGGTACAAGCACAGTTCGTGAAGTGCAGAGACAACGACGCAGCCTATTGCACATGCGCGCTTGCCGTTCGTGCTGGACAAACTGTGTTCCGTCTTGATGGCTGCAAAGAAGGCCCCTGGGAGATCAGACATGTGTCATGTGACCCCCAAGGGGATTTACTCTCTGTGAAGAGGAAGGGTGGCATGTATATAGTACGTTGTCCAACATCTACATGTACATGGATACATAAGTATTGCATTTGCCTAAATATCATCCCACGCCTGCCATTATTTATCTAACTGAACATTGCATTCTCAAACTGAGGCCGTGGGGTAGCCTCGTGGTTGAAGCATTCGTTCGCCAGACCAGTTGATTCTCTGCTCGGGTTCAATGGGCGAAGCCCGATTTCGCAACAGGCATATGCTTGGTGAGCTGTAGTAACTTCTCCCAGTTTCCATTTTGAATGCTGTCTTCACACAAGTATTCATATGCAAAGTTTATCACCATAGTTTTATTTAAAGCTTATGAATCAAGCAATACTCTACATGTGACGTTAGTTGATGTAAAGTCTGAAAGGTGCGTCACAGTCAAATTAGCATCTCCAAAACTTAAAACTACGAACTTATAAGAATCAAATTTACATTGTGGCACACCCTTGAAGATCCGGGTTGGATTGATCTTCAGCAACCTATACTTGTTGTAAGAGGCGACTAACGGGATCGGGTAGTCAGGCTCACTGACTTGGTTGACACATGTCATCGTATCCTTGTTGCGTAGATCCATGCTCATGTCAATCACTGGATTGTCTGGTCCAGACTCGATTATTTACAGACCGTCGCCATATAGCTGGAATAGTGCTGAGTGCGGCGTTAAACAACAAACAAAAAAGCACATTGTGGTAATTTACACAAGCGCCAACGTTTAGATGATTTAGATGCCACGACCAATATCTACCTAAAAAGTATATTTGAATGACAGATCCTTCTTCCAACTGGCACCTTCCTGCACGTGAGCGTTCACCACCATCTGCTGTCGGTGTGGATATTCCCGGCAACATCTGACATCCTCAACAGCGGGGGGTTGTGTGGAGTGCTGTCGGGCAACTGCACAGATGACCTTCAGCTGAGAGACGGTAGCTATGATCCATCACCAGAGGCGAGAGTAGGCTGCGACGGAAGCGACAACTGGAACAGTTTTCCGGCGTTCACAGATTCGTGGAGGTGTGATTCCCTCACAGTTGAAACACGCTAGACATTTTGTCCATTGCTTTCTAGGCGTGGATTAAATAGAAAACATTGTCATGCTGTTATTTGTTTGGTTACATAAATCGCAATACATTTGTGAGTTTTATATAAAACGTTATTATACTAAGCTCCATATTTGACGTTGCCATAGCAGCTGGATTATGCAAAAGAAAACATATTCTTTATTTCCAGGGTTTCAAAAACTGACAATCTGTTCTTGGACAACAACCTGGGGATCCTACAACCGTGGGGAAACGCTGGTCACCCACCGTGCCACTGTACAAGCACCGGAACCACTCACGTCCCAGCATGCATTGCGTCCACCTCCAGCTTCTGTGGAAATGGTCGACGCTGGATTGAACAGTTTACCGCTGTGATGGAGCCTGAACAGTGTTCCGTGTTTGAAAGAAAACAGGACAACACTGAGACATTGACCAGTGAAGGGCAACAGATAGCCAGTGGTCAGCCACAGATTCAGGCAAGAATATGGGCTAGCAAAACTCAAAAGTAGAACGAAAGACTTCAAGAGTGATATCCAAGATAAGAGGGCTATCACATAAGTAGTATATGGAATGGATAGCACACCCTATACTACTGAATAGTATACAGGTTGTATAGGCAAACTGAACAGACAGAGTGCACTAATTGAGAAAAACTCTGTTAGTATAGCCATTTACACTTTACTTTTAGTTTCCCATCTGTTAAAATGTTCCTAATACAAACCTATTATTTAAAATCCGGATCATGAAATTCGTGAACCTATTTGGGACTATATATGCCATCCATTTCAGACAATACCATGGAATAAAGGTGAAGCGAGGGAGATATGTCAGACCGTCTTCAATAGATCGCTGAAGGGTGCGTGTACTGTACTACCTGGCTCAGGTATCAAGACTACCATGGACAACTGTGTGTTGGATCTGCAGGTGAGATTCATAGGTAACAAGACATACAGACTAGCTTGGACAACTGTGTGTTGGATCTGCAGGTGAGATTCACAGGTAACAAGACATACAGACTAGCTTGGACAACTGTGTGTTGGATCTGCAGGTGAGATTCACAGGTAACAAGACATACAGACTAGCTTGGACAACTGTGTGTTGGATCTGCAGGTGAGATTCACAGGTACGAAGACATACAGACTAGCTTGGACAACTGTGTGTTGGATCTGCAGGTGAGATTCACAGGTAACAAGACATCCACACTAGCTTGGACAACTGTGTGTTGGATCTGCAGGTGAGATTCACAGGTAACAAGACATACAGACTAGCTTGGACAACTGTGTGTTGGATCTGCAGGTGAGATTCACAGGTAACAAGACATACAGACTAGCTTGGACAACTGTGTGTTGGATCTGCAGGTGAGATTCACAGGTAACAAGACATACAGACTAGCTTGGACAACTGTGTGTTGGATCTGCAGGTGAGATTCACAGGTAACAAGACATACAGACTACCATGGACAACTATGTGTTGGATCTGCAGGTGAGATTCACAGGTAACAAGACATACAGACTACCATGGACAACTGTGTGTTGGATCTGCAGGTGAGATTCACAGGTAACAAGACATACAGACTACCATGGACAACTATGTGTTGGATCTGCAGGTGAGATTCACAGGTAACAAGACATACAGACTAGCTTGGACAACTGTGTGTTGGATCTGCAGGTGAGATTCACAGGTAACAAGACATACAGACTAGCTTGGACAACTGTGTGTTGGATCTGCAGGTGAGATTCACAGGTAACAAGACATACAGACTACCATGGACAACTGTGTGTTGGATCTGCAGGTGAGATTCACAGGTAACAAGACATACAGACTACCATGGACAACTGTGTGTTGGATCTGCAGGTGAGATTCACAGGTAACAAGACATACAGACTACCATGGACAACTGTGTACTGGATCTGCAGGTGAGATTCACAGGTAACAAGACATACAGACTACCATGGACAACTGTGTACTGGATCTGCAGGTGAGATTCACAGGTAACAAGACATACAGACTACCATGGACAACTATGTGTTGGATCTGCAGGTGAGATTCACAGGTAACAAGACATACAGACTACCATGGACAACTGTGTACTGGATCTGCAGGTGAGATTCACAGGTAACAAGACATACAGACTAGCTTGGACAACTGTGTGTTGGATCTGCAGGTGAGATTCACAGGTAACAAGACATACAGACTACCATGGACAACTATGTGTTGGATCTGCAGGTGAGATTCACAGGTAACAAGACATACAGACTAGCTTGGACAACTGTGTGTTGGATCTGCAGGTGAGATTCACAGGTAACAAGACATACAGACTAGTTTGGACAACTGTGTGTTGGATCTGCAGGTGAGATTCACAGGTAACAAGACATACAGACTACCATGGACAACTGTGTGTTGGATCTGCAGGTGAGATTCACAGGTAACAAGACATACAGACTAGCTTGGACAACTGTGTGTTGGATCTGCAGGTGAGATTCACAGGTAACAAGACACATACAGACTACCATGGACAACTATGTGTTGGATCTGCAGGTGAGATTCACAGGTAACAAGACATACAGACTAGCTTGGACAACTGTGTGTTGGATCTGCAGGTGAGATTCACAGGTAACAAGACATACAAACTACCATGGACAACTGTGTGTTGGATCTGCAGGTGAGATTCACAGGTAACAAGACATACAGACTACCATGGACAACTGTGTACTGGATCTGCAGGTGAGATTCACAGGTAACAAGACATACAGACTACCATGGACAACTATGTGTTGGATCTGCAGGTGAGATTCACAGGTAACAAGACATCCACACTAGCTTGGACAACTGTGTGTTGGATCTGCAGGTGAGATTCACAGGTAACAAGACATACAGACTACCATGGACAACTGTGTACTGGATCTGCAGGTGAGATTCACAGGTAACAAGACATACAGACTACCATGGACAACTGTGTGTTGGATCTGCAGGTGAGATTCACAGGTAACAAGACATACAGACTAGCATGGACAACTGTGTGTTGGATCTGCAGGTGAGATTCACAGGTAACAAGACATACAGACTACCATGGACAACTGTGTGTTGGATCTGCAGGTGAGATTCACAGGTAACAAGACATACAGACTAGCTTGGACAACTGTGTGTTGGATCTGCAGGTGAGATTCACAGGTAACAAGACATACAGACTACCATGGACAACTGTGTGATGGATCTGCAGGTGAGATTCATTTCGTTGGTTGTTTGTTGTATAATGCCGCTCTGAGCAATATTCCAGCTATATTGTGGCTCTCTGTAAATAGTCGAGTCTGGAATACAATCTTGTAATCAACGTTGATATACGATGACATGTGTCAACCAAGTCAGCGAGCCTGACCACCCGATCCCGTTAGTCGCCTCTTGCCAATTCTAAGGTAAGATCCACAAGCAACACGACAACTTGTGGATTTGCAGGTAAATATCCAGGACATCTAATAATGTGTTGTGATATTTTATACCTTTAATTTTAAACGCTTCGGCCAACGTCTTGCTGACCAAACATGATCTATGTTCACAGTGTTACTTTGATCCAGTTTAAGTTTAAAACTGTATTGTTCCCACACTTTTGCGAACTGTTGAAGTGGCGATCAACATGTACAGTTACATCATGATCTCAGGGGGGATCCATCATTGTATTATTCAACAATGTTATATGTTGGCAACTTTATGTAATATTGTGTTGTTAGTTGTGAGAACACAGTCATAGAATTCGAATAATCAAATGTTGCAACAAAAGAAGCAGCTCTACTCAATTGCAACGTGGTGATATGCGCCTCGTGTCTTCACAGCACACGAACACAACTGATATTGCCAAACTGTCCGTGGAGGCAGCGAAGATCACGTGTATATACGCCTTGGTGATGAACACTGTGGACGGGGATCGGCTTGACGAGGGGAGGAAAGTGTATGAGGACATCATGGCTGTCACGTGTCCTTTTGACTGCAACGGTCGAGGCGTGTGCAAGAATGGTGCGTGTTTCACGTAGTACTGGCAGTTCATTGTTACAGAACACCAAAAGTCGAAAGAGTGTTCCAAAATGTCTGGTTCACGTGAAATCTTTGTTAAAGTAACTCTGTTGATTGTATCATAATTAAAACACTATTTCACACCACACGTCTCTAAACATAAGTAATGCATTTCTCTCAACAGTACTCCCTGTCAGCGCTCAAGGAAGCTACAATAAAATCTATTCCAAAACAAATTACGTATTTAGATTACAATATTAAATTAAAAAAGTTCGAATGAATTAATGCAACGTTGCATTAAATCGAGTTTCACGCTCTCTTCCGGCCAAACACATTATTTCATGCGAACCGGATAGAGTTATGTCCCATGCTCTTTACGAAAACATGTGCGCAACTTGTGATTGAAACCAGTTCGGCAAACACCGACAACACCGCGTGGACAGTTTTCGATGTACGGAGGGATTGTTTACATTCCATATGTTGTAAGTGTTCTCTGTTTGAAAGCTGTTCGCCTCGAAGTTTCAATTATTGATTTCAGGCAAGTTGTAAGGGATCATTTGCCCCAATATCTATAATACAGGTGTGAAAATGTGCCTTTAATTTAACCATTTGCACTCTCCGAACAATATGACCGCCCAGAGCACAACATCACTCACAGGCTTTTGAAGGTTGTACTTACAAGACCTGAAGTCTTTGAACGGCATTAAGAAGTGATAGACATGAATGGTAAGAATTTATTGATGTCAACTTCATTATTATGAGAAGCACGAAACGTCGTGTTCCTTAAAGGTCACATGCAACCAAAAAATCAAACATAATTAAAACACAATTATCACTTATTCATGACATATAATATACATTGCTGGTTATGAAAAAACATATAAACAAAATTATAAGCGTACAATCGCAAATCAAAAGTGCAAAATTGTGTACTTCGGTTTACTTCCCTCGAAACGAAGCAGCCGGGATACCGAACCCAGTCAGAGCGGGTGGGTGTGCACTCAAGTGTAACGGTTGGTTCATTTGCAGATGCCCTCACGGTTTGGGGTTTTGTAAATACATGCTCATTTTTGTGTATAACATTTTGCAATCAACAGACATCATAACATGTCATGTGTTCAAGTATCACACCTGCCTGTCTGTGTAATTACATAATGTGACAGAGACCGAACTCGGGCCATAAATCAATGCATTTTGTTTATGGTGTACAGCCTGATTGGTGTTAAGTTCAAATTGCATGTGGTCAGTGATAGCAGCTGTGTATTGAATATTGTCATTAGCAGACAGGCAGGCAGACACACAGGTGTCAATAAAACAAGACATTGAGTTTTGTCTGTGACAATGACGTATCTATATCACAGTTAGAAATTCTGTCAACGCTAAATAATGACATTGCTTTTAAGTATCGAACTGAGAAAGTGTCTCGGTAAGAAGAACGTGTGGTGAAATAGACAAATGAAATCATATAAACAGTTAATTCACTGTCATGACATATAAAAAGCTCGCGCCTGTGAGATATCAACAAAACATTAGAAAAAATAGCTCACACCAAAGCCTTCGCCAAGTATTCACCCGAGAACCCGCTTCCAAGCTGCGCGAACCTATTTACTTGCGCACGTGCTATGAGCGCAGCCCAGCTGTTGAAACCCGTTTTCCCCAGAAAAGTCTGGGGAAAATTAGTGAAACGTTTTCACGTTTTCGCGCGCTTTTTTTCATCGCGTTATTTTTCAACTTTATAAGTTGAATTTGCATTTTTGACGATTTGTTTCGGTAAGTCCATACCGAAAGGTATCAGAATCTGCAAAGTTGTGTTTTACGTTGCATGTGACCTTTAAGTTAAAGAAGTCTGACAGTCATGAATTCTCATGATTTCTATGAATTAACACAAGTAATGTGCAGTTGGCACAATATTTTTTATACGTACAAAAGCGTGGCATACGTCCTGACATCTCTTCCGGTTCTATACACAATCAAATTTAATGTTTTGTGGTAAATACTAATAAAGTTTATATTTTACAATTCTCCACCAACTATGAGGTGACACAACGACCTGGACCTGACAGACACAGGGGACCAAGGAGTGTTATTCATCCCTCCACAGTCTCGTTAGATTAACATATACATACACTTTCATTCCGCATTTCAGGCCGTATGACCCAGTGTACAGTTTGTCGTACACTGAACTTACAGTAAACAAGTCACTTGAAACACCGAAACGTGTTCCCCTTCACCATGCCAGCTTCTTAATGCCACTTTACGAAGGTTGTAAAAGTGTTCCCTTATGCACGACCAAGGGAGGTATACAAGTATGGTATATTGTCTCCTCTTCCCAGGTTCCTGTACTTGTATCGCCGACTACGGGAGCGACGACTGCTCCATACTGAGGACATCCCCTCCGAGGACGTTTGGCCTTGGAAACGGTGGTTTCTGTGACGTCAAAAAGGCCACGTGTGATGAGGCGTCGGTATTGGCTGAGAACGTCATCGAATCAGAAGAGACGATTTGCAGGATACAGCACTTCACAGTCAGTGATACACGGTGACTTGTAGTTGATTGCTGGTTGTTTTACGCCGCATTTATAAATAGCACAGCTGCATCTGGAATCCGACAATGAAGGGATTGTTGTTATGTTTGTTTGTTTGTTTAATGTTTGGTCTTCAATGCCGCACCCAGTCATATTCCAGAAATAATTGTTAATAAACGGATCTGGACAATACAATCCGGCAATTGTCACTATGCGTATTGATCAGCATAATTGGGATACGATGACGTTTCAGCTAAACCTGACCACCCCAACACCTGAAGCTTAAGTATAACGTTTTGGGCAAAATAATAAATTTCGGTTTTTTGGGATATCGTAAATATGAGTTGAAACTCGGATTCATTAGCCTTGCCTTAATGTGTTATTCATAATGTTACATAGATTTTAGTAGTGAGTGCAATGACTGTGAGGCAATACATTTAGTAAACTGTCTACATTATTGGAGATTTCGGGTATTTTGAAGTCTTGTATTATCCTTGTATGAACATTAATTTTCTCTTTATCCAGGTTGACCTGCAGGGGTTGGAGGTCAGGATGGATACTTACCTTGTGAGAGGTCGAGTAGCGAGTGTCGGTGAAGTAGTATGCCACCTGTCCACCCGGAGTCGAACTCAGTCTACCTCAGACGCTGTGACTGGGTACCGTGTTGCTATATCTAACGACGGGGTCACGTTCAGCGAGGACAGCATGATGGTCGTGTACAACTCAGAATGTCAAGTGTGCAGCATTGACACCGACAGCGTCAGCTGCAACTTTACGGTAGGTAGTATACAGCGAATAGTTGTAGGAGGGCAATACCTTGCACGTCAAGTATAGTGCACAAATGGCAGATAGTGTTTGGGTCTGTTTTAGTCAGTGTCTTCGTAGTGAGATTAGAGTGAGTGAGTTTAGTAATATTCACCTCGGCGGACAACAGAAATGGGCTACAGACACTGTACCTAAGTGGGGAATCGAACCCGGGTCTTCAGCGTGACAGGCGAACGCTTTACCCACTAGGCTACCCCACCGCCCCAATGATAGTGGATAGTGTATCAGTGTTTACGTTGTATAGGCAATCTCCATGATGGGATAAGTGTATTGTGATTGCGATGTATCAAGTATATTCACAATGGGTTTGATTTAATCGCTCTACAGACAACCGCGGTCAATTATTGCTGTTTAATACACATTCCTCTGTAGCTTTTAGTTATTTCTTGTATAAAATACTCTCTGTGTAGGTGACTGGTTTATCTTGCTATCTGAGGCATACTCTTGTATCACTGGTATTACTTGCTGTTTTAGACACCCTTGGAACTTTTTATGATGTCTTGAGACCTGTGAAGGTCCGGGTTAGAATTGATCTTCAGTAACCCATGCTTGTCGTAAGAGGCGACTAAAGGGGTCGAGTGGTCAGACTCGCTGATTTAGTTGACACATGTCATCGGTTCCCAATTGCGAAGATTGATGCTCATGCTGTTGATCACAGGATTGTCTGGTCCAGACTCGATTATTTACAGACCGCCGCCATATAGCTGGAATATTGCTGAGTGCGGCGTAAAACTAAACTCACTCACTATGATGTCATGCTGTTTAGTTAGCTCTGCCCCTGTGTAGCTAAAGGGTTTTTGTTGCTGTTGTAGACACCTTCATGTGTAGCTGACGGAGTTTGTGTGTCACGAGGTCAGCTCCGTCCGGGGGACAACTGCCACATTTGTGACGTCACACATCCGGGATCCTGGACACGGCTCACTAGTAAGTTGTTCTCTAGGTCCGTCATCGCAGTACTGTATGATTCCTCCACAGTTTCTGCCACTATAATGTACACGGGGTTTATACTGATTGGACAAAGTAACTGTGCTTAATGTACAGTGGCGGAAATGTTATGTTATTATAAATAACAACACAATATTTGGTCTCTCATCTCATCGTTTCAGCAAATTTTTAAAAATATAAGACAGAGCCACACTTACGTAAAGAGTGTTGTTGCAATAATTTAATGTGGGATGATGTGCCCACCATTCGAGGTAATGCAGGCGAGGCAGCAAATGCGCATTGAGGACACCAGCCGATTGTAAACAACCTTGGGAATGTTGTTCCACATTTCAACCAAAGATTGGCTCAACTGAGCGAACCTTACTGGCTGGTTCTGGTCCTGTCGTACGTGTCTATATATCTAATCCCATCCCATCTTATGTTCTGTTGAGGAGAGGTCTGAAGAAACAGCCTGGCAGTACTGTACAGCAATTTTATGACGCTTCTACAAGTATGATACAACACGTGTAACATGTGAACAGACATTGTACTGTTCGTAGCGTTACGTCCGTGATGTTCAACACAGGGTAGCACATCACATCACATCGAGCTAAGTCGTCCCGGTAGTGTATACCGTTCATGTTGTCAGTAACATTGTACTGCTTTATACTGCATACCTGAGTGCGATTATTAGACGTAAATCCAGATGACGGATGGCTGTACATTTGACATACGTCATGGTGATTCAGTTATTACCTTGAGTAATCTTGCATAGAACGTCAGTGCCAAACAATACCCAGTCGTGACTTTCATCAGAAACACATTCCGGTGTGATTTAAAGGGGACATTGGCTATGGAATGCTCTGAATTGAGCACTGAAAATCAGTGATGACACCAGGTGTTAGCGAAACTAATAAGCTTGTCAGGCAATACCAGTAACACCCGCCATTCTCACAAATTGCCTAAAAATGGCAGTACTGCTGCCATGCGACGGCGGTCTGTAACAAAGCAGACAATCAAGTGATCCATGGACAGGAAAATTAAAAAAATGGGATTTACGACTGCTGTGTAGAGATTATGATAGTTATAAGTTATAAGTAAAGAAAAACGTTTGGGAAAACACCAGATATTTATACTATTGGTTTAACTTCCCCTGACAAATGTTATGCAATGTAGATAGTCGACAACAATATACAGTGTTCCAGAACAGGCACACATCGACTGCTCTATGAAGGCTATTTGTACTTTGGGGGTACCTCACTGTTGATTTTTATTGGATACTCTGATGAAGGCAGGCATTGTCAAACATCATATCATTCATATGACTTGACACCTGGTGTCATCTGTGATATGTCCGAATTACGAGGTAGCTGATGCTTGATGGGCGTTTAGAAGTTGGAAGATAACAGAACAACGTATGTCATGGATTTACAACTTCTTTACTATTTACAACACGACGTTTCTGATTCACCTGATGAAGGGGCGAGAAGTAGCCCAGAAATGTCGTGTTGTATATCATAAAGAAGTTGTAAATCCATACCATACGTTGTTATGTTACGAGGTAGCTCCTTGCCAAGACTACAGAGGAACTGAGATGCGACACACTGAATTCAGAAAACAAAGGCTTAAACAACATCACTCTGATTGATACCTTTTGTAGCTAATCACTGGGTTGGGTTTATCTAGATTAGATAGGTTTGCGTTTTGTTTATGTCATTTTCACAACCCTATGGATTGTATTTTTTAAATGAAATCATTTTCGTCATCCAAGGGAGATAAATGTTTCTTGGCGTTAGACGAAGCTCATTACACTCCAAGGTGACATTCTATCACATGATTTGGTGTTCTTTTCTGGAAAACCATAATGGTTTCTGAGGCCTCGAAGGCAGGTGTTCGTGAAATAACGAGCAGTGTGACTAGACCAAACTAACAAGATTTTTCTAAAACCTTTTCTGAGGCCTCTCTAGACCAAACTAACAACTCAATCACTCTAAGCTGGCTGTTGAAATACTTCAGATGGCACGTGCGGTGGATCCAGCGAGGACATATTGGCTGAATGGATCACTGCAGGATCTATCACCATGGTGACTGTAGTGTTTGCTGCCACTTGCATTGTGCTGTGTTTCAAATTAGGAAAGAAAAGGTAAATTTGTGACACTTTTTCTGACGTCTGCACTTCTTAAGAGTGGAAATGTTAAGCGGGTGGTTGTCTGGTCTTTTAAAGTGAACTTTGCTGGCCAATTGTGTCTCGCTTCTTGTAAATTCCGTGCAGTTCGAACATCTGTTTGTTTACTTTTCTTCCACCATTTTAACACACCCCATCTCTGGTCCAAATGTAAACTTTTATTCCAAAAATTTACAATGAATGCATTCCATGTGACTATAACCTTTGCCTCTGAGGAGGCAATAGTTTGACACGTGACGTTGGCCCACCTCTATGAATGGGCAGTAAAGGATTTTGTGACCAAACGCTCGATACACGCATGTTATGGCCAAGCAGCACTTGCCCAGTCGTGTACCATATAGGCCCAAGTACCAATTCAAAAATAAACCTACTTGTGTGGTGCATCACCTGCACAGGTATCGCCAGCCTTACTTGGTATGTATGGAGTGTACGAGAATAACTGGCCCTACCTGGAACCGTGTAGTTTGATGACAATAACTGTTCCTACTTTGAAACGTTTGGACTGTAGACAAATTTCACTGATTTTACACTCTACCTGTTGCATCGATAGGGCGTGTTCAATTTACAACAGGCAACTTTTAGCTTTTGTTAATTGTTGTTGTTATTGTTGCTGCTGTTGTTGTTATGCAGAAACATTCAACAATAATAACTATGTTCTCTTTACCAGGGTTGGGAAATCTTTGGCCCGCAGTGTCACTAACAGCTAGGGCTAGGACGGGCCTATGTGGAGAGAGATCATGGAACTTGCAAGCCAGGTGTTTGCTGAAACGAAAGGCTCTGGTAAAGTTTGCCATCATGGCGTAATTGTTGGTGGCGACTTTGTCATGTCTGGATGGAGGATTTCAAATATAGTGACTTTCTGTGAACATCAAAATGGGATCTGCTGTTCAGTATTGATGGTTTCTAATATTCCTTCACGTAGTTAGCTTTTCGTGGTTGTGATATACAATAAATGGCAACTCTATACCACAGAAGTGTTTTGGGTAGCCATCATCACCAAGAACTCACAGTGGTGGTCAGCCAGTACCGTACCCGTGCTCTTCAAACACACCACCAGCATTAATTTGACATGATATGCATGCCATAGTGCCAAGCGACACCCAACCAAACTCATCCATTCACTGGTAATGCATTTGACATATTTGAAACCATTTAAGGGTGGAAAAGTTTGCACAATGCCATACTTGGTGAAACTGGTAGGTATGATATGTTTATATTAACTCCAAATAGATGTATTAAGTATTGGATTAAGTTGCTGCAAATGAATGTTTACCCATTCAATTTGACATGATGAAAATGCATGCCATAGTGCCAAAGCGAACAACCCAACCAAACTCATCTCATTTGTGTGGATATTCATGTTGGTAATGCAAATGTGTTTATAGTGAAGTTTGACGATTGTTTTCCACTTAATTTGTAACTCGCACATGACTGTAAGCTGCATGCCTGAATGTTATATTTTACAATATGATAAGCTTCAAGTTTGTAAATTTAGAATTTATCCCTACATAATTTTAGAATTTTTTACTTACAGGAGAAATAAAGACAGTGGGAAAATTAGTTGTATCTGTAAAAGTTGTAATCTTGGTGCGACTTGAAGATGAATACCATGTTTTATGCAATGTACAAAATATAATGAAATTCCAAGCGAAAAGTACTTGGCCACAGCTGAATGCCATGCCTCAATGTGAACAAAGCATGATAAATGTATTACACTCCAAAGATTCTAATATTATTAAATCAGTTGCTCTGTTTTTTAAACATCTGTTTAAACATTATATATGAAACTATCACGTGGCATTGTAAAATAATGCATTTGACAGTTTTCCATGCGAGAATTTAACTGGCTGCTTGGCCATCTTAACAGGCACACATCTGACATTGCTGGAACGTTCAACTTACAATGCACTGCTAGGTAGCACCTCTGACACAACTTTGTTCAAACGAAGATCAGTAAGTTAAAACTTCCACATTTCTTAACTAGCGTTAAGTGCAAAAACTCTCCAAACTTCTTGTATTGATTAAGAAATGTTTCACGTTTATCACTCGTCTCGTTTACATCATAACAGAAAGGAGGCTATTGCGGTTTAGGTAATATTGACCAACTCACTTCATCTTCAAAGTCTACCGATTTAGCCTGACGGTCTTGTGAAAGTAGAGCGTCAATAATCGACGCAAGCGTTCAGTGTGCAGTTTAGTCTAGTGAAAGGCATGTTTGTGTACTGTTTCTACGTTCACAAATGGTTTCAGGCCATTGTACGGCCTGTTACCAACTTGATGTCCATGTGTTGCACCGCTGTTATCTTGTTCAAAGATTGTTTTGCTTTCTTTGTTTGGGTTTTTATGTTTTTTCTTGGTGTGGGGGGATGGATTGTTTGTGTTGTTGTTTGCTTATGGGGTTGCTTTTTTGTTGTTGTTGTGGGGTTTTATTGGTGGTCCTATATATTTAAGAAAGTCAGATATTAAAAGAGTGCGGGAATGCAGACTGTTGGTTAGGGTTCTATAATCAACCTTTTGACTACATTGCTTTTGTGTCTAAAGTTTAGGTCGTAACTCAGTTTGTAATACATCGACTCACTACACATTATCTACAGCTCTGCTATTGTGAAAATATAAACATCGTCGCACGTTCCCCTCAAATTTTCGGTATATATCCATAACCACTTTGAACAGAGGTAAGTTAAGCAAAACTTGGTGTGGGTTTCCTGGACGATTCAGTCGAAGGTAGTGATGCGCTGGCTGCTCACAAATCATTCGGGGACTGTCTTCAATATTTCGTACCTTAACTATATGTTACGATCTTACGACTCTTGGCACTGCCTTCAAGTTAATGTGGAACGTGGCATCCTTTCATGTATTTCTCATATATTCTGTACTACTGTTTGGAATTCTGTAGTTTAACACCACGCAGTTTTGTGACTATTATAGAATGAATGAACGCCCACTGGGGTGATGTGTAGAATATTGAACTATTGCATTACGTTGTGTACATTAGTATGTGTATCGTGATTCATGTAGTCTCGTGTGTAACAGATCTACATGTGGTGTTTATGTACTTGATAGCTGATTGTATTGTTAACATACTCTAATTATTAATTCTGAACCATATTACTATTATTGACTAATTATGTAAACTTTCATCCTGTGACTGCTGTGTAATAAACTTCTCGTTTATTTACTCAGGCGTTGTGTTGTGTGTGGATTAGTATGGTCAACCTCTTGCCAAACTAGCTGATTCCTCAACACTAATATGAACGTTGCTACATCTGCAGCCATAATCTAACGTTGTCTGGCCTGAGGTGCGTCAGAATGGTCAAGACGGTGTTCGGCAATACACGTGAAGCGTGTGAATATCATCTCTCACCTTACAAGAAGATGTGAAGATCACTTTTCAGGCCGGAAACCTTTTGTTAGAACTTGACCTCTGTTGTAGCTGAAAATGTTATCAGTGTTTCTATTGCTACACTCACGGTGTTGTATCATTTTGCCATTGTGTTTATACTGCCATTAAATTTGTTATGCGACTCATTTTTGTACTGTCATTGAATTTATAATGCCGCATAATGTTGTACCGCCCTTGTAATTTCCTTGGGAAAATATGTATTGATTTGGAAAAATGGTTGATTTTAGAACATGTGTAACATTTCCTTGTTTTGTTTTGGTTTCACACCTAAATATTTCACGGACAGATTTCTAATCATCTTTTTGTTTCAAATTAGAATCATTATTGATCACATATTGATATTCACTTTAGAGACAGCCCAAAGGCGATCACTTGTATATGTGATTCATCCAGTCAGTAATGATTATTCTGAATATACTATGCAGTGGCTCGTCGCTGAAATGGCAAGATTGAAATGGGTCGGTGTATGTAATGTTTAACCCATAAAATGCGTATAAGATCACTTATCTTACCAGTTACCACACCTTTGTACCGAGAGGAATGATGATGAGTATATAATAGCAAAAGTAAACAAAGCTCTGTCCTTTTCTGTTGCTCTTCTACCATATCCCACGTTTGTTGTTTGCTTGTTTGTTTATTGGTGGTTTAACGCCTCACTCAGCAATAATTCAGCCATAATAAAAAATCAGCATGAGGCAGAATAAAAATGTAACTACATATAAAACCATGTCTTTATTAATACACAAATGCAGAAATAATGTACACAACCTGGCAAAGCTCTGTTTGCCGAAATCTCTGAATATTGTTGAAAAACAATATTGTATATCGTTACCACACTGTTTACGAACTATTATTTATCACAACCTCACCTGTAAATATTTTAAAGTCCTTAAAATACGAACGTTGTATCCGACATCACTGAATACGAGTAATGCACCTTAGTGGTGACGTCATCTCAGTGCAGATTGCTGGACTATTGCTTAAAGCGGCGTAAAACCAAACTCACTCTCACTCATTCATCTCAGTGCTGTATACGGGATTGCTTCGTTTAGCAGGTACAAATACTTGAATCCGATCAAGTATAAAGCTTAGAGCGGTAGATTGGGGGGATAGGTAGAAAATAACGCATAGAGCATATTCGCACAATTTGATCTGCCACCCCTCAGATGTACTGCTATCTGTCCTCGGTCACACTGCTATCGGTCCTGTCCCTGTCCCTCCTGAGGTCTTTCAGTCGCCCCCCCCCCCCCCTTGTCCGTGTTGACCTCACTCGACCTGGAAGCAGGTCATCCTCGAGGCGATGTGGGTGTTTGGGCTGGGGTTGGTGGTGACGACAACGAGGCTGAACCTCTCCGTGGCGTAGTAGGCGGAGTTGTGGTACTCCTTCTCGTCCTCGGGCTGGACAAGGGTCAGATACCTGGGAACACATGTCAGGATGTCAAGACTCTCGCCTTTAACAGATTGGGTTTACCGCATGTTTCACAGAGACTTCACGGAAACAAATTACACCATCGCCAGAAATTAACCAGTCTCGGTTATCCGCCAAAACATATTCCATAACAGGCAGAGAATGAAAAGTATAGATGAAATCTATTTGGATGGGTCACTGAAAACCATTGATGACAACGGGTGTTTGCTGAAAGTGTCTGCGATTCTTGCCGGACATATGCACCACGCACACAATTAAATGGTGAGCGGTCTGGTCTGGGTTTCCGTCTTACCTTTCATCCTCCAGGAGAGTCTTGTCCAGAAGGGAATCCAGCAAGTTCGTCTCGACATCATTGAGCTTCTCCACCTCCCCCATGTCACGTGACCCCATGTCCAGCACCAGTGGCTTGCCGAACCTGAACACGTGACAAGTTGGTCAGCAATGTAACTTTTGATTCCACCCTTGAAAATCCGGGTTAGAATTGGTCTTCAGTCAACCCACGCTTGTCGTAAAAGGCGACTAACGGGATCGGGTGGTCAAGCTCGCTGACTTGGTGGACACATGTCATCGTATCTCAATTGCGCTGATCGATGTTCATGATGTTGGTCACTGGATTGTCTGGTCCTGACTCGATAATTAAAGACTGCCGCCATTTAGCTGTTATATTGCTAGTGCGGCGTAAAACAACAACCAAACCAAACCGAAAAAGTAATTATTCGTTCGCCTCTGAGTAAGTGAGTGAGTTCGGTTTTACGCTGCTTTAAACAGTATTTAGCGTTTCTGGCGCTGTTACTGAATGACCCACCTGAGTGCACCTATGAGCGCCACCCTCAGTTTGTCCACACTCAGGTCACCAGGAAGCTCAGCCTGCAGGACGTTGGCATCGCGGTATTTGAAGAAGGTGGACACGTTTCCCTGGAGATCGATCACCAGCGGCCATCTGAAACATGGGTCAACATTCTGTCTCAGGAACACAGAAGAAACAAAACACATCCCAATGGACGTTTTGTTGACGGTATGAAAACACACCAGAAATTAAATAGAAAATCATTCCTTCCACAGAAAACCAGCAATCTCCCAAATTATGAAATACGTAAAAACATCTCAAGTGGGAATATCACATAAATTGCAATCACCTTCTCCCCATACATTTTGCATAACAACAAGGACACGGCACATTTCCAATTGGGCCTGACACAGTAAATGATTACACGCTGCGCGATTTAACATATTACCTTCCGTGAAATGATAGCGGATTCATCAAGGTCCATTTCACATACCTGAAATTATTACCGGTGCATAACCCGCCATACGAAGCTGACAACAAATTATGTAATTTAGTGATGTAATCTTTCTCAAGGGTACTGTGTGAAATGTTCCTTATGTGTCTATTCACAAATATAGGCACTTCGTCATAACTCGATAGGACAACAGTCGCGCAGTATCTTACTTCTTAGGGTCCTGCTTGTTCGCCTCCTCCGCCAGTGTACTGAGCCCCTTAAGACTAATTGTCGTTACGGGCGGCATCTGAGGAGGGTCGGCTGCTGCCCCACCTGAAGACAAAGTGAAAGTAGCGTTTGAAGGACAAAATAAGAAATAGTTCCACGAAGAAAACAAACAGAGCTACCGATTGTCCTAGGGGACAAGGTAAGGTCAGTAAACAGGTTCGTTATATTATAAACCGTCGTATCATCTGTTTGATTGTATTTTGGAAGCGTCAGTAAGAAAGGAGGGATATTTGACGGTATAAGAATATCTACCGAAACGTCGCATCATAATATTATAAAAGAGTTGTCATCAATAAAGTAGCCCGCCTTTCTTGTTATAAACGACTAAACTGGACCGCAAGAGTGAGTGAGTTCGGTTTTAAGCCGCTTTTAGCATTATTCCAGCAATATCACGGCGGGGACACCATAAATGGGCTTCACACATTGTCCCCAAGTCGGAAATCGAACCCGGGTACTAAGCGTGATGAGCGAACGCTTTAACCACTAGGCTACCCAACCGCCCCTTAGAGCAAGAGGCAGGGACCGAAGGAAGTTCGTCACATCCGCCAGTTCGTATAAGCGTGTTCGGTACAAACGTAGTTTACTGTAACTGATCAAATTGTGTTAGTTCGTTCTTACACGTCTTGGTATATTCCATCTGTATGCCGAGAAACCCTCTATACACTGAGACATGGTAAATCACTAGATGAATGTATATGTACAAAGGGCGGTGGGGTAGCCTGGTGGTTAAAGCGTTCGCTCGTCACGCCGAAGACCCGGGGTTCGAGTCCCCACATGGGTTCAATGTGAGAAGCCCATTTCTGTTGTCCCACTCCGTGATATTGCTGGAATATTGCTAAAAGCGGCGTAAAACCATACTCACTCACTCACTATATGTACAATGTGTCTTACCTGATTAAACGCGATATACTAATCTCACCTTTTTTGGCTATCTGCTTTCTTCTCCGGGCTTTTAGCAGTGGTGCCTTTTGAGGATGTAGGTTTTGAAGACGTTTTCGAGGTGGCGACTTTCTTAGGCGGCATGTTTACGTTTTGACAAGACGTACAACTGTGAACCCGCTGACAGCCTATTATCGAGCCCAGGGTCGTAACCATAGCTGCCAGCAAACAATGGTATCGGATTTAACACGCTACAATGCACAACGACGGACCCGAGGTCAAACAGAGGGTTAAGCATATGCATGTAAAGGTATGTTCAGATATATTACAATGGGGTATTACATGAAATCTCACTTGACCGTGTACTTTCGCCAGTCAATCGTTCATGATATGTTATTTCTGTCGGGTGAATTAATTCATCTGAAAAACGTTTCTCGAGAAGCATGTGATTGTGTACATGTGTCTGATACTGAAATATAGCTATTCAAACTTATTAAAAATTCATTAAACAAAGAAACTATGCTTGACAACGACATTAGAATCTATGTCGAAACGTCGCCTATACAGAATCAAGAAGCTGTATATCCATACAATTGTCCCTCTTTATGTTAAAAAGGTTACTAACAATATATTATTACGTTAACCAATTATTATATACGCGAGTTATCTTAATCAATGCCAGTGGTGACAACTGATAAATTTCTTTAAATAAAGTCAATTGAATTTCAGAGTTTATGCTATTGAATTGATCATATTTGGAAAGACCATTAGTGTTCATTCTGCTTCAAAGCGGTGTTTGTTTGTTTACCTGTTTTGCGGGGTTATTTCAGTTTCTTAAATTGTTTTCTTTTTTCTTCTTTGATTGGCATTCTAGAAGTTGAATAGATGAAGAATGAGGACTATTTTTATGGATATACAACTTCTTTATTCTGTATAGGCGACGTTTCGACACAGAGTCTAATGTCGTTGCTTGACAACGCCATTAGAATCCCGCATCACTTGCTTGACAACGCCATTAAAATAAATCTATGTGGAAACGTCGCCTATACAGAATATCCAGAATAATAGTCCTCATTCTTCTTTTGTTTTTGTTTTTTTCTTGCATTTCTGGTGTCCCCCGCCGTGATGTTGCTGGAATATTGCTAAAAGCGGCGTAAAACCAAACTCAGTCAGTCAGTCTTTTTTCTTGTGTGCTTGTAAGTGCAAGCATGAAACATAGGCAATGTTTAGGATGAAATTGCACTTAGCTTTCCTACTTTTGAGACCGTTACTACTTTTGGCATGCGCTTTCCTAAAACAGCAAAGAATGTATTGATCCATACTCGTTGGAATGTTACAGACAGGTAAATCTAGTTTAACTTTGTACTGCATTAACGACACATTGCCTATGATGCGCTTTTGCCACTGGAAACACCTACCACCATTGTTGGATATTTGCGCTTTGCGGAAAATTACAGGATTTAATGCATTTCTATCTATATCCACCTCTGAGGAGCAGGTGAAGCTCATAGACTTCACACTTCGGAAATCTGTTGGTGTTCCTACAGTCAACCCTGGTAGTTAGACTCGATATAGCGAGTTGTGTGGTCACGTTTGATGATGGTGTTGATGGCATGGCGAGAACCGTTTCTATCTATATCCACCTCTGAAGAGCAGGTGAAGCTCATAGACTTCACACTTCGGAAATCTGTTGGTGTTCCTACAGTCAACCCTGGTAGTTAGACTCGATATAGCGAGTTGTGTGGTCACGTTTGATGATAGTGTTGATGGCATGGCGAGAACCGTTGCTCTTAACACTCAGTGGGTTTCGGGTCCAGACGCGAATCTTAACAGACAGGTATCATAGAGCTGTAATATATCTGAGAGTGGTATTTTACAACACATAAACACACGCACGCGTGCTTGCATATACATGATGTGCTTCTACACTGTGGAATTGCAGGAGTGGGCTATTATTGAACAATTCATATAAGATTTTGTAAACATTAGCTGAGCATATTTCACATAGGTACGAATGTTGCTGTTCAATCAGAGTGTGATAGAAATTATATCATTGTTTAATCTTGTTTTCCAGAGTACTTAAATATTGACCGTATTTTTCTGCATTGTTTGTAGGTAATCAATGTTTAACGGGATTTGTTAAGTGGTCATTACTTTGTACATAAAATGTATTTGTACAAAATGTTTTCAATTAGTTTGTGTTTAATTAGTTGTGGAATTCGATTTGGGATATGATGTCATGTATCAAACGAGCCAGCGAGCCTGACCACCCGACCCCTTTAGTCCCCTCTTACGACAAGCATGTGTTCCTTGACCAGCCCGGATCTTCACAGTGCACGACAAGCATGTGTTGCTGAAGACCAGTTCTAACCCGGATCGTCACGGGTTGTGTGAGTGGTGATGACGGCAGAGGACAATGAAAACTGTACATGCGCACGTAAAATGCAAGTATAACCACAAGGGTGAATATGAAGAGGCTGTAAAATACATACTGAGTGTTTTAAAGCATTCTCAGACGCCAAGCGTCTTTTTGAGTGAGTGAGAGAGTTTAGTTTTACGCCGCTTTCACAATGTTCCAGCACTATCATGGCGGGGGACACCAGAAATAGGCTTCACATATTGTACCCATGTGGGGAATCGAACCCGGGCTTCGGCGTGACGAGCGAACGCTTTAACAACTAGGCTACCCTACCACCCCACAGCTTTTAAGTTCTTTTACACAGTTGCATTTGTTGTATCAATGATGCAGTTCATATTTTTCTTTGTTTCCATGTTTGCAATCTGGGGTGTAATTATTTTTTAAACCATTATACAAGTTTCCAGCGCATTGAGCATGCACTTGTTGCCTGGATATGTGAGCTATATCAATATCCTATAATAATTACATTCAAATAGATGCATAACATGAAATATATTTTTAACAAAATCTTTACGTATGAATAAGCTTCACGCAGTAAGTAACCATTGTGTTTGCATAATGTGTGAAGTGAACCAGTTTCATGTTTTAAGATACTAACTTACGTATTATACATTTGCATTGCATTATGACAGAACATCCCAGGTATTTTGGGGGTCTCCAGGTCAAACAACACGTCAGTAGCCCCGTCACCTTGTCACTCAAATCACTCTCTAGTACAATCCACAACATATCGACGTGCTGAGAACATTCAGTTGAGTGTACTCGACACTGACAGCCAACAGACAGTCCTTTGGTGTGCAGGCAGCGGCAGAAACGTCGATGGCGTGATCGGTAAGCCACGACTTTGAATTCACTATACCAAACGTTGTTCGTACTGAAAGCCGTATTTCTTGTACTTCCAAGATAGTAAATTGCAATTTAATGATACGTTAGTTTAAATACCAAATGGATGCTAACGCAACATGTATACTATACAAATACATAACAATACATAACAAGGGTTATAGTGAGATGGTGAACTATATGACAAAATAGAATGGCAATACAAATTCCAAGGTAATATAGTACAAGAGCGGTGATTATTACAATAAAGACAGTGATGGCAATATTCACCTCTCAGCAACAGCCATCTTAGTAAAATATGTGTGAAGTACTTATTTCAACTGGAAGACTTTGTAGACATTTCTGTCAATGTTTGAAAATTTACCGTTATTTTTGTTACAATTACAAGTATATACGGGAAACTTGTAGGATCATTTTTCTGTCTGTAATTATTTTCTTGATATTTCAAGATACATACTAAGTTAAAAAATTACCTTATCCTACAAGTTCCGCTTTTTTCCTGAAACTTGCAGATACTAAGTTGAAATTTTAAGGACAAATCAGAAAATAACAATTGGTCCGTCTTCGATGCAGTATAAATCTTCACTCGTCGGTGAACAAAAACAGTTCACTGTCACTGGTTAGGCCAATCACGTAATGACAAAATATCATGTGCCATTCCTCCATTCTCTTAGACTTGCCTGGCTACAATCTGGGCATGCTACTGTGCAGTGTTATCACAAGTGATGCAACCACTACAGAAATGGAACTCAAAACTCAGAACGGTGTCCAGCTTTGTGATGGCGTTTTACTAGTAAATCAATCTTGTCAGATACATCACTGAAATTTTGAGGCAATCTGTATTCAAACTGGGTGATGTATTTTTTATTTTTGATCATTTTTAAACTATAGTCCGTTTGATTTCACTTGTGATTGATGAAGTGCTCACTAACATCAAATCTAATAAATGCAACAAAATCAAACTGCACTGTCACATGAAATCGACAGACCAACTCTGATGATTTGCATAAAGTTGTTTAACAAACGATCATTAGTTTCCTTATATGGATGTAATTAGTAAATGTTAACATGTACATACAACAAGTAGCCTATAGACATTTCATGTTCGGGTACACATTCTTTATATGGATGTAATTAATAAATGTTAACATGTAAATACAACAAGTTGCCTATAGACATTTCATGTTCGGGTACACATTCTTTATATGGATGTAATTAATAAATGTTAACATGTAAATACAACAAGTTGCCTATAGACATTTCATGTTCGGGTACACATTCTTTATATGGATGTAATTAATAAATGTTAACATGTAAATACAACAAGTTAGCCTATAGACATATTCATCAAAGGGTACACATTCTTTATATGGATGTAATTAGATAAATGTTAACATGTAAAATACAACAAGTTGCCTATAGACATTTCATGTTCGGGTACACATTCTTTATATGGATGTAATTAATGTTAAATGTTAACATGTAAATACAACAAGTTGCCTATAGACATTTCATGTTCTTGGGTACACATTCTTTATATGGATGTAATTAGTAAATGTTAACATGTTGGAAATACAACAAGTCTGCCTATAGACATTCGCATATCATTTTTCTCTTTGTTGAACCAAGCGATGGATGGAATACATCCATAAATGTTAACACATTCTTTATATGGATGTAATTAGTAAATGTTAAC
Organism: Haliotis rubra; assembly: GCF_003918875.1. Taxonomy (NCBI): domain Eukaryota; kingdom Metazoa; phylum Mollusca; class Gastropoda; order Lepetellida; family Haliotidae; genus Haliotis; species Haliotis rubra. Next base: position 1,022,971 of record NW_025766181.1, on the reverse strand, counting down.
ATGTACATACAACAAGTAGCCTATAGACATTTTCGGGCACACATTCTTTATAAATGTTAGTACATGTACATACAACAAGTTGCCTATAGACATTTCATACACATTCTTTATATGGATGTAATTAGTAAATGGTACACATTCTTTATATGGATGGATGTAATTAATAAATGTTAACATGTACATACAACAAGTAGCCTATAGACATTTCATGTTCGGGTACACATTCTTTATATGGATGTAATTAATAAATGTTAACATGTACATACAACAAGTAGCCTATAGACATTTCATGTTCGGGTACACATTCTTTATATGGATGTAATTAATAAATGTTAACATGTACATACAACAAGTAGCCTATAGACATTTCATGTTCGGGTACACATTCTTTATATGGATGTAATTAATAAATGTTAACATGTACATACAACAAGTTGCCTATAGACATTTCATGTTCGGGTACACATTCTTTGCCGAAGTAGTATGATGATCTGGGGCGGTGGGATAGCCGAATAGTTAAAGCGTCTGCTCGTCACGCTGAAAGTCCGGGTTCGATTTCCCACATGGACACAATGTGTGAAGCCCATTTCTGGTGTTTCCCGCCGTGATATTGCTGGAATATCGGTAAAGGCGGTGTAAAACCATGCTCACTCACCAAACTCAGCCACCCTACCCACCCACCCCCTACAGCCACTACCCACCCCTACCCACTCACTTACTATCATGATCATCTGATGTACGAAATCGACCATTTTATTACAAAAAGAAGCTCAAATGCCACACCTTCCATGCATTTTCCATCCACACAGGCCGCCCACTTGGAGCTTTGTCACTTAACAACGATACAAGGTTGGGAACATAACGGTAAAGCCATCTTACAGGCCAAAGGAGTGTGTGAGCCCAACCAGGGTTGAATGCATCAGTATAGCATGACACCAAGACGCCATCGATAATCATATTCCCACCTAGGGTCACAGGAGCAAACAATCCTTTCTCAAGGACTGATTCAATGTGTATGACCCTCTGCCTAGATATGGATCCATCTGCACCGTGAACGATTATCAAGTCACCAGTTTGGACTGACCCTGCAGGAACTGCTGTCAGCAAATCAGTGAATATATGATGACCTGGCGATATTAGTATTGTATGCATGGATGTAGATAGCTTCACGAATTCAGAAACAGTGAGGTTATCCTGATGACTGAGCAGATAGACGCTATCAAAGAAGGCCTTCCCGTCAACTGATGCTGCTAGAATAGCCTCTCCTACAGCAACGTTGGATATAGGAATACGACCTCTTCGTCGAGATTGGACTAGAGCAGATGATGGGAAACACAATCCATGTTTTTCGTATTCTTGAACCAATTGTGGTAATGCATTAAGCTTACATGTGGTACTTGTATCGCTGCATTTGTGTTTACATATACCTTTGCCTGTTCGAACATATAGTTGGAGTATAATTTTCCATTTTGTTTTTGTACCATATTATCTATTAACTTATGCAGATGCCCCGTCAGTTCTTTCTTGCGGTGAGTGTTCCAGTTGACGTTGAAAATGAGATATCGTTGGTCTGCTTTATCAATGTACTCACCCATTGATCCTTTTATGCTGCTTAAGAATATTTTAACACTTTCAGCTCTAACATCGTGAGTGAATATAAAAATTATATACTTGTATACATCTTTACCAAACACTGTTCCAAAAGCCGTAAGGGCATTCAGTTCTACAAACGAAGGCCGTTGAGTTAAACTGAATACCAGGACAATAGCATGGTATCCTTCGGGATGAAGCAATATGGCATCAGCAAAACTCTTTCTTGAAGCGTCTAAGTCTAACATGTTTATCATTGGCATGTTAACAATGGAAATAATTCGATCATCTACCTCGGCACTGGCCTCTTTCGTTTCTTCTAAATTAGGACCGAATTCCTCTCGATCAAGAATCGTGTTGGCTACAAGCTGTTTTGTCCGTTCCGTTTGTCCAAGCAGCAAAATATTTACCTTTTGTTTTGGAGACCTGTTCTTGTCATGACTGTTAAGGTCTTCCTGTAACAGGTTTATTTGTTTTTCAAACATGGCCCGCTCTTCCTCAAATGCTAATTGTACCTCCCGCGATCTTATCTCTTGTTCGGAACTGTCTTTTTCCAACATGGCTACTTTTTGTCTAAACGCTTCAATTTTATCTTGGAATAGTTTTTCTTCTCTTTGGTATTCATGTGACTGGTTCAGAAGAACCGCCTTCATTTCCTTATTTTAAGCAATAGACCACTCTTTTCGGAAGCACATTCTGCTTCCCTTTGGCTAAAACTATGCTGCTGCTTTTTGGATTGTGATTTGCATTGGTCAAGTCTTTGGTGCAATATGTTGATTTCCTTATCTTGCACTGTTAATTGTTTCACTTGAATCTCGCTTTCTCTTTTATTTTCAGAACGTGTCTGTTCTAATTCTTTTTCATACTTCGTAATAATCATTTTCATGTCTGTCAAGTGTTCCATAGCTTCATCTTTATCCGTCAGTGTTTTGTCAAGTCTTTCTTTGTAGTCTATCAAGGTTGCAAGTAAGTCCTTAACTTGAACATCTTCTTGAGGTGTAATCAATATCTGAAAGAATGCAAAATTACACATTTCCTGATATGACCTTATCTCGGTCTCGAACCTTAACAAGAGCGGTGGGATGGCCTAGTGGTAAAAGCCTATTCCAGGTGTCTCCCTCTGTGTTATTGCTGGAACATTGCGAGAGAATAGTGTAAAACCAGACGCACTCACCCGTGTTGTACATGGCGGAGAGGGGTCTGTCGGTGGTGTGTGTGTGTGTGTGTGTGTGTGTGTGTGTGTGTGTGTGTTTGTGTGACCTCATTTTGTACACGAGGATAGATATCAATAGATAGGCACCTCACGTGACCCATAATCTGGTTGTGAGAGCGTTATCAATAGCTAATGTATCGTTATCCTATCCCTCCTCCGATAGATCATTTATGATTTATTGACAAGAAGTTTAACCTAAAATGACATGAGTTTGAGTGAGCATAGTACGCCGCACTCAGCAATATTCTATAGCTGACATGAAAATAATGTAACATAGACTCCACAGTCTGTGACTCACCCTTAGCTACAAATATACATCCACATCAGGGCACCTCTTTTAAGTACTCCTACCAGGGTGAAATACGGACAGTCTGGAGACCATTAATCATGCTCGACCCAAGGTATCATCATCTACTTCCCAGTTCTACAGAACCTCAAAACTTGCAAGCGCCCATTCTGATTAAGTACACACATCCTGACTGGGCCATTTGACTTGTAATTTTCTGTACATCATGAAACCATGTTCTGTTTGCTGTCTGTCACATACACATCACCTCCCAAGTCCGAATGACAACATGGATCCTCTAAATCTGTCAGTTGCTTCTCAATTTGGTGTGGAGTCTTAATACCCACCAATTTCATGGATTCTGCCTCTCCACATTCCTCCAAATCTTTGCAGAATAGGGTGAAAGCTTTTGGCCCTCACCTGGGGAGGGTATCTAATAAGGCTCTGGAACGGTCATAAGATAAAACTTCTTTCTCCTACATATAATATATAACTGAACATGAGTGTAACTACTAGGGATGGGATAAAAAAAGTTCCTATGACAGTGATGTTAAACACCACAGCGAAAAAACATACCATATTATCTGCCTTGTGTTCTCTTGCCCACCTTATTCTATAAACAGCCAGTGGGGAAACCCTGTTCTAAAACTAGAGCATGACTCATATCTAAAACTAGGCTGATTTCTATGGGCAAAGTCTAAAAATAGACGCATTATACATTAACAATAATACCCCACAATAGATATGTTAATGTAGGTACACACCTGCCAAATGAGGTCAATCTGACCCAAACATTATGATCGGCTCCATGTTACAGACCAAATTGTAAGTGCAAATATAACATAATCACCAAGTATAGTTTTTAAAGTAATATTGACCAATCATATGATTATCTTATCAGTTGTCAAACACTAATAAGAATCACATGACATTCACCTATTTCTGTTGTCACCTCACCCCACCCCACCTCACCCCACCCCATCACCTTTACAACACAACCGACCCTTAATTATGGCAGCCTCTGTCCTTGACAGACACTTGAAAGTTTGAAGAAAAAATATACCTACATGGCGTCTACTCTATTGACGGTCATTCTTCCACATTGATTGTCAAATTGTTACCCTAACCATTCCACTTAGCTATCACACCCAGTCACTCTGTAGACAGTGGGCTTACTTTCTCTAGCGAAGCCTATTTACTGATCTGTTAAGCTATCGATCTGACCGTGTGAAATCATATAATATTACTGAGTGAGTTTAGTTTTACGCCGCACTCAACTGACAGCAATATTCCAGCTAAATGGTGACGGTCTGTAAATAATCGAGTCTGGACCAGACAATCCAGTGATAAGCAGCCTGGGTGTATGTGTTACTCACATGTACAGTATACATCTCATAATCACCGTCGCACCTGTTGATAATTAATAGGGGCCTGTATAAGGTCAAAATCTATTTTAGAATAGGCCCCTGGTAACAGGCTATATTTAGACTATAGCTATGGGGCTTTATGGGGTCAAAATCTATTTTAGAATAGGCCTTTTATAGGTCAAAATCTATTTTCAGACCATGAGTTATGTTTCTATTTTAGACACGGCTGTGTAATATAAGGTCCCTCCGAACAGTCCTCCATATCATTCTGACTTCAGTCGGATTAACGTCCCTTCTCCATTCTATGTTCTTGACTCTACTGGTTCAATTGGCTGTTTACCTCGAAAATGGAAGCCGTTCAGCGTGATATTCTCAGTTGTGATAACGAGACCTGGTAGGACTTCCAAATTCCAGATGTCATTTAAATCTAGGGGACGACGCCTATGTGACAGCCAAGACATGGAATGGAGAACTAGAAATTCATGTGAGGAAGTACGAAGTATACCCGAGTGGCAAGTGCAGGGATTGTGTTGAGTTTGAAACACTGGCTGGAAGTGTCTAGTGTCTGAAACAGCAGGGAAGGGTACTCACACGTCCATGTTGGAGGGAACATGTACGCTTCCTGGGACGACAATGGTATTGATGTGCGACAGTGGGAGAATGATCAGAAAAGTGGTAGAGTGATACCTACCAACCAATGTATTCTGTTGTCCCTAGATCAGTGGGAAAAGCTGGTAGATTGTGTAAGAGTCATGTTTGACTTTGTGCCAGAACTGAAGGACATGGTACCCTGTATGCTTCAGGACGATCATCAAAACCAGGTGGGATACAGTCACTGGGTGTAAAGCGATTCTTGGTTTAGACGCTGTACTGTGCGGACGTGTTACCACTGCTCTGGGATATCATGGATGTGTGTGGACATTACCCACTTGACAACACTGTTGCTGCCGATTGCTGTGCAATCAAGACTGAATGGACTTCATTCCAGAAAAGACTCGATTCGTTTAAAGACTGGCCAGTGCAGATGGAAACAGAGTCCCGGTCACATGGCTCAGGCAGGATTTGTGTACTTTAATCAGAGGGGGCGCTTGCAAGTGTTTTCTAATGTGGTCTCGTTCTCAAGAACTGGGAAGTAGATGAAGATCCCTGGGTCGAACATGAAAAATGGTCTCCAGATTGTCCATATTTGGCCCTGGTGGGAGTAAACCTCAGAAAGAGGTGGCCCGCTTGGGTAGTCAAGTGTGGATTTGCAACCAAATGTGTGACTATTGGAAATAAATCAATGTTAAGAGTATGTCTGCCTTGGTAGTCTATGTATAGTATAAATAGAGGTTTACTCAAATACTTATCTCATTGAGATCCCAACCACGATAAGAGTTTGTTTGCCAGAAATAGTATGGCTAGGTACGTGTTGAAACATTACGAATTTTAAGGTTCATGTTAACAGATTCTTGCCATCAATGGTATAATCAATAGGTTATTAAAGGGAAGATTACCAGTGACTCGATATGAAAGACGTCGTTTCCTGAAGAAAAATGATAGAAATAACTATCTAGCGGTGTTACGAAGATTGGTTCACCCCCTGTGGACAACAGACAGTATGTGGAAGAGTTTATTTGCCAGTAACATGCCAATCGTAGCACTTGTTTTGAAACCACAGTTTGTCAATGCACTTTAGAGATGAGGCCATTCAAAATGCCTGGTTGTTAGATAAAGCATTGGCTTAGTATGTTTGGTACACTCCGGTTTAGTTTGTCATAGTAGTGCATCCAAAACATCCTGGCAGTGATGTTGAAAGCTACACCAAGCCCAAGGTCAATGAAGATATCTATGTAACAGGTCACAAGGGCTATCTAACATCATTTAGGCGTGGACCAGTGACAGTGATGTATCACCTCAAGCCACTCCTGTTTTCATCATTAAAAATCTACAATACAAACTCTTCGTACCTCATGCCGAAAATGGACACGCTTTTACATGCTCAGGGCTGAAGGGAAAGGAGATCCGTATCATTCTATAAGGCGTGGAGGAGAAAAATCTGCCATGATGTCTGTCGATCGATATTTGGAACTGTATGAACCAGAGTGGAAGAAAGATAAACCAAAAGAAACCACGGAGCAACCTAAGATTAATTTTGTTACCCCTACTCAACAAGTGGTCGAACAAGCTAAAAGCCAAGTTGAAGAGAGAAAGGGAAAGTGTCGTCAATAGGGAAAACACAATGGAAGCAGTGTCAACAAAGCGAATGAAAACATATTTTTTAAATAGAGACGAAAGGCTAAATGTGTCATTTGTAGTAGGACTGTTGACGTGTGAACATCATTATGCATCCCTGTCCCGTATGCTCCAAACAATATGTTTGGGCTCATGACTTGTCCCGTCATATTCGAACAAAACATCCAAAAGATATCAAGCAGCAGCAGCAGCAGCAGCAGCAGCAGCATTTCTGGACCCCAGTGTTGTGAACGTGGTTATCCTCGATGACTTAATGTCTACTGCCAGCAAAGACCCATGCATTACAGATCTGTTTGCGGAAGGAAGTCATCATCGTAATCTCTCAGTGATTGCCTTGAACCAGAATTTATATTTCAGTAAGGATCCCACACAATGAAGAAACTGTCATTATCTGCTTCTGTTCAACAACCCTATCAATCAACAACCCATCATGACTTTGGCGAGGCAAATGTATCCAGGTAACACAGACCATTTCATGGAGCCATTTCAAAGGGCTACCCAGAAGCCTTATGGCTACTTATTGGTTGATCTAAAACCCAAACACCTCCCCATATGCGCCGTTGTCCCAATGCATGCAGTTTAAAAAGGAGACCTCCAATCCAGAACAATTCAGTCCGAGTTAGATGTTCAGCGTGAGCAGACGTGTAGAAGAAAACCTGTCAACCATGCCATCTTGTGATGACTGTGGACTCATGTTTCAAGACGTGCAAGATTTGCAAAAACACAGAAGAAACTGGTGTCCCGAAAAGTCTTCAGTGGGTCCTCCTGGGATATCCCAAGTGAAAAGGCAGTGGGAGGGATGACAACAACTTCTCACCTGTGAAGAGACCTCGTCCTCTGGTGGACTGTGACTATTGTGGTCAAGTGTTTAGCACTAACCATAACTTACAAAGACATTTACACGATAAACAATGTCCTGAAATGGAAAATGAGGATGATGATGTTGAATCATTAAGCAATGTCACACACAACAGGAAAAATAAGATGGCTAATCTTGAAGAGCAAGGTATAAGACAAATGTATTCACGTACGCTTGAGCTGAATAAAGGCTTTTGGATGAGAAACGACAGCTGTACATGAAAAGAGGTTTAAACGAAGACTTGATTTAAGCCAAACTGAACAAATTGATCTGGAGCACGTTTAAAGAGATGTATGCCCGATTTATTACTTATCTGTACCATATGCAGTATGGTCCAAAGACACAAGGAATACTGAAACAGGTAAAAGGCACAAAATAATATGTATCATGAAGTGATTTCAAAATTGTACCAATATAAGTCTTGGGTCGAAGGCGTGACTGAAGATGAAGACATAACATCTGATGAAGAGAGTGAAGGACAGGTGGATGAGGAAGGGTAATAAGAAAACAGATGTAAAGTAGGTATATTTGGGAGAGCTTCTATCCTAATGTCTACTCATTTGAAACGGAGCTAATAAACAATGAAATCTGTATATCTCTTGTTTTAATGCATTGTACCCATGAAGGTCTGGGTTACCCTTCAGTAACCCATGCTTGTTGTAAGAGGCGACTAACGGGATCGGGTGGTCAGGGCTCGCTGGTTAACACATGGTGCATTGTATAGAATGACGCTCATGCTGTTGATCACTGGATTGTCTGGTCCAGGCTCGATTGTGTACATTATGTACAGACCACCGCCATAGAGTTGGACTCATTGCTGAGAGTGTACTAAACTCACTTAATGTATTGCTGGAGGATTGACATAAGACAACTGTTTTAACCTCCTCATACTATTATTATCAGACATACAAGTTTCAGTTTAAACGTCATTACTGTTCATTGAATACCAGATAACAACTGTTTCCAGTTCATTGTATTGAATACAAGATAACAACAATTTTAATGATCTGTAATGAATATATATATATATATATATATATAAACGGTTTATAAATATATAAGCTATTACATATGGTCACTTGTGTTGTAAGCCGTTTTGGTCTACAAGGCCGTTTTGGACATGTAGCCGTTTTGGACATGTAGCCATTTTGAGTCAGAACCGTTTGCGAACCGGTTTGATAGAACTGTTTGCGGTCCGGTTTGACAGAACCGGTTTTAAGTCGGGGCTGTTGACGCCAAGCTTTAATGCTCTTTGTTCACCGCCATGTGCAGCCAGTATGTTGTGCTGTGCGTGTTTAGGTATTCTGACTGTTTAAAAACAGCACAGTAGGTGTGGAATTTATGTGATGCATCATTCTATATTCTAATTTGTGAGTATTTTTTGCGTATGAACGTATTGTGTGAATAATGTTGTTGACTGTCAAAGTATCGTGAGTACACAACTGTATGTTGACTATGCGAGTACATCTACACACTAAATTTGGTTTTATGCAAGCTATAGTTTAGAAAAACGATGAACCTAGGGAAAAGGTTCTGACTATGATTGGACTGTGTTTATTGTGGGGGTTAAACATCCATGGCATATGGGAGTAATGTGTAATCAACTTTCTATCGGTCATATTCTGTGTGTGTACATCGGGCTGTGTTTATTCATGTGATTGTGTGTGAGTTTTAAAGTAGGCTCATGGCATATGTGGAGTAATGTGTAATCAACTTTCTATAGGTTGTATTCTGTGTGTGTATCGGGCTGTGTTTATTCATATGATTATGTGGGATTTTAAAGTAGGTTCATGGTGACTCGTTCTACATGGGATATTGTGGTGAGAAGCATGCTGTGTGTGACTTTTGCTATGAGTTTCCCAACATTTTATTCATTTTTTTCATCGGCGGGCATGGCTAGGTCTTTGTTATTTGTTCAAATCTATTTATTTATCATTTTTTTCAAAATGGCGGCGGGGACGCGGTCTGTGACCTAGGTCTACGCTTGTGCATGCATGGTTGAGTACCGTCTTAGGAAAATGTTTGTTATATGTATTTTGTGTTTACATCGGAGTCATGGGTGGGCAAATGTCTTATTCATAGTTGGAGAACAGTGTGAATCAATCTGTTGTCTCCACATGAATGAGTGTCTTGTCATACCCAACAAAACATCACGAATTGGTACCCTATGGATGTGTTACTCCCTTGATGTCATTCATATGGATATGATGACTTCATGTACACTACAGAATAGAATTCCTTTATTCCCAACACTCGTTCAATCTGATGATGATGAAAATCTTAATCTGTGTTACGATGTATTCTCCTGTGCTACAAATGTATGGACTGAAGGTAGGACGTTGTATACATTGAATTTCACATTTTCAATAGTTATAGTTATATTTAGTCAGACGGTAATTGATACTGCGATAACGGGCGCTCGCTTTGAGATAACAGAGAAATACACTGGTAGTATGTCCACAATGTGTAGTCACTCCAGGGAATAATCCAAAGAGGTTTGTAATCCAATGAGAAAATTGAGCTATTGAAAATATACATCCAGTGAATCACACAGTATAATCCAAGGTTGTTTAGTAATCCAATAAGAAATACACCAGTATGTATACCACCAATGTGTAGTGACTTCAGAGGCTGAGCTGTGTATGACATGGGGCTGTTTGGTGGACTTTACATACCCACCAGAGTCTAAAAAATAAGTTGTGGGGAATCCTATGTACAACATGAGTCATGGTCTAAATATAGACTCTTCTAAAAATAGAAACAGCAGGTGTTGACATGACTCATGGTCTAAAATAGATTTTGATGCCATAATGGTCCTATTCTAAAAATAGATTTTGATCCTATACAGGCCCCCATACTTCTATTAAGGCAAAGCTAAGAAAGAAAACCAGATAAGACCTAGGACCATTTATCAGCGCTGTAAAACAATACAGCTTCAACAGAGACGTTCAACCGAATCACGAGTAACGTATGTATGATTACAATCAGTCCGCCATTATCTGATCTTAGAGTAGACAATCACAGACCTGGAATTCGAGGTCGCACATACTGATTATCTCATTAGGGTTTCTCACCCACAAATGTGTAAGAGTTGAGTTGAGTTTGGCTTTACGTAACATCGGCATTATTCCAGCCATATAGTGACGAGAACAAGTCTGCATTAATATACATTAATAGGTACAAAGTGGTTTAGAAGTGTTCAATTATACAGGATTTCCTCCTGCAGTTAGTCAACCTGAATAAGGTGACGTGGAATAGCCCTGAAATGACTGGTATAACTGACTGAATGACTGAAAGAATGTTAATCTACATGTATATTTTATTTGGGTTTTACTTTTCAGTAAAGGAAAGCAGTAGTATAGAGGCACACAATTGCCAGCACATAGCGTGAGCGATCTGCCTTGGCTTCTCAAAAGGAATGGGCGAAGTGCCAATGTAAGAGTTCCACCCGTAACCCCGACTTGAAAAGTATTCTAATTATTATGATTATTTCAAGGGGTTAGGGTTTAGGTTTAGGGTTTACATTCAGCATTATGTTAGGTTAAGGGTTAGGGTTACACAGAATTATGTAGTTTCGATATAAATAGTAATTATGGGTAGATATGTTTTACATGTCGTTAGGGCAGCTTACATCAAACAAGGGCATAATTACATCAAACAAGGACATACTTACATCAAACAAGGGCATACTGTTACATCAAACAAGAAGAAAAAGTAGATTGGAGAAACTAGAGCCCAGTGCACAGCCGTACACCGCCAAAGCGGGGTATAATCTTTGCGAGGGAGAATATATCATTCACACCCCGAACTATGGTGGCTCATTCGGGCCATCGCTTTATCGCCCTGAAAAATCTAGGCGATATTGCGACAAAGCAATAGTACGACACGATATTGCGATATGGCGACACGATATAGCGATATTGCGATACAGCCTAAAAACGAAATAGCGATAACACGATACGATATGGCGATAGCAAGACACGATATGGCGATAGCAAGACAGGACATGGCGATAACTCGACACGACATTCCGATAACACGACACGAAAGCCACTATACCGAACACATGGAAAAAGCATGCTTCCACGGCAGTCAGTGAACCGCTGACCAGTGTTTCGGATTAACTTCTCAGAACCATGTTAGTAAAATATATGATAGAATTTCAGTCTGTTTTAATATTATGTTTACATAATGAGAGATTTAAACATTCGGTAATATAAATTCGTGTTGCATTATGATTCTGTGTATACAGGGTTTAATGTGTCCCTCGTTAGGAGCCACTGGCTCTGTCGATAAAAACCTAATACGGTACGAATAAAACCCCGTATACTCTTCATCACAATGCTACAACATATAATATATTTGGCAAAGGCACTTTGTGTTCGGAACTACGGAAGCGCTATTTATCTTGAGTGCACAAGTTAGTATGTTGAGTGCACAAGTTAGTATCTTGAGCGCACAAGTTAGTATGTTCTTGAGCGCACAAGTTGTTGAGTGCACATCTTGAGCGCACAAGTTAGTATGTTGAGTGCACAAGTTAATATCTTGAGCGCACGAGTTAGTATGTTGAGTGCACAAGTTAAGTATCTTGAGCGCACAAGTTAGTATGTTGAGTGCACAAGTTAATATCTTGAGCGCACAAGTTAGTATGTTGAGTGCACAAGTTAGTATGTTGAGTGCACAAGTTAGTATGTTGAGCGCACAAGTTAGTATGTTGAGTGCACAAGTTAGTATGTTGAGCGCACAAGTTAGTATGTTGAGTGCACAAGTTAATATCTTGAGCGCACAAGTTAGTATGTTGAGCGCACAAGTTAGTATCTTGAGCGCACAAGTTAGTATGTTGAGTGCACAAGTTAATATCTTGAGCGCACAGTTAGTATGTTGAGTGCACAAGTTAATATGTTATCTTGAGCACAAGTTAGTATGTTGAGTGCACAAGTATATAGGTGCACAAGTGCACAAGTTAGTATGTTGAGTGCACAAGTTAGTATGTTGAGTGCACAAGTTAGTATGTTGAGTGCACGAGTTGCACAGTATGTTGAGTGCACAAGTTAGTATGTTGAGTGCACAAGTTAGTATGTTGAGCGCACAAGTTAGTATCTTGAGTGCACAAGTTAGTATGTTGAGTGCACAAGTTAGTATCTTGAGTGCACAAGTTAGTATGTTGAGTGCACAAGTTAGTATGTTGAGCGCACAAGTTAGTATGTTGAGTGCACAAGTTAATATCTTGAGCGCACAAGTTAGTATGTTGAGTGCACAAGTTAATATCTTGAGCGCACACGAGTTAGTATGTTGAGTGCACAAGTTAATATGTTGAGCGCACAAGTTAGTATGTTGAGTGCACAAGTTAGTTAGTATGTTGAGCGCAAGTTAGTATGTTGAGTGCACAAGTTAATATCTTGAGCGCACAAGTTAGTATGTTGAGTGCACAAGTTAATATGTTGAAGCATGAGTTAGTATGTTGAGTGCACAAGTTAGTATCTTGAGCGCACAAGTTAGTATGTTGAGTGCACAAGTTAATATGTTGAGCGCACAAGTTAGTATGTTGAGTGCACAAGTTAATATCTTGAGCGCACAAGTTAGTATGTTGAGTGCACAAGTTAATATCTTGAGAGCACATGAGTCAGTATGTTGAGTGCACAAGTTAATATCTTGAGCGCACAAGTTAGTATGTTGAGTGCACAAGTTAATATGTTGAGCGCACGAGTTAGTATGTTGAGTGCACAAGTTAATATCTTGAGCGCACAAGTTAGTATGTTGAGTGCACAATGTTGATGTTGAGCACAAGTTAGTATGTTGAGTGCACAAGTTAGTATGTTGAGCGCACAAGTTAATATCTTGAGCAAGCATGTTGAGTTAGTATGTTGAGTGCACAAGTTAATATCTTGAGCGCATGAGTTAGTATGTTGAGTGCACAAGTTAATCTTCTTGAGCGCACAAGTTAGTATGTTGAGTGCACAAGTTAATATCTTGAGTGCACAAGAGTTAGTATGTTGAGTGCACAAGTTAATATCTTGAGCGCATGAGTTAGTATGTTGAGTGCACAAGTTAATATCTTGAGCGCACAAGTTAGTATGTTGAGTGCACAAGTTAATATCTTGAGCATGCACAAGTTAGTATGTTGAGTGCACAAGTTAATATCTTGAGCGCATGAGTTAGTATGTTGAGTGCACAAGTTAATATCTTGAGCACATGAGTTAGTATGTTGAGTGCACAAGTTAATATCTTGAGCGCACGAGTTAGTATGTTGAGTGCACAAGTTAATATCTTGAGCGCACAAGTTAGTATGTTGAGTGCACAAGTTAATATCTTGAGCGCACAAGTTAGTATGTTGAGTGCACAAGTTAATATCTTGAGCGCAGCACGAGTTAGTATGTTGAGTGCACAAGTTAATATCTTGAGCGCACAAGTCAGTATGTTGAGTGCACAAGTTAATATCTTCAGCATATGAGTCAGTATGTTGAGTGCACAAGTTAATATCTTGAGCATGAGTCAGTATGTTGAGTGCACAAGTTAATATCTTCAGCGCATGAGTTAGTATGTTGAGTGCACAAGTTAATATCTTCAGCGCACGAGTCAGTATGTTGAGCGCTCAAGTTAATATCTTCAGCGCACGAGTCAGTATGTTGAGTGCACAAGTTAATATCTTCAGCGCACAAGTTAGTATGTTGAGTGCACAAGTTAATATCTTCAGCGCATGAGTCAGTATGTTGAGCGCTCAAGTTAATATCTTCAGCGCACGAGTCAGTATGTTGAGTGCTCAAGTTAATATCTTGAGTACGCATGAGTTAGTAGTATGCACAAGTTAATATCTTGCAGTCAAGTTAATATCTAATATCTTGAGCGCGAGTCAGTATGTTGAGTGCTCAAGTTAATATCTTCAGCGCACGAGTCAGTATGTTGAGTGCTCAAGTTAATATCTTCAGCGCACGAGTCAGTATGTTGAGTGCTCAAGTTAATATCTTCAGCGCATGAGTCAGTATGTTGAGTGCACAAGTTAATATCTTCAGCGCACAAGTCAGTATGTTGAGTGCTCAAGTTAATATCTTCAGCGCATGAGTCAGTATGTTGAGTGCACAAGTTAATATCTTCAGCATGAGTTAGTATGTTGAGTGCACAAGTTAATATCTTGAGCGCACAAGTCAGTATGTTGAGTGCACAAGTTAATATCTTCAGCACAAGTCAGTATGTTGAGTGCACAAGTTAATATCTTGAGCGCACATGTTGAGTCAGTATGTTGAGTGCACAAGTTAATATCTTCAGCATGAGTCAGTATGTTGAGTGCACAAGTTAATAGAAGTTGAGCGCACGAGTCAGTATGTTGAGTGCACAAGTTAATATCTTCAGCGCATGAGTTCAGTATGTTGAGTGCACAAGTTAATATCTTGAGCATGAGTCAGTATGTTGAGTGCACAAGTTAATATCTTGAGCATGAGTCAGTATGTTGAGTGCACAAGTTAATATCTTCAGCGCATGAGTCAGTATGTTGAGTGCACAAGTTAATATCTTGAGCATGAGTTAGTATGTTGAGCGCTCAAGTTAATATCTTCAGCGCACGAGTTAGTATGTTGAGCGCTCAAGTTAATATCTTCAGCGCATGAGTCAGTATGTTGAGCGCTCAAGTTAATATCTTCAGCGCATGAGTCAGTATGTTGAGTGCTCAAGTTAATATCTTCAGCGCACGAGTCAGTATGTTGAGTGCTCAAGTTAATATCTTCAGCGCATGAGTCAGTATGTTGAGCGCTCAAGTTAATATCTTCAGCGCATGAGTCAGTATGTTGAGCGCTCAAGTTAATATCTTCAGCGCATGAGTCAGTATGTTGAGCGCTCAAGTTAATATCTTCAGCGCACGAGTCAGTATGTTGAGTGCACAAGTTAATATCTTCAGCGCACGAGTTAGTATGTTGAGTGCTCAAGTTAATATCTTGAGCGCACGAGTCAGTATGTTGAGTGCACAAGTTAATATCTTGAGCACAGAGTTAGTATGTTGAGTGCACAAGTTAATATCTTCACAAGCGTATGTTGAGAGTTAGTATGTTGAGTGCACAAGTTAATATCTTGAGCGCACGAGTCAGTATGTTGAGTGCACAAGTTAATATCTTGAGCGCACAAGTTAGTATGTTGAGTGCTCAAGTTAATATCTTCAGCGCACGAGTCAGTATGTTGAGCGCACAAGTTAATATCTTTAGTATGTTGCCGCACAAGTTCAGTATGTTGAGTGCACAAGTTAATATCTTCAGCATGCGAGTCAGTATGTTGAGTGCACAAGTTAATATCTTGAGCATGAGTCAGTATGTTGAGTGCACAAGTTAATATCTTCAGCACAAGTTAGTATGTTGAGTGCACAAGTTAATATCTTTGAGAGCACAAGTTAGTATGTTGAGTGCACAAGTTAATATCTTGAGAGCACATGAGTTAGTATGTTGAGTGCACAAGTTAATATCTTCAGCACACGAGTCAGTATGTTGAGCGCTCAAGTTAATATCTTCAGCGCACGAGTTAGTATGTTGAGTGCACAAGTTAATATCTTGAGCGCACAAGTTAGTATGTTGAGTGCACAAGTTAATATCTTGAGCGCACAAGTTAGTATGTTGAGTGCACAAGTTAATATCTTGAGCGCACAAGTTAGTATGTTGAGTGCACAAGTTAATATCTTGAGCGCGAGTCAGTATGTTGAGTGCACAAGTTAATATCTTGAGCGCATGAGTTAGTATGTTGAGTGCACAAGTTAATATCTTGAGCACAAGTCAGTATGTTGAGTGCACAAGTTAATATCTTCAGCACAAGTTAGTATGTTGAGTGCACAAGTTAATATCTTGAGCATGCGAGTTAGTATGTTGAGTGCACAAGTTAGTATATTGAGATGTTGAGTGCACAAGTTAATATCTTGAGCACAAGTCAGTATGTTGAGTGCACAAGTTAATATCTTGAGCGCATGAGTTAGTATGTTGAGTGCACAAGTTAATATCTTGAGCGCATGAGTCAGTATGTTGAGCGCTCAAGTTAATATCTTCAGCGCACGAGTCAGTATGTTGAGCGCTCAAGTTAATATCTTCAGCGCACGAGTCAGTATGTTGAGTGCTCAAGTTAATATCTTCAGCGCACGAGTCAGTATGTTGAGTGCACAAGTTAATATCTTGAGCGCGCGCATATGTTGAGTCAGTATGTTGGTTAGTATGTTGAGCGCTCAAGTTAATATCTTCAGCGCACGAGTCAGTATGTTGAGTGCACAAGTTAATATCTTCAGCGCACGAGTTAGTATGTTGAGTGCTCAAGTTAATATCTTGAGCGCACAAGTCAGTATGTTGAGTGCTCAAGTTAATATCTTCAGCGCACGAGTCAGTATGTTGAGTGCTCAAGTTAATATCTTGAGCGAGCACAAGTTAGTATGTTGAGTGCACAAGTTAATAGTCTGAGTGCACAAGCGCACGAGTCAGTATGTTGAGTGCACAAGTTAATATCTTCAGCATGAGTTAGTATGTTGAGTGCACAGTTAATATCTTCAAGCATGAGTTAGTATGTTGAGTGCACAAGTTAATATCTTCAGCGCACGAGTCAGTATGTTGAGTGCTCAAGTTAATATCTTCAGCGCACGAGTTAGTATGTTGAGTGCTCAAGTTAATATCTTCAGCGCACGAGTTAGTATGTTGAGCGCTCAAGTTAATATCTTCAGCGCACGAGTCAGTATGTTGAGTGCACAAGTTAATATCTTCAGCGCACAAGTTAGTATGTTGAGTGCTCAAGTTAATATCTTTGAGCATGAGTTAGTATGTTGAGTGCACAAGTTAATATCTTGAGCGCACGAGTTAGTATGTTGAGTGCACAAGTTAGTATCTTGAGCGCACAAGTTAGTATGTTGAGTGCACAAGTTAGTATCTTGAGCGCACAAGTTAGTATGTTGAGTGCACAAGTTAATATCTTGAGCGCACAAGTTAGTATGTTGAGTGCACAAGTTAATATCTTGAGCACAAGTTAGTATGTTGAGTGCACAAGTTAGTATCTTGAGCGCACAAGTTAGTATGTTGAGTGCACAAGTTAGAATGTTGAGCAGTATGCACAAGTTAGTTAGTATGTTGAGTGCACAAGTTAATATCTTGAGCGCGCACAAGTTAGTATGTTGAGTGCACAAGTTAATATCTTGAGCGCACAAGTTAGTATGTTGAGTGCACAAGTTAGTATCTTGAGCGCACAAGTTAGTATGTTGAGTGCACAAGTTAAAATCTTGAGCGCACAAGTTAGTATGTTGAGTGCACAAGTTAATATCTTGAGTGCACAAGTTAGTATATTGAGCGCACAAGTTAGTATGTTGAGTGCACAAGTTAGTATGTTGAGTGCACAAGTTAGTATCTTGAGAGCACAAGTTAGTATGTTGAGTGCACAAGTTAATATCTTGAGCGCACGAGTTAGTATGTTGAGTGCACAAGTTATCTTATCTTGAGCACAAGTTAAGTATGTTGAGTGCACAAGTTAGTATCTTGAGTGCACAAGTTAGTATGTTGAGTGCACAAGTTAGTATCTTGAGCGCACAAGTTAGTATGTTGAGTGCACAAGTTAATATCTTGAGCGCACAAGTTAGTATGTTGAGTGCACAAGTTAGTATCTTGAGCGCACAAGTTAGTATGTTGAGCGCACAAGTTAATATCTTGAGCATGAGTTGAGTATGTTGAGTTGCACAAGTTAATATCTTGAGCGCATGAGTTAGTATGTTGAGTGCACAAGTTAATATCTTGAGCGCACAAGTTAGTATGTTGAGTGCACAAGTTAATATCTTGAGCGCATGTTGAGTTATGTATGTTGAGTGCACAAGTTAGTATGTTGAAGTTAATATCTTGAGCGCATGAGTTAGTATGTTGAGTGCACAAGTTAATATCTTGAGCGCATGAGTTAGTATGTTGAGTGCACAAGTTAGTATGTTGAGCGCACAAGTTAGTATGTTGAGTGCACAAGTTAGTATCTTGAGCGCACAAGTTAGTATGTTGAGTGCACAAGTTAATATCTTGAGCACAAGTTAGTATGTTGAGTGCACAAGTTAGTATCTTGAGCGAGTTAGTAGTTAGTATGTTGAGTGCACAAGTTAGTATGTTGAGTGCACAAGTTAATATCAAGTTAGTATGTTGAGTGCACAAGTTAATATCTTGAGCATGAAGTTAGTATGTTGAGTGCACAAGTTAATATCTTTGAGCACAAGTTAGTATGTTGAGTGCACAAGTTAATATCTTGAGCGCACGAGTTAGTATGTTGAGTGCACAAGTTAATATCTTGAGCGCACAGAGTTAGTATGTTGAGTATGCACAAGTTAATATCTTGAGCGCACAAGTTAGTATGTTGAGTGCACAAGTTAATATCTTGAGCGCACGAGTTAGTATGTTGAGTGCACAAGTTAATATCTTGAGCGCACGAGTTAGTATGTTGATGTTGCACAAGTTAGTATCTTGAGCGCACAAGTTAGTATGTTGAGTGCACAAGTTAATATCTTGAGCGCACAAGTTAGTATGTTGAGTGCACAAGTTAATATCTTGAGCGCACAAGTTAGTATGTTGAGTGCACAAGTTAATATCTTGAGCACAAGTTAGTATGTTGAGTGCACAAGTTAATATCTTGAGCACAAGTTAGTATGTTGAGTGCACAAGTTAATGTTGAGCGCACAAGTTAGTATGTTGAGTGCACAAGTTAGTATCTTGAGCGCACAAGTTAGTATGTTGAGTGCACAAGTTAATATCTTGAGCGCACGTCACAAGTTAGTATGTTGAGTGCACAAGTTAATATCTTGAGCGCACGAGTTAGTATGTTGAGTGCACAAGTTAATATCTTGAGCGCACGAGTTAGTATGTTGAGTGCACAAGTTAATATCTTGAGCGCACAAGTTAGTATGTTGAGTGCACAAGTTAACATCTTGAGCGCACAAGTTAGTATGTTGATTGCACAAGTTAATATCTTGAGCGCACAAGTTAGTATGTTGAGTGCACAAGTTAATATCTTGAGCGCACAAGTTAGTATGTTGAGCGCACAAGTTAATATCTTGAGCGCAAGCAACATCTTGAGTTAGTATGTTGAGCGCACAAGTTAATATCTTGAGCGCACAAGTTAGTATCTTGAGCGCACAAGTTAACATGTTGAGCGCACAAGTTAACATCTTGAGCGCACAAGTTAGTATCTTGAGCGCACAAGTTAATATCTTGAGCGCTCAACTTCGTGTTTAGCATCTAATGGCATTAATGGAACGCACATTTGCTTGACTGCTGGCTAAAATGTACAAACTTATATCCTTTTGGAAGATTTCCAACTATGTTAAGTCGGAGTTAAATAGGTGGTTATGATGAGACTATGTAAAAGTATGAAAATATATCATGAACATTGATAATGTTTATCATGTAAACGTTCATCGTCTTTATGCTTGTCAATACTATTCTTTGTATCTGATTTAACCACTTTTTGCTTTATTACATAAAGCAGGCCTAGGTATGTGTAATGTCATAATAAGAATTAAAACATAAACATGAGTAGGATTTTATTGCAGGGATGAATAGTGGTTTTACTTACTTCTTATATTGGTACATAGTATTATGAACACTAGCGTAAAGCTTGGATAACTTGTTTTGTGCTACGGCTTTATTATGTATATATAGTATTACATGACCATGAAAAATGTAAACATTGAGTGTTATACTTAATTATCATAATTATAAAGCTAATGTCTGATGTATTGGAAGTAAAGTCGACCACTCTCAGGGAACTATAGTCTGTAGTCTTGGTTTGCATGTATCAGTAATGTTTCCTAACGTGGGTACAATGGCAGTTTAATTCTGTACAATATCATATAAAACCTGCCTCATTTATTTGATCCATTAGTATGTCCACGTATAGCATATATACCGACTTTATTTCTTACCAAAATACCGTGTTCCCCGTTTTACTTCCTCCGTTTCAATCCCTTATGTATATGTGTGTGTGTGTTGTAGTTTATTTAACATGTTTTAACAACACAGGAAGTTGAAGAATAAACACGTCGATGAAGACAGTGTCCTGAGCGAAATTCAACACCATCCGGGTCCAACAACGACCGTACAGTATCCTGTTTCACGATTAAACCGCATTGGATACATTTTTGATGCATCAACGATAACCATGTCTTTGTCCAGATCGACGAAGTTGTCCGCAATAAAGTATGTAACATCAGCGGGGCGGTGGGGTAGCCTCGTGGTTAAAGCGTCCGCTCGTCACGCCTGGGTTCGATTCCCCACATGGGTACAATGTGTGCAGCCCATTTATCGTGTTCCCCACCGTGATATTGCTGGAATATTGCTAAAAGCGGTGTAAACCGTACTCACTCACTCACTGTAACATCAGCAAATCTGGTATCTGGTGCAAAAGAGGGACATACACCTCAGAATACGCTTCGAATGGCGTACTATACTATACTATGATTTTTGACAAGAAGATGTGTTATGTGTTTGTATTGGAACCCAAGACTGAAATAATCATGAATCAGCTCGCGTTTCCGCTCCTCCTTGCTTCCACATGAACTGCTTATGGAGCAGTGTATCTCAAGATACCAAGTTGAGCGCTCAACATACTAACGCGAGCGCTCAACATACTAACGCGAGCGCTCAACATACTAACGCGAGCGCTCAACATACTAACGTGAGCGCTCAAGATACTAACTTGTGCGCTCAAGATACTAACTTATACTAACTTGTGCGCTCAAGATACTAACTTGTGCGCTCAATATACTAACTTGTGCGCTCAATATACTAACTTGTGCGCTCAAGATAAATTATATTTCATCAGGTCCCTTCAGCGCTTCCGTACGGAACTAACTATGACCAAATACAAGCTATCTTCTCCAGCAGGGGAGCTATTTATATCTGTTGACTGTTGATATAGTAGTCCTACCCGCTGTATTATGCAGAATGACCTACTTCATTGACAGATTCCGCTCGTTCGAGTTCTGTCGTAATTGCATCGATCATATCAATTTCACATTGAACTATATAATATGCGTTTATTTGTTCAGGTCAAGAGCTATACGTAGCTGCACAATATGCGTCTTTTCAATATCGATCTGTCAAATCAGAGACAACGCATAATGCTACATCTCAGTCGCTGACCTACATACTGTACATGTTCTCTGCGAGTACGTGAATTTGTCAAAGCGGAGACTCGCAACTCAGGCCATATCTTTACCCCTTCAGCAACCAGTTCAGACCTTCATGCAGTAACCAGTTCAGACCTTTAGTAATCAGTTCATTCATTCATGCTGTAAACAATCGATCTCTTTAGTATGACACTTACGACTATCTTAGCGCTTCGAAAATCTAGGCCCAGTTCAGTCCTTCAGTAACCAGTTCAGACCTTTAGTAGCCAGTTCAGCCATTTTAACCAATCAGACAGACAGACAGACATTTTATTTCAGTAATGTAGGCCCTTGGCCCATAATACAACATAGTGCAATTATAAATAATACATACATGCTTAATATAGGATGACGATTGGAGTTCAGGGTCAATTGATTGTAGTAGTGGATTTATGTCTTAGTTTTAATACGGTGGTGAGGAATGTAGTTAATGATTTTAGATAATTTATGTCGTTGCGAGTAATTAAACGCACAAAAGTTTCAATTGTGGGAGGGTGGGTCTGGTGGGTTGTGAAACATGTATTTCTTATTTCAGAATATTTACCACAGATAAGTAGAACATGGAGCTCATCTTCAACATAGTTTAAACCAACAGAGTGGCAGTAAAGGCAGAGACGTTGATCATAGGGTGTATTTGTATGGCGGCCGGTTTCCACTGCTAATCTTAAGTTGTTTCAGCGGAACATAGCCATAACTTTCCTTTGATATGGGAGGAGGTCACATGACAAGTAGTGTTCGACATTTAGTAAAGATTTAAATTGTGAATAATATTTACATTTAGATGAAGAGTCAAGTGAGGAACTCCAATTTGAAGGAAGCAGTCGTAAAATCGCTGCTTGAAGATGGATATAAATGTTTTAATGCAGGCAATTTCTTGTGAGATCCATACAAACCCAAAACCATACTGAAAAAGGATTTGTCTAATATGTGAAGCCCAGGTAGATTTATTATTATCATCGAGAGATTTGAGCATTTGGTAGGCCTGCATGATAAGGAAGTCTATGATGTTGTAGCTGCAACAGTCTGCACAAGTACATTATTGATCTAGAGGTATAATAGTGGTATTGCAGTGAGAGTCTGATACACTCTCCTGTAGTGTAGTGGTTAGAGCTTCTGTCCGCCCGGAGAGCGGAAGGTCGCCGGTTCGATCCCCGACTGCGTCATACCAAAAGACGTTAAAATATGGTACTTGTTACTTGGTCCCTGCCTGGCGCTCGGCATTTTAACCAATCGCCCCCTTTAGTAACTAGTTCAGTCCTTCAGTAACTGATCGCCCCCTTTAGTAGCCAGTTCAGCCATTCAGTAACCAATCGCCCCCTTTAGTAACTTGTTCACTCCTTTAGTAACCAATCGCTCCCTTTAGTAACTAGTTCAGTCCTTCAGTAACTAGTTCAGACATTTGATAACCAGATCAGTCCTTATGTAACGAATCGCCCCCTTTAGTAGCCAGTTCAGCCATTCAGTAACCGTGTAAATATGAGGCTTTGTAAAACTTCTTTATTTCTTTATAATATGTCTGTAAATAATTGAGTCTAGACCAGACAATGCAGTGATCAACAGCATGATCATCAATGCATGGGATATGACGACATGTGTTGACTAAGTCAGCGAGCCTGACCACCCGATCCCGTTAGTCGCCTCTTACGACAAACATGGTTTACTGAAGATCAATTCTAACCCGGATCTTCACAGGTGCTAGCCTACTTTTTAAAAGCTCTAGTAAGGTTTTGAAAGTACAACCAGTATTGTCCTTTTTACCTTCAGTAAAAAATGTAACGATATCGAAATATATTATACTGAAATTACTAAAGGACAAATGCTTTAATAGTAGGTGGTGCATGCTTGTTTACCAACCGTCTTAAAATCTTGCTCAGGAAACGAAAAGATTTCGGACTGACACAGGAATGACTATATATCCCATGGTATAACATGTCGCTGTGGATAATTGTTATAAAATCATGTACAATTCGATGTACGGGTAAGTGGAAAACTATTGCAAGCAGCATTGAACCATTCACCTCACCCAACCACATCTCAAATATTCACGTTAGCCTAAACACAACCCTTCAAATTATTGGACTTCCTTTACTCAGAATATCTTCTGTTACTGTTAGTTTTGCTTGGAATAGCATTCTCACTAAGTATGATTCTCAAAATGAATTCAAATATACAGACTATGAGACCAAGGGTATCTCTGTCAAACCCGTGGTGTTCAGGGTCACCATCACTATAGTTCAAGCCACCTGTTATGTTAATTAATATCTTGTTCAGTCATCACTATCTCTAGTTACAGAAGTAGGAGATAAGTGCAAGCTTCCGACAATGTGTGTACACGGGGTCGTTCATTCAGTTTGCAACAGATAATGTAGATCAATCTGAGAGCATGAACTCACTCATATGATGACGTTTCTGCCAAACAGGTGACTGTTTGCCAAGGTTGCCGAGGTTGCCAAGGTTGCCGAGGTGGTGATGCGCTGTAAGAGATGGGTTCATATGTCCTTTACCAAGCGATTTGTTCAGACTTTGCTGAATCAAATTGCTTGATGTCTTGAACAATTCATGTAGAATAAAATGAATCACTAGATTGTAACATTCTCAGTATTGAGTTATGTCACCTCCATGCCTATGATCAAACTGAATCCCAGACTCAAAGCTATATTTGCTCAAATTATGTTTGTGAGCGGTCAAGTACAACGCGAAGTACAATGTCGATACACATTTCGACAAACCATGTATATAAGGTTAACCAGTCAGGTGATCTACACAGAATCATATTCTCTTGGAGTTCTCATATGTGGGAACAGCTTCTCCATATTGATAGAGGATAGTTCTCTTTCAGAAAAATCTAAACTTTGAGACAAAAGAGGAACTAAATTGCCTGTTCCCAAAGTTGTGTTTATTTTACCCTTGAAAATAGAAAATATATGCTCTGAAGAGTCTTTTTTATTCTATGGTTTTATTAAAATAATATGACTTTTCCAGTCCATGTATTAGTAGTTCCTTGTGTCCTCTTTGAAAATATACTCATAAAAGTACATTTGAGGCTCAATATGAGATTTTTAAAATCATTCTCTGAAAATTTCAACTTTTCAATTTTTTACCCCATAATAGGATTTAGCATACATTTATTTGACTTTTTTAACCTATTTATTAGTAGTACCTTGTGTTCTCTTTGAAAATATCCATAGTAAGTACATTTGTGTCTCAATGTGAAATCTAAAAAATGTTCTCTGAAACTTTCAATTTCTTAAACTTTTTACTCAAAAATAGGAGTAAACATGAAGTAATTTGACTTTTCCAGACCACTTATTATTAGTAGTACCTTGAGTTAAGACAGGACTTTGGATAACATTATTTGACTTTTCTAACCCATTGATTACTAGTACCTTATGTTCTCTTTGAAAATATATATAAAAATGTATATTTGTGTCTCCATGTGAGATTTTAAAAATTATTCACTGAAAATTTCAATTTTTCAATTTTCACTCCAAAAATAGGACTTCATATTTCAAGGGAGGGCTTTTTAGTACACATTAGTTACAACTCAAACATGTTCAAAACACTGAAATCATTTCTGTACCAATTTTTGGGAGGTTTAGTGACATTTTGACTGGACTATTTATTCTCAGCGAGTGTCAGTCATATTACGGCGACCGTGAGACGCTGACTGAAAGCTTATCTCATAGTTCACGACCAACACGTGCTGAGAACCCATTGTTTCCCCGATCGCCAGGGCCTATTTTTAGATATGGGACAAACCCAGCAGGCGACACTTTTCGTTTCGCTCCGCACAATCCAGAATATTTCGTCGACTTGCAATGCTTTTTGCGGCGTCTCAGACAAATGGTGGTCAAGGTTGGTGCCCCATGTTTAATACAATCACATCATGTTATGTTATATCTACTAGAGAGCTTGTAAGATCTTACTACGGGGAGATATGGCAGGTTCGTTCTGCTGAAGTGGATCTTCTTATGGACATACAAACTTGCCGATCTGAAGGGAAAATAACATGGTCTTATATAAATCGATAAATGAACAATCAGTGTGATTACAGGCAATTAGGTGAATCATAAATTAAAGGAATTGCAAAGAAAATATATATTTCTAAATACGTTGTCTGGATCCCATTGAAAAATTACACGAAACGTACCTCCCTATAATTGATGTGTGGCTTTAAAAACCAGCAAATGAGAGACTGCATATGGACATCGACCAACGTGAAGGATTAACAGATTAAATGGGCGAGTTGTCATGATTTGGAATATCTGTGAAAACGAAGAGGTGGAAGTGTGAAGATGTTTGGTTAACTCCCTTTGACAGTTTAGATTACCTCCCTTACATCACGGATCGCGCACACTGCACTCTCTCACGTTCTCATGTTGGGTAGTGTTTGCTGTATGATGCTGCTATTAGCGGTATTCTACCTGAGTGACGTCCATGCAAATATTCCTTCAGGATCAGACAATATTGTGATAAATATTACTGTTAACCTTCTAACGTTGCACCGGCTTGGGTTATCCGGCGTAATACTGCGTCAGTGCTTGTAGCATGCACAAGTGCGTGGAAACAGGCGCTATATTAATGGCCATAACAAGTCAAAACATTGATTACAGAGCAGTCTCGTTTACCGCCTCCGTGGTGTAGTGGTTAGAGCTTCTGTCCGCCTGGAGAGCGGAAGGTCGCCGGTTCGATCCCCGACCGCGTCATACCAAAAGGTATGGTACTTGTTACTTGGTCCCTGCCTGGCGCTCAGCATTAATGGGTACTACAAGGACTGGTCGGCTCGGAGTCAGTATAATGTGTCTTAGTGGGGTATTCATGCTTCACTTCGGCATGGTATCTCAGTGGGGTAGCACTATAAAACCAGCTTTAGTCTGGGCTAGTACAAGCAGCCGCGGTGTCCTCCCATTTGTGAGAACTCCCAGTTGTGAGACACATTAATTAATGGTTCAGTGCACATAGGTGGTGTTACCACATCCCTGCAATGAAAGTGGGATCAGCCCAGCCCAGTACCCACAGGAGGCATAGTCCATTAATGAGTTGACTAATGAAATAGATTTTCAAAGATTATATTTACACAGAAGAAATAGTTCAATAAATATGTTATTGATTCAGAACAATAACACATATTTATTGACTATTATGAAGTTTGAAAGTAATTTTAGTTTGAACATATTTTATTATTATTATGAAAATGAATTGGGATTGGTGAAGTATTACTGCTCATGTTAACACATGCTCCCATGCAACATAAAATATAGAACGAAATGGAGGATGTGACGTCATCGATATTGACTATTGCATAAATATATTTTTAAATACATATAAATATATACAGATTACATCAAATGCAACTATTCTCTAAGTAGTCATAATTAGAGAGTTACAGTTGTGTGTGTCTAACAAGCTATTGTAGGAATATAAATCAATCACGAGAAAGTTTAAGCATTTCCCTGAGAAAATTTGAAGCGCTGTGTCTTGATGATATAATCGTGGACGGATTTAACTATATTCTGGTTTACACAAGGAGTAAATTCTTTGTTTCCGTTCAAAATATTATCCAGGTTATAACGGGTAGTTGATATCCGCAAGAGCAACGTGCACTGTCTATTAAATGTCTGTTATACTTACCGGCGATTGGGTCGCTAGATCCGAGCCTGAGGCGGCAGTGAACGATTTGACAAAACAAGAGCCATAATTAAGATCAATATAAATCTTTTTTCGGTTTTTGTAATCAGGTTTTAAAATTCTTTGAGACTGCATGACTCTTTGGAATTTGGCAGGGCATTTTGTAAATTTATTGTGTCGGGTAGAAAGGGTTTGGCATGAGAGGCAGTTCGACTGGAAATTTCTTGTATTTCAGAGTTATTTCTTAAACTATAGCTTGTAGTTTCGGAGACGGAGTAAATCTGAGTAGGTAAATTAATTTCTCTTTGATCACGAAGTTACCTACACAAAGTGTTTAATTATTAAAGACATTTACATGAGTATGTTAATCAATTTATCTTATAAAGTTTCATTAAGTAACCTCCACAAGATTCAGTTACATAGCAAATCAGTAATTAGCTAGGGTGAATCCATTCTATCAGACAGGGGAGTATGGTGTGTTTTCTTTGTTAATTACCCTCTCCACTGTCTCACAACTGGGAGTCTCACAACTGGGAGTTCTCACAACTGGGAGTAGACTGCAGCCGCACATACACATACACACGTATGCACGTCGTCATATGAGCGAAATATTCTCAACACGACGTTAAACCCAATTTCACTTCACTTCACCGCCTGCTGACTGGGTTCCGTCCTATTGCGCAACTT
Organism: Haliotis rubra; assembly: GCF_003918875.1. Lineage (NCBI taxonomy): Eukaryota > Metazoa > Mollusca > Gastropoda > Lepetellida > Haliotidae > Haliotis > Haliotis rubra. The sequence continues at coordinate 994,972 of NW_025766181.1, read as the reverse complement.
AGTGCAATAACCAGTCCAGACATTTGAGACCAACTCATTCAACTGGATATATAAATATTAATCAGTATTATTTGATACATCTAAGCACTTTTATATTGCAACACTACGATCCTTCTAATCCTTGCCAACACGTCGTACAGTGTGCTCTGACAAACGGAAATCTGGAAATGGTTTAAATCTCAAAACGAGGCTCCGCCGCTAGAAGCATTTGGCGGTCTGGTACGGAAATTATATTATATTATATCAATCACATTGTACGTTATAAAAATACATTTAATAAGCGCAAAAAACACATAACAGGTGTAACCAGTGAGTCAGATGAATTGTGAATCACTGTACGACCTCATCAAACAGGGGCAGTCTGTGACGTTTTCGTTAACGACATGCTGCCTAAACCTCCAAATAAAATATAGAAATACGAGTTTTTTAACTTCAAAATTATAATTAAATAATAAATACCATTTTCTTATGAAACAAGGAACTTGGATTCAGTGTAACCATAGTTGTTTGTAGTGTCTCTTTTGACTTAACACGAGAAAATTCGGATCGGCTGAAAAGTAGGTCATTGTCTGAATTAGTTAATGAGACTCATGCTTCGGTTTGTATTATTATTATTATTAAATCTCCAATATACACATGTACACGTGTTGGTATTTCGACGTTGTTGTGTTTGTTCCAGACGGGAGCACCGTGACCTCGTTCCTCCTACAGCTGATGCTCGGTATCCTTGTCGCCGCGCCTATATATCTTACACGACTGGTTCGTATCTAACGATGTGAACATTTTACGGTGTTGTTTTCGTCCAGTGAGTGAGTGAGTGAGTTTAGTTTGACGACGCACTCAGCAATATTCCAGCTATATGGCGGCGGTCCGTAAATAATCGAGTCTGGACCAGACAATCCAGTGATCAACAGCATGAGCATCGATCTGCGCAATTGGGAACCGATGACATGTGACAACCAAGTCAGTCGCCCCTTACGACAAGCATGGTTTTTTCATCCAGTGTCCGTAGTGGACAAAACCTCTGGACCAGTGAAGCAGGGGTCCAATCCACAAAACGTTCGTAGCACTACGTTATTCGTCCCCTCTGATAAATTATAGTTACGATTGCTCGTAACATTACGAACAATACGTAGAAGGGGATCCTGGCTCGTATCAGTCATGATCCCAGTGATGACACCCATATTTATTGGGCTCGAAACACGTTAGAATTGGTCTTCCCAACCCATGCTTCTCGTAAAGGACGACTTATGGGATCGGGTGGTCAGACTCGCTGACATGGTTGACACATACCATCGTATCCCAATGGCGTTCATCGATGCTCATGGTGTCAATCACAGGATTGTCTGGTCCAGATACGATTGTTTACAGACCGCCGTCAAATACCTGAAAAATTGGTCAGTGCGGCGCTCAAAACAAACCACATTACTGGAAGTCGCGGTGGCTGAGCTAGTTAGGCGGCTGACTTTGTGTGCTGGCGATTAGGTGCCTGACTCTGATGGTGTGGGTTCGAATCCCCGATGAGACTCAACCCCAAAAAGTACTAGAATTTGTACTTTACAAAGAGAGTGTAATCCCAGATATCACATGCTACATTAGGTTTGAGTCGCTTTTCTTTCAATATGACCCCTACAGCGTTGAGGCTGTAATAGTTGTTCATTTGTGACCACCATAGTAATCTATGAAAGACTGTTGCTGTGTATACGGTCTTAGCTGCTGTATATTTTCAGGTTTGTGTCAAAAATGTGTTCGTTGTTGACTTTGGCAAATCATTTGATTTAGTGCAGATAAATAAACTATTGAATCTTTTAACACCACATGGTCTATGCAGTAAAATGAATACGTTACTATGTGGTGTTAATTGGAATTGAAAGGTGAGTGTTCAAAATAATAGTGAAATTTTTGCAAGCCATCTATGAGTCAGACAAGGTTCCATTTTATGTCATATCATGTTACCTTCTTCACAAAAGAATTCGCCACGCACATCCAGGATTATTGGTATTCAGTTACACCTTGATATTATTTAACTATTTCTATTACTATACCTTTTCCGTCCTCTGTTACCGGTTTACAGAAACCAATAGTTGAGCTTGAAAGTTGGATGGAAACTAACCGTAAACAGTGAGTGAGTGAGTATGGTTTTACACCGCTTTTAGCAATATTCAAGCAATATCACGGCGGAGAACACCAGAATTTGCTTCTCACATTGAACCCATGTGGGGAATCGAACCCGGATCTTCGGCGTGACGAGCGAACGCTTTAACCACTTGGATACCCCACCGTCCCTGACGGTAAACATAGCTAAATGAAAAAAGTTATAATGGGGAACAGCTGTCGAGAAAAGAAACTGAGGACCAATTAATACACATTTAGGTTTACACTTTACCAGACAGCAATACAAGCCCCAAAAATGTGTTTATAAATGTTTTCAAAACAGGTCAAAGCCGCAGGGGATATTTCGTTTATATCATTTTTTCCAAATATGCCATGTTAATTGGAATATTGATGAGTGCGGCGTGAAACTGGAAACAAAATAGAATTAATATATAAAGGTATTCATTGTCGTCACAATTTCCTTTCAGTACATGAGTGGCGTCCTCCCCACATACAACCATGACAACTTCAGGGAGAACTGCGACTGGGTAAGACACCCTTGTGTATCAGTGATATTACTTGTTGCTCGTGTGTTTTGTTGTGACAGCAGAAATCTGCTTCACACATTGTACCCATGTGGGGAATCGAACCCGAGCGAACGCTTTAACCATTAGGCTACCCCACCGCCCCCTGACTCAGTTTGGCATAACTTACACACACCACTGAGTTCTGGAATAAAATATTTCATATTTGATATGCTGTAACCAAGTGTGTATACTATGAATATGCAGAGACACGTGTTTGTCTTTGCAAGGCACTAGTGTTTTCCGTGTGACTGTCAAATCCACTCCTGCAAATTCCTAATGTTTGTGGTTATAAAGCACGCTTTAAAGTCATTGTAGAATATTTGACAACTACCGATGATTGCCTATATGTGTTTCTGCAAACTCATACCACTGCACACATCTGCGAATAGATCCGACAGGTAAAAATCCAGGTGTGGGAATTCACCGCACAATCGTAACTGAGAATGATCAGCTGTCTTCCTCAATATGGGGTAAAGGAAAACGGTGAATGTCTGACGTTATTTGAAGCGTTCTTTCGGACGCAGAAAATACAGTGGGCAGTTTGCAGACATTAAAGTTTGAGTTTCATGCTTCCAGATCATGTTTTAGTTGGTTTGTTGCTTAACGCCGCAATATTACGACAATATGGCGGCGGTCTGTAAATATTCAAGTCTGGACCAGACAATCCAGTGATCAACAGCATGGGATCTACACAATTGGGATACGATGACAAGAGTTGCTGAAGATCAATTCTAACCCTGACTTCACGGGCTCTAGATGGTGCAGATGTTACGACAAACGTATAGTGAATTTCAAAATGACATATCCTGGGTGTGTTAGGACGTCACTGACCGGATTGATTACGGATTTACGGTTTCAGTCGTGTACACTACATTAAGTGTTATGCATCTAATGCTAATTTGACTCTGACTTGAATGGACTGACCTGGATGGACTTTGTTAGATGAGGAACATCTAGCTGCAACCTTTTATCTGAGTTATATCCTCTGAAGAGAACAGTATAAAACATCGACATAGGTCAGCTGAGCAATTCAGCATGAATGTACGTCATACCTTGGCTAAAATGCCATCTAACCTTGCTAACCTTCAAGTGGAATCATAATGCCATTACTGGTTTCAATTCCCCTGACATAATTGGTCTCAATTCCCCTGACATAACTGGTCTCAATTCCCTTGACATAACTGGTCTCAGTTCCCCTGACATAACTGGTCTCAATTCCCCTGCCATAATGATATAACAGGTCTCAATTCCCCTGACATAATGGCATATAACTGGTCTCAATTCCCCTGACATAACTGGTCTCAATTCCCCTGACATAATGGCATAACTGGCCGCAATTCCCCTGACACAAAGGTCTCAATTCCCCTAAGCCTCTTGTAGAATTGTCCGAGGTACCATGACAAGCCAGGTAACTATGAAACCGGGTGACTATTAGCGGGTAGTTTACAATTTCCAATGGAAAGACGGAAAATGTGTATTTTTCTGAATACATAGTCAGATGAAGCAGTGATTCACACTTAACTTGTCATCACTCTTGTCCTTATCTTTACAAACCCGTCCCTCTGTCCTGATAATCCGTTAGAATAGGCCTGTAACACAATCAATGGACGAAACTTTAGTTTGACCATTTTGCTGTTACGACACATAATCAACGTTTATGGCGACCTATGGGAGGGATCATGGCGGAGCTACAAAAAGTGTTAGAATTGATACTAATAACGGCAGTCATTATATTTTCAGGGCTGCAAAGAATACCTGCCTGACCTTCCAGAAGGCTGTCAGTTGAACTTGCTTCTCATAGGGCAAACTGGACATGGTAAAAGTGCCTTTGGAAACTACTTATTGGGTGATGACCTGCTTCAACCACAACCAGCAACTGGAGGATTGCTAAGAAGTACAGTTGGTTCGGCATCTACCATAGTGGGTAGACGACGTCTATTGGTTGTGGAAGCGACAGGAGTTGGTATTCCATCAGGACCTGACTTTCATGAAGATGACTCACTGGAGGAGGCTGTCTCTGTATCTCCCATGGGATACAATGCTATAATCATAGTCATAAGTTCCTTTGAAAAGATCAATGGACAGAATAAGGCAGCACTTTTGTACCTTCCTACACTTTTGGTGAACGCTTTTCGAACTTTGCAGTTTTTGTATTCACGCATTGTGATGTATATGCAAGTAGAAATTCCCTCACGGAATCAACCAGCGCCAAAGATGTTTCAGCACATATTTTGTCTTCACTTGATCCAGAAATTAAACAGATTATGAAAATGGCTGGAAACAGATATTTTTTCGTGAACAGTATGGACGGGAATTTGTTTAACCAACGTCTTTTACTGTTCAGTGTAATTGAAACCGTAGACACGCTTGTTGACAGGAATCGGGGCAGTAATTATACGAATGATGACTTTAAAGCTGCCAGGGAGCCTGTTTATCGTCAACAAAAACCGTTGGCAAGAGAAGCTAAACCGGCATCACAAAAGCAGTTCCCAGAAAACCTAAGGCTTCGAGATATCATGTACATTATTGCCATAGCTTTGATAATATTACTGGCGAAACTGATCTGTGAACGCTCAAATCAATGAGCATGTCAGTCATTGGATTGTCTGGTTCATACTCGAATATATACGATCGATCGTCAAATCGTTTTAATACTGCTATATTTTAGAACTAATTTACAAAAGTGGAAATCGAAATTTTCAATTTGATCAGATATGTATGTATCTTGTGTCTGTGGTGCTGCCTTTATGTGACCAACACCTCGAATCCAGATCAGTATGTCTTCCATTCTTCTTTCTAACGCTTGTCTTTAGCGCCGGCTAAAATTTTGAACCAATAGTGTGTCATCGCACTGTCACAGCCTGGAATAAGCATCTACTTAATCACTCTTTTGTCAGACCCAGCATCTGTCCAACAGTTCGCCATGATAATCTTACATCCAGGTTTGTAATTCTATGCCTTTTTTATGATGTCCTTTGTGTCGGGTGCTTTACTGAATTTCATGATATGAAAATTGATTGTTATGTATATAATAAAATTTAATACAATTTGTTATGCCTTGTTGAAAATGTAACTGCTATGACCAGATGTGACAGAGCATGTCAGATGTGTTGTATACATATACGTGAATACTAGACAGGAATTCGAGGTCACACATACTGGTTATCTCATTAGGGTTTCTCACCCACAAATGTGTAAGAAGTGTTCAATTATACAGGATTTCCTCCTGCAGTTAGTCACCTGAATAAGGGGGCGTGGAATAGCCCTGAAATGACTGGTATATACAGTAAAGAAATCTAACATGCATGTATGCTATATTTGGGGTTTCACTTTCTCAGTAAAGGAAAGCAGTAGTATAGAGGCACACAATTGACAGCACACAACATGAGCGATCTGCCTTGGCTTCTCAAAAGGAATGGGCGAAGTGCCAATGTACACTTGTCATACGGACTACACAAAGAACTCGATCTTTACAGCTGATTGTCGAATTTCCCATTTTGGGAGGCTTAATTGCCTCCGTGGATTTCATTGCTGAGCATATTCTTTGACGCATCTATATCCAAATTCGAAATACTGATAGTATCTTACAGAATTATGTAGTTTCGATATAAATAGTAATTATGGATAGATATATAAATGTTAGGGCATGTTTACATCAAACAAGGACATACTTACATCAAACAAGAAGAAAAAGTAGATTGGAGAAACTAGAGCAGAGAAACACATCTGTCGAAAATCCATGATGTTTTCCTCAACGCTGTCATGTAAAGCTTGTTATCTAACCTCATGTAAGACAGTCGAGCTCTGATTGGTTCACGTGACCTTGATCAAATTACCATGTATGCCCAGTGCACGGCCGAACACCGCCAAAGCGGGGTATAATCTTTGCGAGGGAGAATATATCATTCACACCCCGAACACATGGAAAAAGCATGCTTCCACGGCAGTCAGTGAACCGTGAACCAGTGTTTCGGATTAATTTGTCAGTACCATGTTAGTAAAATATATGATTGAATTTCAGTTTGTTTTAATGTTATATTTACATAATGAGAAATTTAAACATTCGGTAATATAAATTCTTGTTTCAAAAATAACTAAAACCCCCAAAAATAATTACAATATATATGGTCGAACCACGTTGCGTTACCTCTGTTAATCTGCGGAGGAAAGAAGTGGGCAATATAGGGGCACAGAAGGAACTCTTTCCGGCCATATCTTTACCCCTTCAGCAACCAGTTCAGTCCTTCAGTAACCAATCGCCCGCTTAAGCACTTAGTTCAGTTATTCAGTAACCAGTTCAGACCTTTAGTAATAAGTTCAGTCATTCCGTAAACAATCGCTCTCTTTAATAACCAGTTCAGTTATTCAGCAACCAGTTCAGACCTTCAGTAACCAGTTCAGACCTTTAGTTATCAGTTCAGTCCTTCCGTAACCAATCGCCCCCTTAGTAACTAGTTCAGGCCTTCCTAACCACGTAAATATGTGGCTTTGTAAAAATTCTTTTTTTCTTTATAATTAGGAGATAAACCTACTGTGTGGGAAAATCAGAGGTATATAACGAAATTATAATAGCTCTAAATTTCATTTAAAACCGAACGCTACTTCGGTTTTAAATGAAATTTAGAGCTATTATAATTTCGTTATATACCTCTGATTTTCCCACACAGTAGGTTTATCTCCATTCTACCATGACAATTTTATGAACAATTTCAGGTGGAGCTCTTTCTTCGGTTACGAGTCAATACGTGAAGCGGCCTCGCATTCCAATCTCAAGTGGCATCGCCCGAAACGGGGTGATTGGTGGCAAACCGTCAATGACTAACAAACTCCAGATTCAGTAATAACAAGTCACGTTTTGTTTTTTCAATGCATCAATCACCAATCATTAACTGATAAGTTGGAAAACATATATCAAATAAGTTTAAAAAGCATGGTTCACATTTGAAATTTCCTCCGTAGACCCTTTCCCCACCAGAATAATGGCAGCAACCTCATGGCCTTGACCTTTTCTCGGAAGTCATTGTTTACATTTACGTGCAAATTTGGAAAGATGCGACAGGAGAGCCTCTGACAGTTTGTGCAAGGTTAATCTGATTGTATGACTGAGATAGTCTTTGATATCTAATTACTGGTACTGGTACAAAATTTAGATACTGTTGAATTTTGCGCCTTGTCAACTTGACGATTTCACGCACCGCTACGTCTGCGTGCGACAGCTGTGGTGACTCTTACACACTCATGTGTGTACTTTGTGCTCAAATTCGATTCTACGGATATTATTTTCTACATTTTGGAAAGTGTTTTGTGATCTAGTGGCTTCAAAGTGTAGTGAATTCAAATTGAATCGGATTCGCTGGCATGTTCGCGAGGCTGTTGACAAAGAGCCAGATTTGTGGTGATATTTCCGAAAGGATGGATCAGGGCATGAGTGGTTGTAAACATGATTTAGTTCCGAGTAGTAAATGTTCCGGTTCGGAATAAATGCCGTGAAATTGAGAATGGATGACACGAATAAAAATTCCGCACATACGGCAAATATTCCATCGAACAGGAACAAATACCGTAGGCCTAACCTATTCCAGTCATTATTGAATGCAAAATGGACTCATCCAACTTGTCAACATCCGGGATGTCTACTAACTTCAACTTGGTTACATGTTGACTGTAACCTGGCTACTGACTAACTGTAACTTGGTTACATGCTGACTGTAACCTGGCTACTGACTGTAACTTGGTTACATGTTGACTGTAACCTGGCTACTGACTGTAACTTGGTTACATGTCGACTGTAACCTGGCTACTGACTGTAACGTGGTTACATGTCGACTGTAACTGGCTACTGACTGTAACTTGGTTACATGTTGACTGTAATCTGGCTACTGACTAACTGTAACTAGGTTACATGTTCACTAACCTGGCTACTGACTGACTGTAACTTGGTTACATGTTGACTGTAACCTGGCTACTGACTGACTGTTAATTGGTTACATGTTGACTGTAACCTGGCTACTGACTGACTGTTAATTGGTTACATGTTGACTGTAACCTGGCTACTGACTAACTTGGTAACATGTTGACTGTAACCTGGCTACTGACTAACTTGGTAACATGTTGACTGTAACCTGGCTACTGACTGACTGTAACTTGGTTACATGTTGACTGTAACCTGGCTACTGATCAACTGTAACTTGGTCACATAATGACTGTAACCTGGCTACTGACTGTAACCTGATTAATGAAGGTAACTTGGTTACATAATAACTGAACTCTTTTTAACACAAGATTCATTTAGAATCATCAGTTCGCATTCTGGGGAATCTACAATGTATTTTCATAAAAAAAAATTCAGTAACTTTCACACATGATAATTGCTTCTTGATAGCCACATGATTTGTTCCAAATGAAACAAATACCGTAGGAAAATCTTTTTTTCCTTTCCGTTCCCCCCACGCCCCAATTTTTAAGACCACCCCAACAAACAAAACCCTCTTTTAGACACTTTATGATGTGTGTGGAAGTTCCTCTTTACCCGGAATAAATTCTGTGTGTGCGGAACGAAATAATTGTTCCGCATGCACTATTACAGGAACAAATGTTGGAATGAAAAGTTCCGCCGGAACTTTTACTATGGGGGAACCAAATCTTTTTTACATGTGTACCTCTGGCATAAACACGGTAAGGTAATTAATTATACTTTAATAGACTACTTTAGATCAAGCAGTGTAATGGATAAGAGGGATCATGACTAAGCTAAATAACTTTTTCAACGATATTATACTTTTAGAAAAAATATATGTTGGGCTAAACAGAACGGTTTGCAGATTCTGTAATCGTATTTTACTACCGCTAAATTTGAAACAGTACAAATTTCAAAATATCATTTTGTTTCAATTGATAACCCAACTGTTTATTTATGGAAGGCATTAAACTGTCTTCGGCGTTCGATGTTAATGCATCCTCCGTTACCGGATCAAGATCAGTGGCGATATCGTTGACGAAAGCTGATAATAAATTTAACACGGAAATTATGTAGAAGTCTATTGCTGGATCTATTCTGACATAACATAGAATCAACGTAAACATATTTGTTTTTGCTTAATTTTTATTCGGAAAGCAGACGATGTTTTGATCTTGTTCGACTGAATATTTGTTTCCATGCTTTCGAAGTACTTTTGTATGTATAAACACCTATTGCTGTGATTTACGCAAGTAGTGAGTCGAGCCCGTCAACGCTAAATCCATCTTTAAAGACATATGTGTAATTTCCGACAGCAAAATCGCCGTAATTTATCTATGCATCGGTAGGTTGTTTGGTGTCCGCCATGTAGGTGGGCAGACAAAAATAGTGCATATCCGTAAACCATGTATGATTGCGCACGGAAAATCAGAGACCTGTATAACGTGATTATATACCTCTGAATGAGTTTAATTAACCAATCACAATCCAGTGTTTACTGAAGTCATGGTAGAATATTTCTGTAAGTATATTGTGTTAACACAATAACGAACGTTTGTCACTCTCCGAAGCTATCGGAGGAAATAAGACGTTACACACAATATAGCACACTAAACACGTATACATTTATACACAATATAGTACACTGAACAAGTAAACATTTATACACAATATAGCACACTTAACACGTAAACATTTATACACAATATAGCACGCTTAACTTAACACGTAAACATTTATACACAATATAGCACACTAAACATATAAACGTTATACACAATATACCACACTAAACATATAACCGTTATACACAATATAGCACACTAAACACATAAACGTTTACTAATGTATATATAATATAGGACACTGAACACGTAAACGTTTATACACAATATAGCACACTGAACACGTAAACGTTTATGCACAATATACACTTTAACACGTAAACGTTTATACACAATATAGCACACTAACAAGTAAACACAATATAGCACACTTAACAAGTAAACGTTTATACACAATATAGCACACTGAACACGTAAACGTTTATACACAATATAGCACACTTAACACGTAAACGTTTATACACAATATAGCACACTGAACACGTAAACGTTTATACACAATATAGCACACTGAACACATAAACGTTTATACACAATATAGCACACTTAACACGTAAACGTTTATACACAATATAGCACACTTAACAAGTAAACGTTTATACACAATATAGCACACTTAACAAGTAAACGTTTATACACAATATAGCACACTGAACACATAAACGTTTATACACAATATAGCACACTGAACACATAAACGTTTATACACAATATAGCACACTTAACAAGTAAACGTTTATTTAGCACATAACACGTAAACGTTTATACAACAATATAGCACACTTAACACGTAAACGTTTATACACGTAAACGTTATACACAATATAGCACACTGAACACGTAAACGTTATATACACAATATAGCACACTTAACAAGTAAACGTTTATACACAATATAGCACACTGAACAAGTAAACGTTTATACACAATATAGCACACTTAACAAGTAAACGTTTATACACAATATAGCACACTTAACAAGTAAACGTTTATACACAATATAGCACACTTAACAAGTAAACGTTTATATACAATATAGCACACTTAACAAGTAAACGTTTATACACAATATAGCACACTGAACACGTAAACGTTTATACACAATATAGCACACTGAACAAGTAAACGTTTATACACAATATAGCACACTTAACAAGTAAACGTTTATACTCAATATAGCACACTTAACAAGTAAACGTTTATACACAATATAGCACACTGAACACGTAAACGTTTATACACAATATAGCACACTTAACAAGTAAACGTTTATACACAATATAGCACACTAAACAAGTAAACGTTTATACACAATATAGCACACTTAAACAAGTAAATGTTTATACACAATATAGCACACACTAAACACATAAACGTTTATACACAATATAGCACACTGAACACGTAAACGTTTATACACAATATAGCACATAACAAGTAAACGTTTATACACAATATAGCACACTAAACAAGTAAAGGTTTATACACAATATAGCACACTTAACAAGTAAATGTTTATACACAATATAGCACACTTAACAAGTAAACGTTTATACACAATATAGCACACTGAACAAGTAAACGTTTATACACAATATAAGCACACTGAACACGTTAACGTTTATACACAATACAGCACACTGAACACGTAAACCTTTATACACAATATAGCACACTGAACACGTAAACGTTTATACACAATATAGCACACTTAACAAGTAAATGTTTATACACAATTAACACTAACTTTAACAAGTAAACGTTTATACACAATATAGCATACTGAACACGCAAACGTTTATACACGATATAGCACACTGAACAAGTAAACGTTTATACACAATATAGCACACTGAACACGTAAACGTTTATACACAATATAGCACACTGAACACGTAAACCTTTATACACAATATAGCACACTGAACACGTAAACGTTTATACACAATATAGCACACTTAACAAGTAAACGTTTATACACAATATAGCACACTGAACACGTAAACGTTTATACACAATATAGCACACTTAACAAGTAAACGTTTATACACAATATAGCACACTGAACACGTAAACGTTTATACACAATATAGCACACTGAACACATAAACGTTTATACACAATATAGAACACTGCAAACAAACAACAAACAAAACCAAAAAATAATATCACTACCACACTGAACAACAAACAAACAGTACGTGTGGATAGATCAACCATGTTGACAATCACTGTTTGGAGATACAACTTCAAAACGCAATCGCCTAGTTTGCTGAGCATGCCAACAGTGGAGCCAGTTTATGCTCAGCGAGTGTCAGTCATATTACGGCGACCGTGAGACGCTGACTGAAAGCTTATCTCATAGTTCACGACCAACACGTGCTTAGAATCCAGTGTTGCCCAGATCGCCAGGGCCTATTTTTAGATATGGGACAGACCCAGCAGGCGCCACTTTTCGTTTCGCTCCGCACAATCCAGAATATTTCGTCGATTTGCAATGCTTTTTGCGGCGTCTCAGACAAATGGTGGTCAAGGTTGGTGCCCCATGTTTAATACAATCATATCATGTTATGTTATGTCTACTAGAGAGCTTGTAAGATCTTACTACGGGAAGATATGGCAGGTTCGTTCTGCTGAAGTAGATCTTCTTATGGACATACAAACTTGCCGATCTGAAGGGAAAATAACATGGTCTTATATAAATCGATAAATGAACAATCAGTGTGATTACAGGCATTTAGGTGAATCATAAATTAAAGGAATTGCAAAGAAAATATATATTTCTAAATACGTTGTCTGGATCCCATTGAAAAATTACACGAAACGTACCGACCTGTGAAGATCCGGGGTAGAATAGGTCTTCAGCAACCAATTCTTGTCATGAAAGGCGACTATGCTTGTCGTAAAAGGCGACTAACGGGATCGGGTGGTCAGGCTCGCTGACTTGGTTGACACATGTCATCGGTTCCCAATTGCGCAGATCGATGCTCATGCTGTTGATCACTGGATTGTCTGGTCCAGACTCGATTATTTACAGACCGCCGCCATATATCTGGAATATTGCTGAGTGCGGCGTAAAACTAAACTCACTCACTCACTCACGAAACGTACCTCCATATAATTGATGTGTGGCTTTAAAAAACCAGCAAATGAGAGACTGCGTATGGAGATCGACCAACGTAAAGGATTATCAGATTAAATGGGCGAGTTGTCATGATTTGGAATATCTGTGAAAACGAAGAGGCGGAAATGTGAAGATGTTTGGTTAACTCCCTTTGACAATTTGGATTACCTCCCTTACATCACCGATCGTGCACACTGCACTCTCTCACGTTCTCATGTTGGGTAGTGTTTGCTGCATAATGTTGTGTTTGTTCCAGGAGGGGGCACTGTGACCTCGTCCCTCACACAGCTGATGCTCTGTGTCCTTGTCGCCGTGCCTATATATCTTACACTACTGGTTCGTATCTGACGATGTGAATTGTTTACGGTGGCTTTCTCGTCCAGTGTCCGTAGTGGACAAATCTCTTGACCATTGAAGCAGGAGTCCGATCCACAAAGCGTTCGTAGCAACACGACATTCGTACGCCTCTTATAAACTATATAGTTACGATAGCTCATAACATTACGAACAGTACGTAGAACAGGATCCTGGCTCGTATCAGTCATGATACTAGTGATGACACCATATTTATTGGGCTCGAAATCCATAGGAATTGGTCTTCCCAACCCATGCTTCTCGTAAAGGACGACTTATGGGATCGGGTTCATCCATGCTCAAGGTGTCAATCACTGGATTGTCTGGTCCAGACGTGATTGTTTACAGTCCGCCGTCAAATACCTGGAAAATTGGTCAGTACGGCGCTCAAAACACACTACATTAGTGGAAGTCGCGGTGGCTAAGCGGGTTAGGCGGCTGACTTTGTGTGCTGGCGATTAGGTGCCTGACTCTGAGGGTGTGGGTTCGAATCCCCAATGGAACTCAACCCCAAAAAGTACTAGAATTTGTACTTTACAAAGAAAGTGTAATCCAAAATATATGTTATGCTACATAAGGTTTGAGTCGCTTTTCCACTGTGGAACTACTTTGACCATAGCTGCTGTATATTTTCAGGTTTGTGTCAGATTTAATGTGCTCGTTGTTGACTTTGGCAAATTATTTGATTTAGTGCAGATAAATAAACTGTTGAATCTTTTAACACCACATGGTCTATGCAGTCAAATGAGTACGTTACTATGTGGTGTTATTGAGAATTCGAAGGTGAGTGTCCAAAACAATAATGAAATTTTGCAAACCAACTATGAGTTAGACAAGGTTCCATTTTAAGTCCTATCCTGTTACCTTCTTCATAAAAGAATTCGCCAGGCACATCCAGGATTAATGGTATTCAGTTACACCTTGATATTATTCAACTATTTATATTACTATACCTTTTCCGTCCTCTGTTACCGGTTTACAGAAACCAATAGTTGAGCTTGAAACTTATCGTGATGGATGGAAACTAACGGTAAACAGTGATTGAGTGAGTATGGTTTTACGCCGTTCTTAGCAATACTCCAGCGATATCACGGCGGAGAACACCAGAAATGGGCTTCTCACATTGAACCCATATGGGGAATCGAACCCGGGTCTTCGGCGTGACGAGCGAACGCTTTAACCACTAGGCTATCCCACCGTCCCTGACGGTAAACATAGCTAAATGAAAGAAAATGATAATGGGTAACAGCTGTCGAGAAAAGAAACTGAGGACCATGTAATACACATTTAGATTTACACTTTACCAGACAGCAATACAAGCCCCCAAAAGGTGTTTATAAATGTTTTCAAAACAGGTCAAAGCCGCAGGAGATATTTCGTTTACACGTATATCATTTTTTGCAAATTAATTCATGTTAACATGAATCTAATTGGAATATTGATGATTGCGGCGTTAAACAGCAAACAAAATAAAATTAATATAATAAAGGTATCTATTGTCGTCACAATTTCCTTTCAGTATATGAGTGGCGTCCTCCCCACATACAACCATGACAACTTCAGGGAGAACTGCGACTGGGTAAGACACCCTTGTGTATCAGTGATATTACTTTTTGTTCGTGTGTTGTTTTGTAACACCAGAAATTGGCTTCACATATTGTACCTATGTGGGGAATCGAACCCAGGTCTTCGGTGTGACGAGCGAACGCTTTTACCATTAGGCTACCCCACCGCCCCCTGACTCAGTGATGTGTGTATGTTGTGCCAAACTGAGTTCTGGAATAAAATATTTCATATTTGATATGCTGTAACCAAGTGTGTATACTATGAATATGCAGAGACACGTGTTTGTCTTTGCAAGGCACCAGTGTTTTCCGTGTGACTGTCAAATCCACTCCTGCAAATTCCTAATGTTTGTGGTTATAAAGCACGCTTTAAAGTCATTGTAGAATATTTGACAACTACCGATGATTGCCTATATGTGTTTCTGCAAACTCATACCACTGCACACATCTGCGAATAGATCCGACAGGTAAAAATCCAGGTGTGTAAATTCACCGCACAATCGTAACTGAGCATCTTCAGCTGTCTTCCTGAAAAGCAAGAAATGAATACGGTGACTGTCTGACATTATTTGAAGCGATCTTTCAGACGCAGTTGGCAGTTTGCAGACAATAAAAGTTTGAGTTTCATGCTTCCAGACTATGCTCTAGTTGGTTTGGTGCTTAACGCCGCACTCAGCAATATTAGAACAATATGGCGGCGGTCTGAAAATAAATGAATCTGGACCAGTTATCAACAGCATGAGCATCGATCTACGCAGTTGCGATACGATGACATGTGTCAACCAAGTCAGTAATGCAGATGTTCATACAAACGTATAGTGAAATTCCTCTCTCTCTCTCTCTCTCTCTCTCTCTCTCTCTCTCTCTCTCTCTCTCTCTCTCTCTCTCTCTCTCTCTCTCTCTCTCTCTCTCTCTCTCTCTCTCTCTCTCTCTCTCTCTCTCTCTCTCTCTCTCTCTCTCTCTCTCTCTCTCTCTCTCTCTCTCTCTGTGTTATGACGTCATTGACTTGATGTAATACGGATTTACGGATCTGCAATGTGTGTTAAAGTGATTTCAGTCGTATAAACTCCAGGAAGTGTTCAGCATCAAATGCTTGGTTCACCTTGAGTTGGACAGGCGTGGATGGACTTGGTTAGATGAGGAACATCTAGCTGCAAACTTTTATCGAAGTTATATCCTTGGAAGAGAACAGTATAACAAATCGACATAGGTCATTGTCTGGATGGGAATTTGAGTATGTAAGGAATATTGACAATATGTCATCTTGTCGATAGCATTTCAGCATGAATGTACGTCATACCTTGGCTTATATGCCATCTAACCTTGCTAACCTTCAAGTGGAATCATAATGACATAACTGGTTTCAATTCCCCTGACATAATGACATAACTGGTCTCAGTTCCCCTGACATAATTGGTCCCAGTTCCTCTGACATAATGTTAAGCCCATTTCTGGCGTCCCCCGCCGTGATATTGCTGGAATATTGCTAAAAGCGGCGTAAAACCAAACTCAGTCAGTCAGTCAGTCTGACATAATGACATAACTGGTCTCAGTTCCCCTGACATAATTGGTCCCAGTTCCTCTGACATAATGACATAACTGGTCTCAATTCCCCTGACATAATTGGTCCCAGTTCCTCTGACATAATGACATAACTGGTCTCAATTCCCCTGACATAACTGGTTTAATTCCCCTGACATAATGAGATAGCTGTTCTGAATTCCCCTGACTCAACATGTTTACATGTGAAAAAGGCGTCCGGTCGGTCGGGACAGGATAAGCCATCAACTCAATAAGTAACGTTTTATGTTTGTTGTTAAATATGTCTTTGCACAACATGTGTTTATCCATCTGAGTGGAAAGTTGCCAATGTCATGCCTCTCTTCAAGAAAGGTGATCCAACTTTAGCTTCCAACTATAGACCAATACTAGTATCCCTTATAAGTTCTGTTGGTAAAGTATTTGAAAGAGTTGTCTTCAAACACCTGTTTAAATATTTTCATGCTAACAAGCTCCTGTATAAATATCAGTCTGGTTTTCAACCAGGACATTCCACTGTACATCAATTAATTGAAATACCATCGGATTTGTGAATCATTCGACAAAAAAGAAATTTTTTGAATGGTATTTTGAGATATATATATATCAAAAGCGTTTGATTGTGTCTGGCACAGAGGATTACTGTTGAAGCTTGAAAACTATGGTGTAAGCGGGCAGCTGTTGGGATGGTTAGCTAGTTATATAAGTAATCGCAGTCAGTCGTGTGTATTTGTCAATGGGTCAGTTTCCAAGCTGAGGACTCTATGCGCTGGTGTCCCACAGGGGTCAGTGCTTTGTCCTTTTTTATTCATTGTATACATAAATGATATAGCAGATGAATTAGATTGCTTAACGCGTCTATTTGCTGATGACTCGTTTTGGGGTTACTCTTCACCAGATAACAGGATTATTGAAATGAATCTAAATGCTAATTTATGTAAGTTAAATATTTGGGGTAAAAGATGGCTAATTAGGTACAACCCAGAAAAGAAGGAAGCTGTCCTATTCTCAATGAAAAATGATATCAATATACCACATCTTTAATTTGATGGTGTTGAAATTAAAATTGTTGATAATCATAAACATCTTGGAGTTAACCTTACCCACAATGGAAAATGGGCTGGCCATATTCAAAATATGATACAAAAAGATTCAAAAATGGTTACCTCCTTGTGACTTTTAAAAGATGTCTTGTGTAGGGGTACTCTTAATAAGATCTATGCCATGTTCATTCGGCCGCATCTTGAATACGCATGTGAAGTCTGGGACGGGTGAACTCTTGAACAAATGAATAAGTTAGAACAGATTCAATTACAAGCAGCGAGAATAGTTACTGGTTTACCAAAATATACATCACATGAATTTCTTTATTTTGAAACAGGATGGGAAACATTACAAGATCGTCGTAGAAAACGAAAACTATGTTTGATGTATAAAATTCAAAATGAAATGGCTCCTCCATACCTAGAAGAACTGCTTCCCTTGAATGTTGGTTCTAAATCAAAGTATAACCTACGCAGTTCTCTAAATATATCGATTCCTTTTCCAAGACTTAAACATTCAAAAGAATCATTCTTTCCATCTACAATATGCTCTTTGAACAATTTACCATCCGCCGTTCGTAATTCAAAAAGTGTTTCAACTTTTAAATCATGTATAACCGATAACCATGCATATGCACCTCAGTATTATTCGTGTGGTAAAAGAAAATTAAATTTTATTCATACCAAGTTGCGTTATTCTGTTGGTTGTTTGAACTTTGATTTGTACAGAGTTGGAATGAAAACTGATCCTATTTGTATATGTGGTGATTTTATTGAGAACTCGTATCATTATCTGTTTGATTGTCCATTGTACAAACAACAAAGAGTTAACTTCATGTTATCAGTTAAGCGCATTTGTTCATCAGCAGGTATTTCAGTTGACCTTAAACTTTTGTTACTTTCTTGTCAACTATCCGTCATCTATATTTGCGGAAATCTAAATTACCTATGTACATACCAAGGAGAGGGTATTCTAAGTTGGAGAACTTGTTCCTAATCCTTTTCTCAGTGAATAAAATATGTTTAAAACAAAACACAACTGGTCTCAATTCCACTGACATAACTGGTCTCAATTCCCCTGACATAACTAGCCTCAATTCCCCTGACATAACTGGTCTCAATTCCCCTGACATAACTGGTCTCAGTTCCCCTGACATAATGACATAACTGGTCTCATTCCCCTGACATAATGACATAACTGGTCTCAGTTCCCCTGACATAATGACATAACTGGTCTCAATTCCCCTGACATAATGACATAACTGGTCTCAGTTCCCCTAAGCCTATTGTAGAATTGTCCAAAGTACCATGACAAGCCAGGTAACTATGACAACCGGGTGACTATAAGTGGGTAGTTTACAATTTCTAGTTGAAAGACGGAAAGTGTGTATTTTTTCTGAATACTTTGTCAGATGAGAAGTGATTCAAACTAATCTTGTCATCACTCTTGTCCTTCTCTTTACAAATCCGTCCCTCTGTCCGGATAATCTGTTAGAATAGGCCTGTCACAATCAGTGAATTAAACTTTAGTTTGACCATTTTGCTGTTACGACACATAATCAACATGTTTATGGCGACCCATGGGAGGGAGCATGGCGGCGCAACAAGAAGTGTTAGAATGGAAACTAGTAACGGCAGTCATCATATTTTCAGGGCTGCAAAGAATACCTACCTGACCTTCCAGAAGGCTGTCAGTTGAACTTGCTTCTCATAGGACAAACTGGCCATGGTAAAAGTGCCTTTGGAAACTACTTATTGGGTGAGGACCTGCTTCAACCACAACCAGCAACTGGAGGATTGCTAAGAAGTACAGTTGGTTCGGCATCTACCATAGTGGGTAGACGACGTCTATCGGTTGTGGAAGCGACAGTGGGTGGTATTCCATCAGGACTTGACTTTGATGACGATGACTCACTGGAGAAGGCTGTCTCTGTATCTCCCGGGGGATACCATGCTATAATCATAGTCATCAGTTCCGTTGTAAAGATCAGTGGACAGGATAAGACAGCACTTCTGTACCTTCCTGCACTTTTTGGTGAACGCTTTTTCAACTTTGCAGTGTTTGTATTCACGCATTGTGATGTATATGCAAGTAAGAATTCCCTCACGGAATCAACCAGCGCCAGAGATGTTTCAGCACATATCTTGTCTACACTTGATCCAGAAATTAAACAAATTATGAAAATGGCTGGAAACAGATATTTTTTCGTGAACAGTATGGACGGGAATTTGTTCAACCAGCGTCTTTTACTATTCAGTGTGATTGAAACCGTAGACGCGCTCGTTGACAGGAATCAGGGCAGTAATTACTCGAATGATGACTTTAAAGCTGCCAGGGAGCTTGTTTATCGTAGTCAACAATCTGAGACTACCGGTACCGAAATCAGTGAGAATATCATTCCTTATATTGTCAGGTCGATAAGCGAATATATACAAGCGATCGTCAAATATGTCAAATCGAAACTTCCGCTGTGATCAGATATGTATGTTTCTTGTATCTGTGGCGATGTCTTTATGTGACCAACACCTCGGACGAATCCAGATCAGTCTTTAATTCTTCTTTCTAACGCTTGTCTTTACCGCCGGCTAATATTTGGAGCCAATAGTGTGTCATCGCACTGACATAGCCTGGGAAAAGCATCTTCTTAATCACTCGTTTGTCAGACCCAGCATCTGTCCGACAGTTCGCCATGATAATCTTACATCCAGGTTTGTAATTCTATGCCTATCATGACGTCCTTTGTGTCGGGTGCTTTACTGAATTTCGTGAGATGAAAATTGATTGTTATGTTTTTAATAAAATTGAATGCAATTTCCTATGACTTGTTGAACATGTAATTGCTATGTCCAGACGTGACAGAGCATGTCAGATGTGTTGCATACACATACGTGAATACTACACAGGCCGTCCATCGGTACATAAATATTTTTTCGTTACGTGTTAGCGGAGTGCATTGGCAAATAAATTGTATTGCAATATATTGCGATTCAGGCACCCGTAACTGTTGCATATTGTGATATATTGGGAACTTAAGTGTTTGACATTGAGTGACCCTAATTGTGCATGTCAATCCTATTTTCTACATTATAAGTCTCTAAACATATTTATTATATGACGGTAGATTTCCGCCCTTCTGATTGGCCTTCTTGGTCACATGACAGCTGTGACGCTAAGCGATGTCAACCTCGCCACGTAGCGAGACAATCCAAGCAGCCCCCGTGGCTAAAAATAGATTTGGGTTATTCCAGCTGTGAACTCCGCACTGCTGAAATTGAGACTTGAAATATTTGAACTGTGATGTTTTAAAGATGTTGAAATGTTATTGACTGTTGAAAGATTGTGATAATAAACAAGTTGAATTTAAAAAAAATTGCTTTCATTTACTAATACTGCCTCTGAAAGCTGTAAGCCAATTCCAGCTTATATTGAGTCTCTCCTGTCACAGAGGAACAGGTATTCAGTACTTTTGTCACATAATAAAACACTTATTGACTTCAGTTGATCCAAGGCGAAGCCGAGGTGAATATCACATGTCCAAGGTCGATAAATCATTGTATAATACATGTATAATGTCATGGTTCTGATAACAGCAACTCAAAATTAGGCTGCATTGACTTCAGTTGATCTATGGCGAAGCCGAGGTGAATATCACATGTCCAAGGTCGATAAATCATTGTATTATACATGTATAATGTCATGGTTCTGAAAATACCGTCACATGATTGACAACAAATTGTATAATATAACTCATGTCATGGTTCTGATGACAGCAGCTCAAAATTAGGCTGCATAGCCAGTGGTTCTATTTTCCTTTTTATAACATATATAGCATTACAGTATGCCGTTTTGTCATTGAATAACATACATATACAGTACAACTGCTCAAAGGCGCTTTGTTTTCCCTCGATCAGTGGTTGTCCATCACATCGTATTTTCAATTTCAACTCCCTGTGTCCCTGGGGGCATACTCTTTTTAGGGGCACCGAGTTAATGTGGCTTTCCCATCCTTACGAGGTACCCATTCACAGCTTGGTGGACTGGGACCAATAGTCACAATACTTTGGCCAAGTTTACTGCATGTTGCTGTACCCGCAACTAGGTGTTTGCACGTATTCATGTGGCCACCATCTGGTCGTATACTAACGTGACAACACTGAAAGAGTCTGCACACAAAGTTGACTCCAAGGTTTTTCACACCCGGCCACAGGTGGGCTCGATCCCGGCACCTCCAAGCTCGCTATATTACTAGCCTGGCGCCTTAGCCAGCTCCCCCACCGCGCCCTCCCACCGCGCCCCCTAACGAAGAATAACGAAGGAAAACATAAGCCATAACGATAATCACAAACACTTCATATATTTTCTTTACCCAAATACCGGTTCTCAGAAAAAATATAGCAAAACGTATCGCTTGAAAAGCGTATGGCGATATACCGGTATACCGGTAATACCGTGCTGTCCTATCTAGGGTTGATGAGAAGTCTGGCAAACCTGCAGTAGTGAGTGAGTGAGTGAGTTTGGTTTTACGCCGCTTTTAGCAATATTCCAGCAATATCACGGCGGGGGACACCAGAAATGAGCTTCACATATTGTACCCATGTAGGGAATCAAACCCGGGGTTCGGTGTGACGAGCGAACGCTTTACCCACTGGGCTACCCACCGCCCAAGAACTCATTGAAGAACTCATAACCGCATTTATTACCCACGTGGTCAACGTATGGGTAGTTGCATATTAATCTCGTACGTCACACGAGTGTCGTATCGCGTTGAACTGTGTCGTAACGACTTGACCTGAAATTCTAACGATTTGATTGGATAACCGATGACCTCTCAGTTAGGTCACATTCTGACGTAACTATTTTTCATTCATAACAAACACCGAATTCATTCATTCCCAAACTTAAAATGCATTGTAAGAAAGTCGAACTGAGACATTGATCTGTCGAAAAAAATATTGAGTGATGTGAATGAAGCAACTGGAAACCAAGAAACGAGCAATATTTACTGTAGGAGGCAAGGCGATGACAACGGCATCGAGGGTTACCATGGCAGTGACGTCATTAGTGTGACGTCATGCAAATATTGTACAGTACAAAAACTGCCGCAACCTCTTTATGAACGCTATTTTGTCAATTTAAATGTAAGACGTGGGTAATAAATAAATAGCGAACGCTTTACTCACTGGGCTACCCACCGCGGTCCCAGAAATCATTGAAGAACTCATAACCTCATTTATTACCTGCGGGAGCGAAAATATCGAGGTTCATATTTTTCATACGATGCCATAGGGCAAAATATCACTTTGCCATGGTGACGTGACGTCATGAACAAATGCTATGACGTCACGTTACTTCTGTGACGTTGCGTTCTACATGCTGCGACGGCGGGTAGCCAGCCTATATTTAAAAATACAGTTCGCTCTACCACCATGTATAGTGTAATAAAGCACACTTTCGCCCTGAACTATTATAACGTTAAAGCACTCGGACGCTTGTTAAGCACGAGGACGCTTGCGTTATAATAGTTCAGGGCGAAAGTGTGCTTTATTACACTATACATGGTGGTAGAGCGAACTGTATTTCTTTTCTATGATGCCAAATTTAATACTTTCTAAGAATAATTACGATTAATCTAAGGCAGAAAACAAACGACGGTGTCGGTGACCTAAATTAAGAATCCTCGCACAGGGCTAACTGCCGCGCTGTTCTATTGATGTGTCTGCACCCTACGTTAAGACGAACGTTACCAGAAAAAAATGATAAACAGTTTAATGACGGTTTACGTTCGGATTAAATATGTTCTCTAAATTATTTTAATTACATCTGTGATTAACGTAAACCATATTGGGCAATATGAATGTCGCAGTTCTACTACCAACGTAAGTCTAGATCAGTACAGCCAGATGAAGCTGAGTAGTCAAGCGACATTCCACGATTGCATTGTGGGAATGTAAACATTGCGAACGTTACCGTACAGCTGAAAACTTGTGAGTCAAACTGAGACATTTTATCCGTCGGAAAACATAAGCGTAATTTTTCCACCAGTGACGTTAGCTGCAAGAAGCAACTGCAAACCAAGAAACGGGATGCAACGGAGTAGTTTACTGTAGGAGGCTTTATAACCCACGTGGTCAACGTATGGGTAGTTGCATACTAATCTTGTACGTCACACGAGTGTCGTATCGCGTTGACCTGTGTGGTAACGACTTGACCACTCTCCTACCCAGAGTTCCAATGCGGCCAGCCAGGATAGTACCTCTGCCACAGGCCAGAAAGATGTGACGAACACCGTCCATTCTATATAATGTACATATTTCTTAACTCTTTTATTTTTGACGAGTCTACACATCTAATTAAACATCTTTGATAGAATGGTTTAGTTTCACTGGGAAAATATCCTAAAACATGTAACACTATTTCGATTTGCGTAGCGATCCTTTGTTTACATAGGTTGTACGGCTCCACGTGCTGTCATCGAAGCCGACGGAGAGCAAACGATTGGATATCTAAATATGTACTGTCATAAACCTTACTGTCGTAGTTGTGGAAGAATATTTATGTAACAATGTAAAACATTGTGAAAAGCGCGCCGAAAAGCTTGCGTAAGGCCAGTCTCTTCTTATTATGAATATGCGCGTTTGTTTACAAACAAGAGAAAAGTCCACTCTCATGATATGCAAATTAGCCTGTGGCAGTGATGTTATGCTAAGTCATCACTGCGCCGGAGTGTGCGACTTGACCTGAGATTCTAACGATTTGATTGGATAACCAATGACCTCTAAATTAGTTCACGTTGTGACGGAACTTTTATTCATTCATAACAAGCACGTGAATTCATTCATTCTACAACTTATATGCATTGCGGGAATGTAAA
Organism: Haliotis rubra; assembly: GCF_003918875.1. NCBI lineage: Eukaryota > Metazoa > Mollusca > Gastropoda > Lepetellida > Haliotidae > Haliotis > Haliotis rubra. The sequence goes on along the minus strand of NW_025766181.1, from coordinate 970,213 downwards.
CATTGCGATCTTTGCCGTATCGCTGTTTAATTGTGAATCGTACTGACACAGTATATTCGTCGAAACACATAAACGCAATGTTTCCACCAATGATGTTAGCCGAGTGAAGCAACTGCAAACCAAGGAAAGGGGTGCTACGGAGTAGTTTACTGTAGGAGGCGACGAGAACTGACATGCATCGTGTCGTCGGTTACAAAGGGATCAGACGAGACGTCAATACAGTGTGACGTCTGCAAAACAAAATTCTTCCGTAACCTCTTTATGTAACCGATTTCGGTTTGAAACCACAACAATAACAAAAATATGCTGTTGTGCGAATTTAATGCATGTAAGACTTGGTCAGATACCATAGGAAGGACACTCGTTTCGTATAATTCGTATGTAATGAGACCTCGTGTAGTATTCTCTATGTACGAGGCGCTGACAACTGACATGTATCGTGACGTCGCTTACATTGTGACGTAATGCAAAATAGTTCGATTACGAGGGGCAGACTAGAATGGCATTACATTGTGACGTAATGCAAAAAGTGCACATTATCGTCTGATAAAAGTACTGTCGGCGCCTTTGATCATTTTCCGAAGCATATTAGAATTGTGCCGAAGGATATTAGAATCGTGCCTAAATATCGGTATATCCCTCGCTATCGCTCGGGAAATACCAACATGTAAGCACTTGTGTCGTAAACACAGTATGACATAGCAGTGTATGAAATAAACCAAAACCCAGCCAGACATAAGGACTGGTAACTTGAAAAAATGTTACCAGCCGAAAATGGATTTAACCAGACCAGACACCACGTAAGATATGGTGAATTTATTCAGATGTGTGGAGCACCAAATATTTTTACCAGACCATCGGACTGGCTGGCTTTAAATCGAGACCGCCTGTCAGAAATCTAGCCCGTCTTCGGCGGTCGGAAGGGCCTTATTTCCTACTCTGGACATGGGCACTCATATAATATCCTCTATGTTCAGGCTATAAAAAAATAACGTTGTTAACTTCTTTCTTGCGGACGGTGGGGTTAAAGCGTCCGCTCGTGCGACTGCTCCGCGTTCGATTTCCTACATGGGTACTAGGTTTGAAGCCCAATTTTGACGTCCTACGCCGTGATTTTGCAGGAATAATGTTAAAGCGGCATAAAACTATAGTCACGCATCTTTTCCATCTTGCAAAAAAAGAAATGAACGAACTTCGCCGATGATTCACGATTTCCATATAAGGCGAAAGTCGTAATGTAATGGCAGTTGGAAATTCCTCGGTGTACACGTGCTTCCGAGTCTTTAGCTTCATTATAAATTAATAATAAACCCAGCTCATTATTTGCTGTGTAGATATATATAAGTGCATTCATTATGAACAGCCGTGGAGTGAGCTTTGTGGGGCTATCGTTGATCTGTATGTAATACACATATATAGCATAGGGCGTGGTTTTTGCCAACTCATGTTTATATAATGAATTATGAGGGGAGTTATATTACCGGCATCCACCATTAAACGGAACATATGGAAACACAGACACTACTTGGTGTCTATCGTTTACTTCCCACATTTGGTTACATATGTTCATTTTTATCCACTGACATACTGACATAAAGAAGGTGGAGTAAGTGAGGGGTAGGGTGGGGGTGTCAAGGGGGGAGTAAGTGAAGGAGGAAGAGAGTAAGTGAAGGAGGGGACATCAAGTCAAGGAGGGATGTAGTGAGTGAAGGAGGAAGAGAGTAAGTGAAGGAGGGATGTAGTTAGTGAAGGAGGAAGAGAGTAAGTGAAGGAGGGGACATCAAGTCAAGGAGGGATGTAGTGAGTGAAGGAGGAAGAGAGTAAGTGAAGGAGAGATGTAGTTAGTGAAGGAGGAAGAGAGTAGGTGAAGGAGGGACATCGTCAAGGAGGGATGTAGTGAGTGAAGGAGGAGAGAGAGTAAGTGAAGGAGGGATGTAGTTAGTGAAGGAGGAAGAGAGTAAGTGAAGGAGGGGACATCAAGTCAAGGAGGGATGTAGTGAGTGAAGGAGGAAGAGAGTAAGTGAAGGAGAGATGTAGTTAGTGAAGGAGGAAGAGAGTAAGTGAAGGAGGGGACATCAAGTCAAGGAGGGATGTAGTGAGTGAAGGAGGAAGAGAGTAAGTGGAAGGAGGGATGTAGTTAGTGAAGGGAAGAAGAGTAAGTGAAGGAGGGGACATCAAGTCAAGGAGGGATGTAGTGAGTGAAGGAGGAAGAGAGTAAGTGAAGGAGAGATGTAGTTAGTGAAGGAGGAAGAGAGTAAGTGAAGGGAGGAGGGAGAAAGTGAATGACGGCGCGAGTAATTGAAAGCGGTGGTGAGTGAAGGAGAGGGGGTAAGTGAAGGGCGGGAGAGGGAAGTGAAACAAGAGATTCTGTGAGTGATGGAGGGCGTACGTGAAGGAGGGAGAGGGTGAAGGAAGGAGGGGGTAAGTGAAGGAAGGAGGGGAGTGAGGAGAGGTCGAGTAAGAGAAACAGGAAGTGAAGGAGGACGGGAGTGATGGAAGGAGGGGTAAGTGAAGGAAGGAGGGGGTGAGGGAAAGATCGAGTAAGAGAAACAGAGAGAAGAAGTGAAGGAGGACGGGAGTGACGGAAAGAGGGGGTAAGTGAAGGAAGGAGGGGGTGAGGGAGAGATCGAGTAAGAAAAACAGAGGAAGTGAAGGAGAAAGGGAGTGAAGGAAGGAGGGGGAGTGAGGAAGAGATCGAGTAAGAGAAACAGAGAGAGGAAGTGAAGGAGAAAGGGAGTGACGGAAGGAGGGGGGTCGGAGGCAGTAAAGCAGGAAGGGAATGTTTGAGTGAGTGTGTTTTTACGCCGCTTTTAGCAATATTCCAGCAATATCATGGCGAGGAACACCAGAAATGTGCTTCACACATTGTAACCGTGTGGGAAATCGAACCCGGATCTTCGGCGTGACGAGCGAACGCTTTAACCACCCCACCGCCCCCGTTTTAGTAATGTTCATAGTTATTGAACTGCTGTTTTAGCGACACCCTGTAACCAGAACTGAAGTACCACGTTCGAAATCGAAAAGGAACACTAACTTATACACAAGGAATCTCTCCATTCTATTGCGAGTGTCGGACTTTAGACCCTGCAGTGAGACAGCCTTCGTCACCGCTCCACCGCTTAGTGGGATATTGATTGAAATGAGCACGATTACCTGTGTTTGTATGGCAGCATGTAGATGGCATCAGCTGTATATATAGCCGTACCTGATGAGGAAGTGTGATGCAATGTACATGGCATGGATTACGCATGTGACTCCGGACAGGGTATCTATGTTAGGTAAAGATCTGTGAAGTCTACCGAATGCGGCCCTTGCTTCAACGAATATTCTGATATTCCTTGAAAAAGAAAGAATTCGATGTGAACATGTTTAAAGTTATACTGTGTATAAAGGCAGGTTTAGTTTATATTGTGTGGTAGTTCAGTAGTATGTGTGTTCGTAATACACATTTTCAGCAGAGTTCGATTCCCAACGTAGGTACATTTTAACCTCCCTTTTCACTCAAAAGAATCAGTGCAGATTATAAAATGAATCTTTCTTTCTTTCTTTCGTTGTTGTTTAACGCCACAACGCCTTAGCCATGTTCAAACTATATGGTCTGTAAATAATTGGATCGGGGTCAGACAATTCAGTGATCAACATCATGAGCACCGATCTACGCACTTGGGATACGATGACATATGTCAACCAAGTCAGCGAACACTGACCACCCGATCCCGATAGTCGCCACTTACGACCAGCATGGGTTACTGAAGACCAATTCTAACCTGGATCTTCACGGGTCTGTACGTTGCGTGTGTAACAGGCTGACTGAAAATAGTACAACAGCACTTATCTTTCGGTTTATCAGTGTGGTATGAAGAATGAAGGCTTTAGATAACACCGGACAGTTTTCTCAAACCTGGGCATAGTTCCCGTCGACAGAACAACGATCATAACGGGGATGAATCCGGCGTTCGAACACATAATCAGAAGATCTTAACATTGAAAGGGCGGCAAATCTTCAGGACGAGTTCAGTGCTTTGAGCAAACTGGTATTTATAATTTCGCGCTATATTGTAGCCATATTAGACTTAGAGTCGGGTCTTCAGTGCAATGACAGACTGGCGTTTTTTAACCCAACGCCCTAAGGTCAACGTGACCCATGACATCATGACATTATAACCTTGTGACAATATATTCAGGTGAGGTACATGCTATTCAATATTTTTTCGGGTGTGGCTGGAAAGTTGTATCGATTTACACATATGCAATTTTGTTCTGTGAACGGATGGGCTGAACATTCGTTTTGGAGGGCATTCAACACGTCAAATTATTGGGGATAGATTTCGAGAACAAGTAATTTCTTTCAAAGGTTTTGTCATCAAGTATCCACCTAATTCTCAATTCAAATTACTATTTTATGGGGGAAAAACATAGCAGGTTACTGTCAATGCGGATGGTTGGATAAAATAAGCTTTCTCACTCGTCTTTTAACCGGCACAAAGTCTCGCAGCGCAAAGCATACAGTGGAACCAGTCTATTCACAGTCCATTTTATTACGCAGTCAGTAACTTCACATATAACAAAAACTGTGTTTCGTTACAGATTTTATGTGTGGTGACAAAATAATTCTATGAATGATAGCACAAACTGACGAGTAAAGCTTCAATTTTTCATGATATCAAAAGGCGATATCACGCTCTGATGAGACAGAACACATGAATTACACATTATGACAATGCGGTACTGTTTTACATCAAATACCCGTATTTTCCACAAACAAACTTTTGGACGGACTGACTAACCGATCTCATGACTTGACATGAATTGGGATAATATTTGTAGAGCACAACATATTACGTATACATAAATAGATATATAAATCAATCACGAACGTTTTCACAAATAGTAAATAAAGTGGCATTAGATACAGCATTCGTTCAATGCTACGCTCTCTCTCTCTCTCTCTCGTTCTCTCTCTCTCTCTCTCTCTCTCTCTCTCTCTCTCTCTCTCTCTCTCTCTCTCTCTCTCTCTCTCTCTCTCTCTCTCTCTCTCTCTCTCTCTCTCTCTCTCAAACACACTTAAGCATGAAACACACACGAGTAACAAATCGATCATCAATCAAATGCTTATGTACAGACATTGACAACATGCATGTAATGAGGAAACAAGTGGGAACGGAAACTGACCTTGATAATGTCACGAAGAATAAATATAATAATGTATCTGATTTCTGAATATACCGTCAGGTATGTTTTAGCATATATGTGGTTTGTATTTGTAAAGTCTTCATAGTGCACAGTCCGGTTATTTAGTTCAAGCCCGGGTTTTGGGTGTACGTCTCGCTAAATCTTCACGGTTGTGAATCCGTGTGTGTTGAGACACAATCCATGTTAGCTCGTTCATCCATGAGTAGAATGTCTCTCATATCATGATGTGACAACGTCGGAGAGCTACTCAATACACAACAAGCTTTTGGAGTTGAGGCATATTCCGTGTTGGAGTTGAGATCGGGATCCAGACTGTATGTTTGGATTGAGACGTAGTTCCTTCATTGACTGATCTGAAACGGGAGAACAAGCGAATCATGAGTACCATACACTTTATAACGCTATCAGTACATTACCCGAGAGAGAGAGAGGGAGAGAAAGAAAGAGGGAGCGAGCGAGAAGAGGACTGACTGACTGAGTTTAGTTTTACGCCGCTTTTAGCAATATTCCAGCAACATCACGGCGGGGGACACCAGAAATGGGCTTCACACATTGTACCCATGTGGGGATTCGAACCTGGGTCTTCGGCGTGACGAGCCAACGCTTTAACCACCAGGCTAACCCTACCGCTACCCACCGAGCGAGGGAGGAGGGAGAGAGAGAGAGAGGGAGAGAGAGAGGAGCGAGAGAAAAGCGGAGGGAGGAGGAGGGAGAGAAAGAGGAGGGATAGAGAGAGACAGAGGGAACGAGAGAGAAAGACTGATGTTCTGTAATTAATTACACCATGGGCGGATCCAGGAATTTTGAAAGGAGGGGTTCAGGAGGTTCGAACCCCTGAACCCCCATTGGCTCCACCAATCTTAAGTTTAATGGTTGTTTATGTTTTATATATACACCACAACTACCACAGGTGTCAATATGAAAAACAATAAAATAGACCGTAAAGAGAAATCATAGTTTCTAATACACATACACTATTTGTTTAGAATTAGAAACATTATTCTGACTTATCTATATGAGAGAGTGAGTAAGTTGGGTTTTACGGTGCTTTCAGCAAACGTCCAGCCCTTCCACTACACGGAAACCAGACAAGCTTCAGATAGTATGCCCATGTGGGGGGGTCGAGTGAGTGAGTATGGTTTTACGCAACTCCTAACAATATTTAAACAGTATCAAGGCGGGGGACACCAGAAATGGGCTTCACACACATTGTATCCATGTGTGGAATCGAACCCGGGTCTTCGGCGTGACGAGCGAACGCTTTAACCACTAGGCTACCTCATGGATCCGTTGGGGACCGAACGCGGTCCTTTACGTTAACGAGCGAACGCTTTAACCACAAAACTACCCTATCTACACTTTATTACATGCATGAACACAAAGGGGCGTGTATATCCTTTACTTACCAGATTTAGGGTCACCTGAAGGCCGGTATCCTAGCTATCAGTTGGACAACTTGATTCCTCCATCCAAAGCGATTTAACACGTGTTCCACTATCCTCTCTATCAACTGATCGAACGGCAGATATCGGACATACAATTCATCCCCAATGTGGCGGAGTTTAACACCGACATCTCGCGTTTCTTCGTCGGCGGACCCAACAAAACCTGCCAGACCGTTCCAGTCAACAGCCATGCTGCAATAATCACACTCGGACACACAATCTGAAGAAAAGTCACCAATTCAAATCAGATGTTAAAACATTTCCCAGTTAGCGACGGTTATTCACGCTATGTGTCGTCTGCTAGGCGCGTGCTGTCTGTTTGTCGTCTGCTCACACACTGAAACGGTGAAAATCAATTCTCAACTTTTATTGGCTGATTTGAGATACAGCGCCCCTTTTTAGTCATCGATGTTGGAATGTTTGTAACGGATTGGCTAAAAATAGTCAAATTAGGTCAGCGTTCAAAGGATTTTTCGTTTGACCCAGATACCGAATAGGTATGATGTAAGCCTAATAATATATATCTAATAATGTACCGTTACCTGTCCGCCCGATTTCAAACAGCAGAATTATATAAGTCCGTGTTGTAGGTCAAACCAAATGATCAACAGGTATGGCAGAACGAATGAAGCGGAAAAACTAGACATTTTCGCGAAGGTGTATATATAGGTCAACTGTGTTTAGCATTATGTCACGCGCTGATTTCAACTCACGTCTTCCCCGTGCAAAAAGCGTAAACAATGACGGCTCGTCTCTCGTTGAATTAAGACTGAGGTCACGTTAGTGGTTGATTGACGTGCGGCTGATATAGACATGCGTGTTTTGATTGACGTGTCGCTATTCACGACATGCAGAGAAATATATTTATCTGTCATCACTGATAGTGTTCTCGCGAGTTGTTTACGCAAATTATCATAACATTTACGCCTGAATATTCTTTCTACTGTTCAAGATTTTAAAAAGGACATTTAATTGCTTATTCTAGGTAAACAATCTGCTTGAAAATCTGAACACCAAATAAGGCCTCCAAAGTAATCTGAAAATGAAAGTGTTCCATCAATATTAACACTTGCATCTCCTCTTGGGTGTGGCAACCTGATCTCGTGACTGTGTTGTTCGTTGTTGGTTGTTGTTTTTTTGTTGTTGTTTTATCATGATTATATATATTATGAGTTGGAACGCTGTTATTTTATGCTTATTACTGCGGCTGTTTTTGCATGTGAATTAATATACACTTACATTTGTCAATAATATGATTACTATAATCTTTCATTCTGTTCACTCATTTCTTGATTAGATTTAAATTTTAAGATTTACCTCAGTTCACGAAATTCAGACATGCGAGAACATTGATCTAGTTTTTGTGCTAAGATTTGATTAAAGAAACACTGCAAGCATAGGGTTTTCAAAATACAAATATGATGCCTGCATCCAACCATTTTCATCGAATATTGTTATAATATTTTGATAAATCGTCCTTAGCAGTCTGTCGTTAGAGGCGACTAACGGGATCGGGTAGTCAGGCTCGCTGTCTTAGTCGATGCATATTATCGTATCCCGACTGAGTAGATCAATGCTCGTGATGTCAATCACTGGATTGTCTGGTCCTGACTTGACTATTTACAGACCACGGCGTATAACTGGAATAGTGATGAGTGCTTTTGAAAGAAAGCTATTGGGCAATATGTACATAGCATTTAAAGAGAAATAATTTGTGAGTGGGTGGGTGAGTGTACTGGATTCAAGACCTCTTTCAACAGTATTTAACTGACTGACTGAGTTTGGTTTTACGCCGCTTTTAGCAATATTCCAGCAACATCACGGCGGGGGGAAACCAGAAATAGGCTTCACACATTGTACCCATGTGGGGATTCGAACCCGGGTCTTCGGCGTGACAAGCCAACGCTTTAACCACTAGGCTACCCTACCGCCCCCGAACAGTATTTAAGTTATTTTAAGGCCTGTCAACGTGATGTGGAGGAAAAGCCCGAATTTGTGTATGTCTTATTTGATTAAGTACAGGCAAATCTTGACCAAATTATATCAGGGCAAGACCTGGTACCCCAAGGGATGCAACTCTGTAGAACAAATAGCGGTGCCGTATTTTTAGTAATTAATAGAAATTAAAGAAACAAAATTACTTTTCGCTCTTTCATAAGCATAATTCACGAATCTATATCAGTTGCGAGATTAAAATATCGTATTGAAAAAGCAAAGTAACAACGTCTGGTAATTTTCCCACCATCAATACAAACTGAGCGATAGAAACATAACGTCCGTGAACAGCAGGGTCGTCTCGAGAAGTAGCTGTTCCGTTTGTTTAACATCTTCCCAGCTTAACTCAACATCACACTGCACAGGTAAATTTGGTTTATGTCCAACATGATATTAACAGTGCCATGTCTTGATCTCAATATGTTAACACACCTGTGTTTTTCCCTTAAAACTGCCTGGGTCGATGAAGCGCAATTGTGGACAGTTTGACCACGCGGCCCTGTCCAGGTGTGAAATCTGTGGGTGGAGAAATGGCGATTATTACAAGTGTCCACGTGCCGATGTCACTTTCACCGGCGTTAGCTCTTTCCTCGCCCTGATGTTTGTAGACGGTAAGTGAGTGAGTGTGATTTTACGCTGTTTTTAGTAATATTCCAACAAAATCAAGGTTTGGTACACAAGACATGGAATTCAAACGCGGCGTAGGTACCACTACACTCAACCCCCTCAAAGATGCTTACTTTCTTTAATAAATCCAAGACAAAAGTGTAACTCATTATTGTGTATTGAGGATGGCGCAACACAGGTCGCGAACTAGTCGAGATTTCTAGGATATAATCCGGGTATTTACTGGAAGAAAACAACAAAGACCGAATGCGGTCCCGGAGCATTGACAGAGACAAGTACCCCTTTAAGTTGATAACATAACAGAGAATAACCTCACCAAACCTGAACAAACCGACAGTTGAAATAACGAACTGTTCTTTTTGTCGGGGGCCCATGATGTATATTTAGTCGAAATGCGCACTTTACAACCGTAAACCCATGAAGATCGGGGTTAGAACTGATCTTCATGCTTCTCGTAAGAAGCGACTAACGAGGTCGGGTGGTCAGGCTCGCTGATATGGTTGACACATGACCGTATGCCAGTTGCGTAGATCGATACTCATGCTATTGACCACTACATTGTCTGGGCCAGGCTCGATTATTTACAGACCGCCGCCATATAGCTGGAATATATACCAGTGCAGCGCTAAACCGTAGTTTCTGAAAATACCTATACATTAGTTGAAATCTGTGAGTGAGTGAGTGAGTTTAGTTTTACGCCGCACTCAGCAATATCTCAGCTATATGGCGGCGATCTGTAAATAATCGAGTCTGGACCAGACAATCCAGTGATAAACAGCATGAGCATCGATCTGCGCAATTGGGAACCGATGACATGTGTCAACCAAGTCAGCGAAAATGACCACCCGATCCCGTTAGTCGCCTCTTCCGACAAGCATAGTTGCCTTTTATGGCAAGCACATGGGTTGCTGAAGACCTATTCTACCCCGGGTCTTCACGGGTCTGTTGAAATTTGTACTCTTATGTAATACACCTTTGTCTTTCGCGAAGATCAATACAACGATACAACCATATCAGCGTCCAACAAGATATATATAACTACATGTATTACATACTAAATTATATATCAATGTCTCTTGAGATGCACAACAATAGTTACTATAGGAATCAAAATCAATAAACACCAAGAGACACAATATGATATTACTTGTACACTAGCAGGGGACTTTTGTCCGAAGATTTAATCAATAATACATAATGTACTCCGAACAGCGTGAGGCCTGACAGAGAATATGTTCACCTCATTTGTACTTATCTAATGACCCACATCCTGGGCGCGCTGATGTCAGAGTCGGAGACCTCACGAGGTCACCACTGGGGTGTCACTGCGAGGCGTCACAAGGAATACTGGCACGCCAGGGGTTGTATCAGGATACTAGTTAGACTTGAGCAATCTCCATTGTATTCTTGTAACGCACTTATTGTCTCAAAAATCTTAAACAAATGAACAACATTTCAAAGTTTGAACAAAGTTTCAAATTTTATATTAAACAGATATCCTTGAGAGAGTATTGATTCAATGGAACACGCTAAGGAAGGGCCGGGGTTCCCATATGCAACAGAAGTTCATTCAGTCTGGGTTAGATGGAGGGCCTGTCCTTACCCAGGGGTGGTTTGGGTAGCCTAGTGGTTAAAGCGTTTGCTCGTCACGCCGAAGACCTGGTTTCAAGTCATACATAGGTACAATGTGTGAAGCAGATTTCTGGTGTCCCCCGCCGTGATATTGCTGAAATATTGCTAAAATCGGCGTAAAACTAAACTCACTCACTCACTGACGTTTCTTATCCCGGTGCTAACACAACAGGTAAAAGGGAAAAGTTCTAAAACAGAAGCTGTTATACATGCGCGCTGCCAGTATGAAACAGTCTGATTCATACACTCTGTTAGATATGCATTTAGAAACCCCAGATGCAGTTACATGTCGATGAACATGCGGACTGCGGGTTAATTAAAGATGTACATATTCTGGTTGCTGATGTTGTCAATGTTATGAATGCACGCACTATATGCACTGGATTCTCGAGTTGTCATGCTTTGCTATCACCAGACAAAGTGGGGAATCCCCGTTCTTCCCCGATCTTGATAGCATACTATTATCATAGTCGTGACCATTCATCTCATTACGTCATTATCGATAGGGAAGTAGCGCGAAGGAACGTTCGAGGAACAGACTGGAAAGGCGGGTCAGTGTAATTCCAGACACTTGATATTTTTACCGCATTGTCAACTGCGTATTGTCCCTTGTCCGTCGTCAATTTTAGTCCTCTGTTATCTATATCGATCGAAACATATTCTTTTCTGCTGACTATCAGATATGGCTGGGTGACAAACGGGAAACCCGGGAGTTCCCAGGCTCCGGGAGATTCCAGGTCCCCGGTCTTTCCCCATAAAAAAAACACGTTAGATGTGGTGTTATACTAACAGCCCGATTACGCAGCTTCATTTAATACTCCCCGGGAAGCTGAGTATATTAAGGTGAGCGCTTCTAAGCATGCTTGAGTGGATATATACTTGACATAAACACTCATTATAGTGACGCGAGGTAATCTTGGGGACAGAAGAACACAACCGACGTGACATCTATAAATGAAACAAACACGATATTGTTGATTATGAAATACATTTACAATCAATCGATAAGAAACACAAGTGATAGGATTCTTTCCAATGTACAGTAATTCGTATGTTTATTTCAAAACAAATACACATACACAAATGATCCCTTACATAACCGATACGTATACTATACGTACACATATTCAACATTTTGCAGAAAACATCTATTGAGATGACCCCTCGCCCGAGCGTGTGTTCAGGTGTCAATTTCACCTGTCGATACCGTGGATGCTGATGACGTAACACAGGCAGTTAATGTTTGTATCAAATAACGCCCCACTACCCCTTATTTTTCTAAGTTTTTGGTATTTTCATCAGTAAATCACATTTTAGAGCATGTCTCAAAATTTATTCCCTCGGTCTACATTAGGTAGATGTTTCTTGAAGTGATATTTGTTATTTAAGTAACTGTAATACCTCTGAATTTTAAGTAAAAGTCAAAAAGCATTTTTCTAGCATTTCCGACAGTACTTTAGTTAGACTTGAGCAGTCGCCATTGTATTCTTGTAACGCACTTATTGTCTCAAAAATCTTAAGGAAATGAACATCAGAACAAAGTTTCAAATGTTATATTAAACCAAGATCATTGAGAGAGTATTGATTCAATGGGAACGCGCTGTGGAATGCGCATTTCCATAAACAACAAAGTTTTATTCAATCTTAGTTAGATGGAGGGCCAGTTCTTACCCAGGGGTGGTGGGGTAGCCTAGTCGTTAAAGCGTTCGCTCGTCACGCCGAAGACCTTGTTTCAAGTCATATATAGGTACAATGTGTGAAGCAGATTTCTGGTGTCCACCGCCGTGATATTGCTGAAATATTGCTAAAATCGGCGTAAAACTAAACTCACTCACTCACTGACGTTTCTTATCCCGGTGCTAACACAACAGGTATAAGGGAAAAGGTCTAAAACAGAAGCTGTTATACATGCGCGCTGCCAGTATGAAACAGTCTGATTCATACACTCTGTTAGATATGCATTTAGAACCCCAGATGCAGTTACATGTCGATGAACATGCGGACTGCGGGTTAATTAAAGATGTATATATTCTGGTTGCTGATGTTGTCAATGTTATGAATGCACGCACTATATGCACTGGATTCTCGAGTTGTCATGCTTTGCTATCACGTGACAAAGTGGGGAATCCCCGTTCTTCCCCGATCTTGATAGCATACTATTATCATAGTCGTGACCATTCATCTCATTACGTCATTATCGATAGGGAAGTAGCGCGAAGGAACATTCGAGGAACAGACTGGAAAGGCGGGTCAGTGTAATTCCAGACACTGGATATTTTTACCGCATTGTCAACTGCGTATTGTCCCTTGTCCGTCGTCAATTTTAGTCCTCTGTTATCTATATCGATCGAAACATATTCTTTTCTGCTGACTATCAGATATGGCTGGGTGACAAACGGGAAACCCGGGAGTTTCCAGGCTCCGGGAGATTCCAGGTCCCCGGTCTTTCCCCATAAGAAAACACGTTAGGTGTGGTGTTATACTAACCGCCCGATTACGCAGCTTCATTTAATACTCCCCGGGAAGCTGAGTATATTAAGGTGAGCGTTTCTAAGCATGCTTGAGTGGATATATACTTGACATAAACACTCATTATAGTGACGCGAGGTAATCTTGGGGACAGAAGAACACACCGACGTGACATCTATAAATGAAACAAACACGATATTGTTGATTATGAAATATTTGATGCTGATATTTTAAACTAATGCTTTGAATTGTTTCGATCTAGTAACGTTTTGACGTTGGTAACATTATGTTCAAGTCCATTTTAAAACGTAAACTTTCTTTTGCCTTGTAATTAACAACATATCGAGTTCCAGCGAGGTTTTAACACCAAACTACATGTAAATCGACACATTTGCGAAATGAAAATTAATCACTACATTTGACGGGCTTGTATAACGGTACATTATTCCCATACTGTTAATATCATCACTTTCAATCCGAATGTTTACGTTTCTCACGCCGAACCCAACACATGGCGAGATATATGATTTCTCTTGCTATACAAGTTAATGTTTAGCTCTATTTTCACCTGTCCGCCACACCTGTAATTAGCTATTAATACCACGTGATCATAGCACGGAGGTCTATTGTACGAACGTTTACCTTGCTACACCCAACATAGTACATATTTGTTCTTGACCGCTCGGACAAACAGTCCGTGCCCTAAGTAGGGACGCTCTCAAAAGTGAACAAATTACTTGTTTATGTTCATTTCATCTGAAACCCTATCCATTCAGGTTTGAAGTAAATGGAAAATGAGTTCTAGGAATGGCAACTCATACTACGTATTCAAAATTAAAACTTTATTCAAAATGATTTGACATACTTTAATATATTTTGATACGACCCTTTTTTCGCCCTAGACTATCGGTAACAGCATGATCAACAGTCATACAATTAGCCGATATATTACAGTAACCATACTTAGCTACACGTGCGTTCTCCTGGCGCCCCCTGCAACGAATTGTAATGATAACTAGTCACTAGGTAAACTGTATTATGTAAATGAACTGACTGGTGGACAGCTATTAACTCATGACCTAGTTAATTAGCTCTGTCAGAACGTATACTTTGAGACTGTACTGGGGTACGGGGCCACCCAATGACCTTATAAGGCCGGAATGTGTTTGTCTATTGGTATCGGTGGGGGTGCAAATACTGATAGTTTTTACTTTAAAAATATTCTGGAAAATGTTGAATAAAAATTTCATCAGGGTTTTACAAATCTTACAATGGAGATGAAGGGTGTGCGGAATGATCTGACAAATTGTGCTTTTCGACCAGAAGATGTTTTATGTAATTGTGATAATTACAAGAAAGATTAAGAAACACAATTCATATGCCTTAAAATGATAAACTAGGGCTCAGTTTTGATACATTGCTTTACAATGAACCTGAAAAATCAATCAAACATATGACACACGTATATGATCGGTGGGCGGTGGGGTAGCCTTGCAGTTAAATCGTTCGCTCGTTACGCGTGAGTGAGTGAGTGAGTTTAGTTTGACGACGCACTCAGCAATATTCCAGCTATATGGCGGCGGTCTGTAAATAATCGAGTCTGGACCAGACAATCCAGTGATCAACATCATGAGCATCGATCTGCGCAAATGGAAACCGATGACATGTGTCAACCAAGTCAGCCAGCCTGACCACCCGATCTCGTCAGTCGCCACTTAAACAAGCATGGGTTACTGAAGGCTCATTCTAACCCGGACCTTCACGGGTTCGCTCGTTACGCCGAGGACCTGGGTTCGATTCCCCACATGGATACAATGTGTGAAGCCCATTTCTGGTGTTCCCCATCGTGATATTACTGGAAGCTAAACTCACTCGCCCACTCACATGAATGATCCTTCTCATTACCATGGATACATCTAATAAATCGTTGTACGTTGCTGTACATTTCCAATGACTCATAGTAAATTAGTTACGGTAATACCTTTTACTGTAGTCTATTGCAGTGACTTAACACTTCCGCCTTGACTACACAGTTATTGACGACTCACCGACATATCAACGCACGCTGTTTCTCTGCTTTCAGCCCTCTGGATTCATATATGGTTCACGGATTGCTCTTTGTCAATATATTTTTTATAATATAAATATTATCCATAGGATGGAAACAAAATGTGAAATATATTTGCAACTTTGGTACTTTTTGCAATAACGGTAAAATTCGTTAATTCCCTTCCATAGCTTTACCACCCTTATTGAGTGAAAGAGTTTAGTTCTGTGTTGTGGATGTTACTTTTCTCACTTTGTCTTTGAGATGTGTCATTTACCTGCTTTTGCATGTGTTTAGGTCGGATGGGCCAGGATACGCCAACCCCTAATCATCGATATTTAATAATAATTCATGCTCATGATATGTTTTTTTCTGCTTATTTCATAGGACTGTTTTTGTCACTTTATCCACCATTTTTTTTATAACAAGACGAATGAAATGTAAATTTGACTGATCAAACTCACCCATCTAAATATCAGGGTCCTGATCCACAAATCGTGCGTAGCGCTACGACATCCGCAAGCCTACGATTAAGTATGGAGTTAGGGCAGGTCGTAACGTTACGAACGCTTCATGGATAAGGACACAGATCGCATGAATTTGGTCAGACAGACAAGAATGTCCTCTCAGGCGTGCAATATAGGCCAATGGGTATAAGAGTTCCGCCCACGTATGTGTAAAGAAATTACCGTAATGAGTAATGTGGCGCAAATTCCTCACGAGGAATGGCATTGACTTAATCCACAAGAAACATTTGCTGACTGGGTTTAGTCTACCAACGCACAGACCGGTATTGTAACGTAGCGACAATACATCTACTTGGTTATTCACGATCATGAGGTTGCGCAATATAAATAAATATTGGTTGGTACTGAATAGTTTGCTTCATTCTTTCAGACTTGTCTAATTTCCAATATATTACGAATATTAGCTCCAAACATTGCTGGTTTGCCATGGCCTATAACTGAATTGGTAGTTAATCCCTCTTGGCTATCTACTTCTTGGGCGATCTATGTTGCCAACAGCATGTCCACATCGATAATAGAAGGCCACTTTCATTTCAAGGGATTCAGAGATCTCTTTAGAGGGTATACTCGGTACTGACAAGTGTGGTATGGGGGACGCACATGACATGATGTTGGGTACGCAGTTGACATGTTGTAATTGTTTTATATTTCCGATATTTCTGCACATGTAAAACTTTTGTATTTTCGATATTTCTTCCTAAGTTCACTTCAAATTGCACCTTTTTATGTCCGAATTGGGGCGTCAATTTTTTTATGTGATTCACGTAGCTACCAAATTCTGAACATGGGTCGGTCGGTCGTGGAAAAAAATTAAAACATTTAATAATAATAAAGACAAAATTATCCGAATAATGTTCTTGACTCTCATTTATTGTAATTCTTATTACAATGTCTCGCGTACTTTGGACTTGTGGCAGCGAATGATTAAAACATTTTAGATAGATAAACATTTATATGACGAGGCAGTACGTTTAAGGTTCGAGTCGGCGGCGTTGGAACGAAAAAAACGTCTTGTGGGGGAATCGGCAAAATAATTAGAAGGGTCAGTCGGGCGGTGAGAAACAAAATAATAAAAATGCTGCTCTTATCATGGCTGCCTTTTTAGAGTGAATTCTGACATGTGCTGTAGTGATTTGAGTTAAGTTGTATTCGCCAGTGAATGAGTGAGTCAACAGTTAACGTCACATCGGCAGTATTTTAGCCATACCTTGACGGGGAGTAAAACGTTTGCGGGCATTTGGCATTCAGGAGGGAGGGGTTAGCACCCACCGAACAGCAAATGGAGTCTTCTGCCACGACGACATAAAATACAATAAGGAGACTGAACAATTCAAGTAACTACGACTAATAGTGAGAACGTTTGTGCATATGTTTGAGTATATAAGTACATGTATCTGTGATTTTGGTTGATTTTCATTACAAAACACGACAAAATAGAAGAAAAGCACACTCGTACTGATTTGTGGTGTTTGGTCATGAAGCCCATTTCTGGTGTCCCCCGCCGTGATATTGCTGGAGCATTTGCTAAAAGCTGCGTAAAACCGTACTCACCCACTGTGTTTGGTCACAATAGGCCCATGAACATGGACAGGTGAAAATTAGGCGATAGATGTGCTCGCGTTGTTCCCGTGTACTTCCCGCCCCAGACCATGTATTGCGTAACCCGAGTAGCGAAAGCACGTGCTGTACGTGAGAACGGCACAGGGAGCATGTTTCTCGTGCACCAGGCAGTGTCGACTTCACGATCGCGCAGTGTTCTTAGTTGCACGTGCAGTTTACGAATATGTGATTAAATACAGTTATCAAAACAACGTTGTTCAACATTTCAGCTGCTGAGGCACTTGGAATGCCGACAAGGGAATTACAAGGTATATACAATTCTAGTACTATTGTGGGGTTGAGTCCCATCCGGGATTAGAACCCATACCCTCAGAGTCAGGTACTATCGCCAGCACACAAAGTCAGCCGGCTAAGCGGCTTCCACAAAAGTACTAGAATCTGTACTTTACTCAGAAATGTAATCATACATATATCTAATGTTACCTTTGACAACTTTCTAAATGGCATTGTGTATTATTATCATTTACTGTCAATAATCGGTTGTTTAATATGTGGGAATCCTGTCAATAGCTGCTCGATATACCGTTCGCAATAAGGAAATTGATCTACATGCATCAATAATGAATAACTGATTTCGACAAAAAGGTACAGCTGAAATGCAAAGGGTAACATGACTGTATTCCTCGATATATCGGGTAATTATTGGCAGGAAAGGTATAACATGAACTGTCTCTGAAGGTTGAATAGTAGTATAGTCAGACAATCAGTTCATCGCCCACTTGCAGGGTGGTGCCGTACGACTTTCGTTTTAAATATGTTTAGGGAAACCATTGTCTGAAATGTGCAAAACATGCGCCATATGTCTATGCCGTTACCACAAGAAGACACTGACGAATAACGTGTGTCTGTGCACATGGATTTCATCGGATTTCAATATAAATCATTCACATTTCCAAAGCCGTTTATACAGATATCCCATGCCCCATCTGCAAATTGGTTTGTGTTCATGCTTGGAAGTCCGTGGACATATAAACAGGAACTCTGGCTTTTGTCGGCATGGGTATGTTGGTCTGGACTCAGTTCGATTTGGAACATCCGTACATTCTGAATTTCAATTCTGGTGTCCCTGGAGCTAGTTGGTTTTGGTTTTGAAAAATGTAAACTTTTATTTAGTCAGGCATCCACTGATGCCAGATAACATTTATCAATCCACAACCGGGGCGGAAGGGAACGACCATTTAATTTGGGGTTTAAGGTTGGCATTTGCATTTGAAATGGCGATTGCTATTCTGCCTATATTAATAAATGCACTTTATTTTAATAACAATAAACCATGTCCTGCCAGCATTATTGTTATTATAATTGGTTTCATTTTTATTAATCCCAGGTGCCACCAGGTTTTGAGATGTACTGTGACGTAACTGAAGTTGGTGTCATACTTGTTCTACTATAGATGACGGCGTGTACCACCCAAATGGTACATTTGTACCACCAAATGGGAGCATTTGTACCTCTTTAAGAGCACATTCGTATTTCGTCGAGGGGCCCATGCACCATCCATAGGCATGTTGGAACACGGTAGATATGTGCCACCGTAGGCGTACCTTGTACCACTTCAGAGCACTTGTGTACCACTTTAAGAGTAGATCCACGGGGCACACGTTTTACCAAACCCTTCATTGCTGCAACCCTCATCTCTTAACATCACCAACATGTGCTTATAAGGCAGAAATGCTCGGATAGGCATCTCTTAAAAAAAATCGGTTAATTGAACTGGCGTTGTTTTCAACACGTTCGAAACTGTGAAAACTGTCTCTGTGAAGGTGAGATATTTTACTAACTGACAAGCTCCTCAGGATTTCATAAATCATGCTGTAATTTGTCTTCGTTAAATATATGTAGATACACACATTTTTTAAATTAAGTTTAAAAATGCTAAGCCTTCACAAATGACTGCCATTGATGTCTGTATAGAGGTTTG
Organism: Haliotis rubra; assembly: GCF_003918875.1. Taxonomy (NCBI): domain Eukaryota; kingdom Metazoa; phylum Mollusca; class Gastropoda; order Lepetellida; family Haliotidae; genus Haliotis; species Haliotis rubra. The sequence continues at coordinate 950,737 of NW_025766181.1, read as the reverse complement.
GTTTGCTGTTTTACGCCGCACTCAGCAATATTTCAGCCATCTGGCGGCGGTCATTAAATAATCCAGTCAATTCAGTGATCATCAGCATGAACTTCGATTTACGCAACTGGGATACGATGACAACCAAGTAAGCGAGCCTGACCACTCGATCCCGTTAGTGAGGTGAGGTGAGGTGAAATTGGGTTTTACGTCGTGCTTGAGAATATTTTGCTCATATGACGACGTGCATGCATGTGTATGTGTATGTGCGGCTGCTTGTACTAGCCCAGACTGAAGCTGGTTTTACAGTGCTAGCCCACTGAGATACCATGCCGCAGTGAAGCATGAATACCCCACTCAGACACATTATACTGACTTAGAGCCGACCAGTCCTTGGTGTACCCATTAATGCCGAGCGCCAGACAGGGACAACAAGTACCATATTTTAACGTCTTTTCGGTCGATCCCGTTAGTCGCCTCTTACGACAGGTATGGGTTACTGAAGACCAATTCTAACCTGGATCTTCGCGGGTCTTCTGTATGGAGGATTATCATCAAGACAATATGACTTGTTGACACTGTCGGTGACACACTCACTTATAAATCTTTGCATTTGCTGTGACGTATATGTGTGAACTTCTGATGCGAACTTCTGCCGAAGAAAGCTGGGTTCGATTCCCCAATTTGGTACAGTTGACGAAACCAATTTTTCCCTGAGATATTACGGGGACGATGCTAAAACCTGCGTAAAGACCATAGTACCCCAATCACTCAATTCGACGTGGAAACTCGGTTAATAGTGCAGTGGAGAATATATGGCATTGTTAGTCGCACCTGGTGCCGTGTGTGGAATGGTATTTTTAACGTGCGAAAGTACGCAACACCTTCTGCAATGTCAATAACCGATGCCGTTCATCATGTGACCAAAAAGGTCAGAATAGGATGTGATGATTTTAATCAGCGCATTGCAGCTCCTGTTAGAGGTTGTCAATTATTTTGATGCCATGCATTACTTAATATGTCCAATGTATAGGGATGTTAGAAACGATGCAGTTTTCTATACCACGGTCGTATCCTTACAAACTTGTATTGAGGGGAAACCGTGATACGGCAGCTGCAAGTCAGGTCCCAGCTGTACATCGTTGACCAAAAGGATATCACATAGCACTAGTAAACTTTGAAAGCTTCTATAAAATTTCTTAAAATAAACTGATCATGAACGTCAAATAATTATTGTCTATTTTATCAAATTTAGATATAACAACGCAATGCTTTATATTGTGCTCTCGTTACAGTCGAGCCTTTGCTTTTGGAACTCGTGGATACCTGCGACCTGATTTCGACCTGAAGAAGCGCTAACATAAGATGGGTTTGGTTTTACACTGACGATTCACTCTAGATAAAGGGCGGTGGGGTGGCCTAGTGGTTGAAGCATTGGTTAGTTTCCCCACATGGGTACAATGTTTGAAGCCCCGCGCCGTGATATTGCTAAAAGCGGCGGCAAACCAAACTCACTCACTCACTCACTGCCCGTGGATTTCAGACTTGAGTTTAAACTTCTCTGCCTTGTCTTCCGCTGTTTGTCTGGAACTTCCCGTACATATTTATCCAGCCTTCTTTCTCTGTACAAGCCTTTTCGTTCGCTCCATGAACAAGATAAAAGTCTTCTTCTTGTCCCTAAAACTAGAACAGTGCAGTATGGAAACAGATCATTTGCCTATGCAGCACCAGTGGCCTGGAACAAACTTCCACAGAATCTCAGGGACTGTACTGACTTTGTCACTTTCAAATCCCAGTTAAAAACACATTTGTTCAGGACAGCCTGACTGTGTAATTTGTTACATTCTATCTGCGCTTTGGGCATGGACTGCATGGATACCAGGGCATTACAAATGTGTTATGATGATGATGATGATGATGATGATGATGATGATGAACTGCTGGACAGAGCAATCTTTAATTCATTTTTTTCATGACGTGAATATTGTGTTTCAGAACCGTTCGTTTTTATTGTTATCATGTTTTGTTGTTTTTTTTAACCATATAAGTCATACCTTCCAAAGCTCACGACTTTGGCTTGAGACTCACATTCTTATTATTCATGTCACGCCATCATGGCAAAACTCATCAATCTCACGCTAAACTAGGTTAAGATGAAAATATAGAAATAAAAATCCATTAAGTATCTCTCAAATGGGTCTGAATACATTTCGGTGGGGTTTTTTTCAGTGACATTTCTGAAAAGGGAATTTTATTTATGCGTTGGCTTCAGATGGGCTTGTGGACCCGGCCGTGATCTGAGGCCCTTGGAACCAGGCATCTCAAGCTTATTCTTTCTCTTGGGGCTGGAAGCCCTGCATACATTTATGATATAGGCGTCATATACTGAAATCAAATGGCTGAGGATTATTTATATTTCTCTTGCTGTCATTTTGAAGAAAATAAAGAAGCCCGGTCTCATCTACAGACTTCGTCCGCATAAAAACGGTCTAATGTTTCATATTCATTTAAAGGAGACCCCTGTGGAAATGAAAATTGTTTTGAAAATATAAACTAATCTTCGTGAAACATTCTTTTAATAGTTTTTTAATCATCGCATCTGAAACATTCACAGGTTGCAATCAGTGGCTAGTTAATCCAGGTAACCTATTCCATCCCCTCAGGTGTTGGAGGGTCGTCAGTTGATGACATATCAGATAACAACATGACATCTAACAAGGGAAACAGTGTTTTCAAGCAACCGGCATGAGCTGATGGCGCCAAGGGAGTGTTCAGCAACACTACTCCCTTATTAGGGATGAATGACCTGTCAATCATTGTTGTAATGTACACGGAATCCACACGTTTGACCTTTTTTTCCGGAATCAGCGATCAGGGGAAAGATTAATCTGGTGTGCATTTCACCAACACAATACTGACAGTTTGACAGTGTGTACCCTACAGAACATGCGGGTGAATATAGTAACGTTATACTAGTGAAATATACTTCGATAACCTGTCTACATGCTTTCTTTATATAGAAGACAGTTCAAATCTAATACCTTCTGTAGGAAGGTCCCCCTTGCTGATGGAAATATTAATATACAGTACATTGTCACAGGATTTTATTATTAAATTCAGCGTTATATTATAAATATTAAACCTCAAAGCCTGAGAGAGCAAAAACGTGGCGATCATCAGTCGAAACATATTCCATTTGGCGTAAAAACAAAGTATCGGTGAAGATAGTATGAATTGATCTGTGGGCAATGTCATTTATAGATCGTTTATTAACGGTATTAACGTTCGTGTAAAATTCACCTAATTATACTGCTGTTTTAATGCTTATTAATCCATGTAGTAAGAGTTTCAATATGCAAATCTTTTAGTGAGTATGGTTTTACACCGCTTTTACGAATATTGCAGCAATATCACGGCGGGGGACACCAGAAATGGGCTGCGCACATTGTATTCATGTGGTAATCGAACTCAGGACTTCAGCGTGACGAGCGGACGCTTTAACCACTAGGCCACCCGGTCACCCCTGCAATTATTTTAAGTGGAGGGCAGGATTTAATAATTAGTATGCAATAACACAGTTTAACCATATTTAGAAATCAGAAATAACCAATGAGCAATTGAGTTTCTATTTGTATAACATGAGAACCAATCCATTGTTTCCAGTAAATGCAGCAAGAGGCCATTTTGTCGAAACAAACCGGCGGTCAAACGGTTGTTCCTTAATTTCCAATCCGGCAAAGAGTGTTATAGTGTAGGTCAGGTCGCAGTCCCATTGTGATCTAATGAAATGTGTTTTACATAAGTAACTGACTGCCTGAACATATATAAGGTTATATCAAGCAATTTTATTGAAATCATTTGTTTTTACTCAGAAACGATTGAAGATTCGTCACCACTCGCCCCTTTCCGTAACCTTCAAAAGGCGGCTGGTCCCGGAATAACACGAGTGCGTGACGAATGGATCTGACACCTCCATGGAAGGTCATGTCAGGTGAACGCTCAGTGGAACTTTACTGTCCAATCCAAATCAAGGATGCATAGATTCTTTTGCCAATCACATCATCATGTCAGTTTTCTGTAACGATTCGGCTTCACTCTTTCACCAGTTCAACTTGGAAATTCGTTTATGCTAAAGAAACCCCACGCAGGGAACAAATATGAGTACAACATGATGTATAAAATAGCCACTTTAGTCTGTTTGCAGTGAAAACGTACAGGTGAATTTAACTTTAAACAAAAATGTAAATCAAATAAAGAGAAATTAAGATTGCGAATCCTCATAATTCTACCTTGCCAATTTCAAAATTAAATCTTAGATTTTTATTCAACTTAGGAAAAAAGTTGTTTAACAAACGATCATTGTTTCAAATCGCTTATATTGGTTTGTATTACAAGGGGGTAAGCGCAGTAGTTGGAACAGTGAAACAAATGCACGTGCGGTACGTGATGAGCGTTAACTTAGACCAACCCTCCTTGTTCTCGGTATTTCATTTAATGTGCATACCCCCTTGAAATACAAACCAATAATACCGATTTGAAACTATGATCGTTTGTTAAACAACTTTTATCCTAAGTTGAATAAAAATCTGAGATTTAAATTTTGAAAAGTTAAATTCATCGGTACGTTTTCACCGCAACAGACTCAAATACAACACTACGGGTCAATGGCAACGTCTACAATCAACGGCGTAACAGCCAACTGTTTACCTGTGTCACAGTATATACAGATTTCTAGTGGTCACGTCTTTTAAAGTCCCTCCACAAATGTGCAAAAATGTATATGCATAACATACATAAGAAAAGTACTCATATATTTGAGGTGAGGTGAGGTGAGGTGGGGTGAGGTAAGGTGAAATTTGGTTTTACGTCGTGCTTGAGAATAGTTCGCTCACATGACGACGTGCATGCGTGTGTATGTGTATGTGCGGCTGCTTGTACTAGCCCAGACTTAAGCTGGTTTTATAGTGCTTGCCCACTGAGATACCATGCCGCAGTGAAGCATGAATACCCGACTCAGACACATTATACTGACTCCGTGCCGACCAGTCCTTGTTGTACCCATTAATGTCGAGCGCCAGGCAGGGACCAACAAGTGCCATATTTTAACGTCTTTTGGTACGACGCGGTCGGGGATCCCGCTCTCCGGGCGGACGCTCTTACCACTACACCACGGAGGCGGTCTCATATATTTGAATACATGTGAATACTTTGTTTACATGATCATGAAAAATATAATTCATCGCGTCTTTTGATAGCTGATCCATTTGTATTTGTTTTTAATAGGTATATGGAAGGGGCTAAATCCAAATGTTATGCATCAGTAACAAGAATCAATGTGTTGAACAAATGACGTGTCTTTGCGTGTCTTTGGAACGGATGCCACTACTCGGGTATGAGAACTTTCTTGGAGTGATTCATAAGAACGTGATCATGATAGAGTCGGAATGTTACAATCATCTCTGCTTTAAGGAGGCAGTGGTGTAGCCACGTGGTTAAAGCGTTCGCTCGTCACTTTGAAAACCCGAGTTTGCTTCCCCACATGGGTCAATATGTCAAGCCCATTTCTGGTGACCACCCTGATATTGCGGAAATGGTGTTAAAAATGACATAAAACTCAACTCACTCACTCTGTGCTTTTAGCAATCAATTGTGTGACTTTTGAAAACGTTCGACATTCTTATTTCAACATATGTCCTCGCGTTTACATGTACAAAATCTATTGGAAATGGATAAGAACTGACCTCCAGTTGGTCTCAGAGGCTACTTAGTGGACTAGGTGGTTAGGCTGGGCATATTGGTCAATAGTGTATCACCACCCACAAACGGATGCTCGTAATATCATCCACTCGTATGCCTGGCTCAGAGAAGTACTTTTACACACCAATGTCTTATATTTCAATATTGCCGAGCGCGTCATTAAACAACAAACTCTCATAACACTTAAATGTTTATTAAAAATCAAATTAGGCGGGTAGAAAAATATTTTTGATGGTGTAAACAAACCAATTCTTCGGAAAAAACTACTGAGTACTTGGGCGCATTTAATTGGTCACCAAGCTAAAGCCAGGATCAGATCACTTCAAGCAACAGTTGACCCACCACTTAAAAAGAGGGGCGGTAGGGTAGCCTAGTGGTTAAAGCGTTCGCTCGTCAAGCCGAAGGCCCGGGTTCGATTCCTCACATGGGTACAATGTGTGACGTCCATTTCTGGTGTCCCCCCGCCTTGATGCTGCTGGAATACTGCTATAAGCGGCGTAAAACCCAACTCACTCACTCACTCTCAATACAAGATATTGAACCCAGTCCTGAGCACCCAACAGGGGAAGTAACTCTATCAGTTGTACTCCTGTTGTTTAAATGGACATTGGACGTCTAGGTAGGTAGGTAGGTAGGTAGTAGGTAGGTAGGTAGGTAGGTAGGTAGGTACGCAGGTAGGTAGGTAAGGTTTTAGGGCGACCTTGGGCCTATATGCGCCCAACACTTAACAAACTGTTATATTTTTGTTCAGTTAAATTACGTTGTACTTACCCATTTTAACTAGGAAGTCTAAAACAGCTCTTTGTATGCAACCATATATAAAATTATCGCCAAGTATTGCGTTCATTGTAAAAGTATTTTTGGCTTTGTTAAGCACAGTTTCTTTAAGAGCCTTACGTGGATTTTCATGCTCTGGACATTCAATCATTGGAAGTCTCATAGCATAACGACTTATCTCCCTTTATCATACCACTCAATAAAATGTTCATTTTAGTTTATTTTGAATACAGTATTGTTTTAAATATATATATTGTTTTAATCAGCGACAGATGTTCTATTCTAAGTTATCTATACTGGTACAGAGGTCGTGACGTCACTTCCGCAAAGAAGCTTTGCGTCAATGGCTTGTACGTACTGCCTATGTCTGTGTACAATGTTGTTTTAATGGTTTTCTTCGTGTCAGATGGTGTATCTGAATGACAGATCAATACCCGTCATCCGATCCTTGTATACTTGATCAAACCATTCATTATCAGCAATGGTAAACCAGTTCTTCCAGTCCCCCACCTCACCTGGAAATAACATTGAGATTATAAGTGTGACTCAACCCCGCTTTAAACAGAACTTCATATCACTGCATTTCAGCATGGGCGGAAAGCTCAAAGTGATAGAGGGATATGGGTCTACAAGCACGGGTCTGGTGCTAAAGTTGGTTGTTGAACGCCGCACGCGGTAATATTCCAGCTATATAGCGGCGATCTGTAAATATTCGAGTCTTGTCCAGATAATCCAGTGATCAACATCATGAGCATCGATCACGTTAGTCGCCTCTTACGACAAGCATGGGTTACTGAAGACAAATTCTTAGTCGGATCTTCACGGGTGCATGTTACTAAAGAACCTTTAAACAAAATCATGGCAAACAGGGATTCGAACCCGCTGAGAGAAATCAAGCCGATACGGAAGTTCTGAGACAAAGTATAATTTGGTATTTTGGGCATACGGTATTAAAAATCTACAAAACGGAAAAGGAGCCACATTGATACTGCAGCACGTACCTTTGCGATACATGATTGGCTGCCCTTCAGGGGTCAGGTCATACTTCCCCTTCCGTTCGCGCATGCGCTTAAAGGAGCACCAGTCATCTACTTTCCGTAAGAAGGCGTCGTCATGAGACAAACCCAGAAAATGAGATATTCTTCGTATCTGGGATAAAGCATCCTGGAAAGACAAAACGCCTGTTGTGTGACAAGCATCTATTTGTATATCACACATGGACATAATCCTACATTGCCATAATGGTGGGACACACATGCCAGGTGGTTTGTAAATCAAACTAAAAAAATCCATCTTAAAAAGGTAAAACAGCCAGAGAGTCGGTACCCATTGGTCCCGAAAAGCTAGTTGCAGTCAAACACGGAAACAGAAGACACCTATGTGTACAGTTCGAGTTAGCCGGCTTTCGACATAACCGAAAACAAAATTCTTAAAGAAGGAACTACTTCGAGATAACTTAATGTTCGACATAAAACTGTACGGCTGCATAATGACTATTTCAAAGATGCCAAATTACAAAGAAATGCCGTGTTACAAGACTCGCTATATTGTTTTAAGATTCCTTGTTTTCCCCATGGAGTTTTTGGAGTCATGGTTTGTTCCGTGTCAAACCCTATACTTAGCTTGCAGATCAACAGTGTCATTAAAATTAGATGCTTTACACCAGTGTATGAAATAAGGCCCGTCCGACCGCCGAGACGGGCTAGATTTCTGACGGACGGTCTAAATTTACAGCTAGCAAGCCCGACGGTCTGGTGCTAATTTTAGATGTTACATACATTTGACTGAATTCTCGGTGTCTGGTCTGGTTAAATCCATTTTGGGCTGATGGCTGGCTGGGTTTATTCCACACACTGTTTACACCGATACTACTTACATTCATTTTCACGTTAGAGAGGTATTTTATCGAAGTGAAATATCCAATCTCAATTTAATACAGTCCCGTAAATTTACTTATACAGAGGCAGGCAGACAGAGAGACAGACAGAGACAGAGAAGCAGGTAGAGAGAGACAGGCGGAGAGAGACAGACAGAGAGAGACACAGAGACAGACAGACGGAGAGAGAGACAGATAGAGACAGACGGAGAGACAGACAGACAGAGAGAGACAGAAAGACAGACTGAGCGAGACAGAAAGACAGACTGAGAGAGACAGACAGACAGACAGAGAGATGCGTTGAAAGTACGACTGGTGAACAATCTGTATACTCCATTAAACCCAAAACGTATGAGAAACCGGAAGCTAGTCATATCTGGGTAACGTGATTGTTGTGTATTCACACCTGACATAACACGTTGTAATGTGTGTAATGTAAATATGGCTGCCATGTCACCTACTTCCTTCATGTCTTCATACACCACAGAGAGCGAGGGGATGTCAGGGTGGCTTCTCAGACCTTCATGCCAACTTCGGACGTAATTAAACCACGACCCATAGTCAACTGTTGGCGAATACGTCATCATCATCATCGTCATCATCATCGTCATCACATCGTCATCATCATCACCATGTCGACATTTTAGAAAGAGGAGTGAGTGAGTTGAGTTTTACGCCGCACTCAGCAATATTCCATCTATATGACGGCGGACTGTAAATAATCGAGTCTGGACCAGACAATCCAGTGATCAACAGCATGAGCATCGATCTACGCAACTGGGATACGATGACATGTGTCAACCCAGTCAGCGAGCCTGACCACTCGATCCCGTTAGTCGCCTCTTACGACAAGCATGAGTAACTGAAGATCAATATTTTAACCCGGATCTTCACGGGTTTAGAAAAGAGGAAAACTGTGAGGTAATCATAACGTTAGAACATTAAATGCATCCTTTCAGAGAATTGGTAACATGAGAAAAGACTGAAAACGACCAAATAGGCCCCGAGTCATAATCCACCTCCCCTCCCCTCTCCTTCCCCTTCTGCTCAATGGAAACACTCCCAAAATATCAAATGCTGACCCCCTTGGTGACAAAAGCTTCAAACCTTTTCCTCCAACCCACAACCGCAGATAATCCTTCAACTTTCCATGATAATCGTAATATTCCACCAGTTTCCGATGATGGTTATAAAACGACACGGCCGAATCTTTTGGGTTCCGTAGCAGGTATATAATCTTGGTCTTTCGTTTGTGTATTTCCTTGGGCAGCGATGTAAACTGGACGTGCGTGTTTAATATTCTGGGGGAGGGCTTTTTGGCCAGTTGATCCTGGGGCACCATCTCGATCATGAAGTCATCTTTCTCCATCCCTCCCCCGTCGCATGAACCTCTGAGTAGAACACGCAACACTTCAAACAGCCAATGGGTGCCTGGAATAGAACCCAGAAACAAATACAATACGTACGTGCGTATGGCTGCTTATACTAATACGGACATGTGCTGTTTTTTATATCGCACGACCACTTCGGATCCATTCAGTCACACTGACCCCATGCCGATCAGTCATTGTCTCATCGGGGCGGTGGGGTAGCCAAGTGGCTAAAGCATTCGCTCGTCTCGCCGAAGACCCGGGTTCGATTCTCCACATGGGCACAATGTGTGAAGCCCATTTGTGGTGTCCCCTGCCGTGATATTGCTGGAATATTGCTAAAAAATGCGTAAAAACCATACTCACTCACTCACTCATTGTCTCATCCCTTTTAAACCAAGCAGGCCAGGGTAACATCAAGTCCCATCTTGTGGCATGGGTTTGGACCACCGACCATCCGATCTACATTGCTACCACAGGGACAGGGTCTAACGCAGAATAGGTATTGCAGAGGTGCTGATATATGATCACGCAGTTTGCTAGAGTATCATGCTATATAAATGATCACATTGACAGTGTAAAACCGGTTAGAAGTGAAGAAATTATATCTGTACCAATGATCTTCCGACTTTTGTCTTTTGTGTATACATACTGAAAAAATATTCTTTTGTCTTCTTTTGTCAATATTTGTTTTACTGCTGTACACCGCTGAACTTCAGGGAACATTGTGTGTGACAATGTTGTTTTGGGGTAGTTATTTGTGTTTGTTTGTTTTTTGTTTTGTTTTTATTTTGCGTTGTTGTTGGTTTTGTTGTGTGTGTGTGTGCGTGCGTGCGTGCGTGCGTGTGTGTGTGTGTGTGTGTGTACTCGACAATGTTTGTGTTAGTAGAAGTCATGGAAATAGAAAGTGGTATACCATGAATTTTTTAAAGGACTGTTAATAGTCCCTTCAATCATCACTTAATAATGATGAATCGAAATCTTCCAGTATTACGAGATTTTATTCCTACCTGCTTTAGGGTAGCCAGATATAAGAATATCGTCGTCCCTCAACTCGAGATCAGGAACGCCCCTGATGACGTCAGCAGGGAAGGTCGGGAACATGAGCCCGTCCACTTCCAGCAAGGTCAAAGTGCATCCTTCAGCATCCGGGACTTTCTTCACAGACATGATCACCCGCTCAACGTCCCTGCAAGTACACCAGAACCGTTTGATCAAAGCAATGTCGAAACTGATGGAGAAATGTCAACAAGTCCAATTGCCAAAGATCAATAGAGAGTTGCATGTACATACTTGACAGGTTGAGTTTGAGTGAGAGGAAATGTCCAATCAACACCAAAAACCGGAGACACCATACGTATTATGCTGGGAATCGAACCAGGGCCTTCGTCGAGTTGGGCGAACGCTTTAACTACTTGGCTATGACACCGCCCACCACACCTCCATAGATACATAGGTACCGATATAGATATGCTGTATTTACACCGAAGGGAGGTGATAAGAACATGACGCCCATCCAATTGATATGTTTGTCAAGCAGTCCTTTCACTGGCGATTAACATTAATTGCACTTAGGTCACCTTAATGGGCTTGGATATTGTTATATCTTAACTTCGTTTGCTATCTTTGACAGCTTACAATTAAATATCCGTTTACTTAACTACTTGCTATCATTATAAGTATTCTAATCGCTAAAAATGACAACAAAAATAACAGCGAGTGTGTTATATTTAGTGATGGAGGGAGGTGGTGTAGCCTAGTGGTTAAAGTGTCCGCTCGTCACGCCGATGACCCGGGTTCAATTCCCCTCATGGGTACAATGTGTAAAGCCCATTTCTGGTGTCCCCCGTCGTGATATTGCTTTAACATCGCTAAAAGAAGCGTACGACTAAACCCACTCACTCGTGACGCTAATGAAAGTCATAGACAAGTTATGAAGATTTTATGTTAGCTTCAACTGCTTTCAGTATCCAGGTCGCCGATACATGGGTTAAAGCCCTAAGAGATGTGTTTGTAATATGTGGGTTCCGCGTATGTGAGAGACGATCCCAATACGTTTTAATGAGGTTGCTACCAGTGTATCCTGCAATGAAATACACCTAGCCCGACTCCCTAAATCATACGCTAGACGACAGCCATTCAATTACACCGTGCATTTAATAACAGCTATTGATTTTATCTCGCGGTCCGACCCGTCGTCTCAATTCCCACTCAACACGCTCAGCATAACGCTCGATTAGGGCAGACAAGATCCTGTCAGCCAATACCGAGAATGGTTTTTTCCTTATGGGATTTTGGAACCTACCGTATGTCAAGGCAACCAGGGGAAAGGTCATGGGTTAAAAATAGTTCCACTTTGAATGTTTCCGGTGCATTCATGTGCAGCGAGAACTTATCTGGGTCATGTATTATATACAGTAAATATTACACATGTGCACATCTAACGGTAAAACGTATAAATAGTTAGTTTACTATAAGACATGAACAAAACAGACGCAAGAATGCGTCAATGCATTTTTCCTGGTACAAACTATGCTGCTGCACACAAAAACTGTCTCCCCTCAGACATTTTGCCACGTATTAAGTTGTTGCACCATTACCAGTTGTGCTTTTGCACTAAACTGTTAATTCATGTAACTGGAATCTTTAAAAGCAGTATTGCGATTATCACCTGACAAGCCTTACCTGTAACAGTAAAATGTGCTGATTAAGCGAAGTTGATAAGTGACCGGGACTGCTCACTGGTCAATGCATATTCCAATGAGGAAAAGACGCATTTACGGATGGATGAACGTGTCGGTATTCACTGTCAATTCACCCTCGGTCTGTTTGTCAGGTCGTCACTGGCTGACAGCGTGTCCTGTCGCCCGGAGATTAGAGGCTGAAGCGTGCAAGAGTTACTTCCCTTGCATAATAATTTATGCTTGACTTTAAGCCAAGTTAACAGCGTTCAAGTCTAATGACACTTCACAAGAGATTTTAGGGCTTGTAGTGGGAATTATTATCATTGCGTCGCTATCAGAAGGGCCACTTGCCATAATCCCACCCAACCAAACCCCATCCCATTAAATATTACTGACCCTTCAACCTGAAGTATACCCTGTTGAGAGGCCTATCGAACCTGTCACTGACTACGTTGTCACTTTCCATGTACTGTTTTATTACCCGTAGAGGCCATACCAGGGAGCCGTTTCACAAAGCGATCTTAGGGTAACCGTTGTAATAAACCTATGTTCAATATTTGGAGTGAAGACAGTAATAGCGCTAAGGTCGCTTTGTGCACCCGGCAGAGTACGTGACCAGCTATGTTAATTTTGTTTGTATGAACCTTTCAAAATCGCTATATATATTCCAGCTATATGACTCTGGCCTGTAGGTAATCGAGATTCAATTCAAGGGCCGGCCGGTTTTGTTTTTTTTTACAATCTCTGGCATAACTGAAGTACAAACTAGATCTATGAATGATAATAAAATTTAACGATGAACTGTGTTATACAACGTGTTTGTTATCATGGGTTCAAGAAAGATATGTACAGGGCACCACTTCTATTGATGCTTGTTTGCTTCTACTAGCAGAGAACGTGAATTGTGATTAGAGATATGGCGTTAATTTACAGAAAGCATGACTTGGAGGCCGTCTATGAGAGAACTGGTCAAGGATGATATCATCTGCTTGTGTTTGAGTGTATATCCAAACCTTTCTGACGGAGGAGAGGTTTCTCAAACGCTCTTCAGTAACAACCATGGAGAACGCGGGAGATAGTATACTACCTTGTCTTACCCCATGTGTATTCGGAACCAGCATGCTTGAGCGCTGTTTGTGAGCACACTACTCGTCATATCTTTGTGTTTAGTCAACGTTTCTTCTTCTACAGGTTATGTAAAGAGTCGGCGAAGAATATCATAGAGTGACTGAGTGAGTTTTAGTTTTACGCCGCTTTCAGCAATATTCCAGCAATATCACGGCGGGGGACACCAGAAATGGGCTTCACACATTGTACCCATGTGGGGAATCGAACCCGAGTCTTCGGCGTGACGAGCGAACCCTTTAACAACTAGGCTACCCACCGCCCAGGACAGCTTAGAAAGGGACTACATTTTAATCAGATATTAATTTTTACATTCTTCTCATCTCGATCAGATCTATGATTTCAATGCTGTGTACGTGACTCTGACAAAAGTTGCTACTTGCGTTATCTAGGGCGGTGGGGTAGCCTAGTGGTTGAAGCGTTCGCTCGTCACGCCGACGACCCAAGTTCGATTCCCCACATGGGTACAATGTGTGAAGCCCATTTCTGGTATTGCTGGAACTCCCTCACTCACTTGCGTTATCTGGTTATTATACCCATTGCTACCGTTGTCTCGATAGGAGAGATTAAGGATGAGCATGTGGATTATGATATAATCCAATGTAGATAATTTGAATGTAATAGGCACAAGTGAACATAAGTAAATGTTATACAATCTTCTTTTAGAATACGCTTCTAGTTTTCAAAGTTTACTTTCTGTAATGAAAAAGTGTATGTATGGAGAATGTGTTTGTACGTTGTTGGAACTTCTATACTTTCATTTTAACATCGGAGATACATCTTCACACACAAAACACACACTTGCCTCTCATATATGAGCATAATGGGAAAGCCATCAAAGTATCATGTTTTAAACAGATCAAGAATCACCTGCTAATGTGAAATCAATAAAATTTGTCCATGAGCAGCATGCTATTTATTTGCATTTCTTAGTTATAATTGTTCAAAATATAAGAGGTGCGGTAGGGTAGCCTAGTGGTTAAAGCGTTGGCTCGTCACGCCGAAGGGCAAGGTTCGATTCCCTACATGGGTACAATGTGCCGGAATAGTGCTAAAAAGCGACGTAAAATCCAACTCACTCACTCACTCAGGATATAAGATCAGGCCCCGATTTCTCCAAACATTTACTCAAGTAAAACTGAATTTGACAATTTGAGACAGTTGAAATTTTAACTCAACTGCATTTTTAAAATAAAAAAGCCCAAACAACTTAAGTAATCTATCCACCCAACTCAAATTGTCACAATTGTTTGACTTTAACATCGATTTCAGTTTATTCTGGGAAATGCATTTTCCTGCGTTTTCTCAAATTTGAGTAAAAACTCTAACTTAAGTCAAAACGCAGACTTCAGTTTGTTTCGAGAAATTGGGGCCAGATGTTCAACCCAAACGCACAAATCGAGATTTCAGAACCGATGTCGTATAGCAGCTTATACATTCTTAAGTTCTCTCGCAGTACACCCATCGCAACAACGTATAGAAGACGCAATAACAATAGAGATCTTCTCCCACAGAGATGTCGTATAGGATCAATATTCACAAATACAGTGCTTAAAATGTTTCTATATCACCATTAAGAAGCAATGCGTTGGAACCAGATATATATTTCCAACTGTAAATTCGACATAACGGGTATTCAACACATCCGAGTTCAAGACAACGGGTATATGGAGACTTGACTACATACATGTTGCAATCTTGTCCTTTCTTTCATTTGAAATCCAACGTTCATATCTAATTCAAATGCAGCCCTTTCCTCGTGCACCCGAGTGAGTGAGTTTAGTTTTACGCCGCACTCAGCAATATTCAAGCTATATGGACAAGCATGGGTTACTGAAGATCTATATTCTAACCCGGACCTTCACGGGTCTTCGTGCATTTGAACATAAAATAGGAAGATCAGTTGTGATAGTGTAGTGATCCTGTCGCCAGATGGAAACACAGCGACACTGGCTTTCAATACATACGTCAAATATTGACCCCTGAAGGTCCGGGTTAGAATTGATCTTTAGTAACCCATGTTTGTCGTAAGAGGCAACTAACCGGATCGGGTGGTCAGGTTCGCTGACTTGGTTGACATATGTCATCGTATCTCAATTGTGTAGAACGATGTTCATGCTGTTGATCACTGGATTGTCTGGTCCAGACTCAATTATTTACAGACCGCCACCATATAGCTGGAATATTGTTGAGTGTGGCGTAAAACTAGACTCAGTCACCCATACGTTAAATGTAAGCATTACTGTGTAGTAGACACTGATACGGGAATGGGTATAACACGACAGGTGAGAGATTTCAGTTATAACATTTATTTGGCAACTTGACAATACATGTACTAGTCATCTTTGTGACATCGACGGAATACAAATACATCAGGCTGTCTTTAAATGTTATGATCCACAACCATTAGAATAACCGTCAGCCCATATCGTCAAGGCTTCGGGATTGACATCAGAATAGACTCGTCGTGCTGCGCACTAGGCTCGGCAGTCCAGGCACATTTATTATTTTGAATAACGTAAATCCAGATTGTTTCTCTGCAGGCTACAATTTTACACTGAATATGAATCTAAATCTTTAGCCTACACAGAAAATATCCAAGATTGCCGCTTGACCCTAATCTATACTCAGACGCAAATGGAGACACTCTTTCGCTTACTCATGACCATTTCCAAGAGTCCCACCACGTCTTTTGGTGTCGACTTTTGCCACATTGCCAGGGTTACCAAGATTACCTTTGCTGCGAAGATTTCCCGATATGCCGTGATTTTCAAGATTTGTTGTTCCGCTGAAGAATTGGTCGTTTTTAAAGCTGTCCGGCGCTGCTTGTGGTGCACCAGGGAATCGAAGGCTGCCGGTCTTGAAAGGACGTCCTTGAACGTCGGAAGCAGCGTAAACTTGTCCCACGTTGCCGAAGACGTCATTACTTCCGTAACTACTTCTTCCCTCCCTGTCTTCGCCAACAGCACCAGCCACACCCAAGTGGTTGTTTTGACCATGAAGTATGTTGTTGTTTTGACCATAAGGTATGTTGTTGTTTTGACCATAAGGTATGTTGTTGTTTTGACCATAAGGAATGTTGTTGTTCAGACCGTCGTGTGCGGTATTGGCTCCGAGGTCGACGTTCCTAATACCAAGTCTGTACGTGGAGATACCGGCGTTGATGTCACCGTATCCCTTCAGTCTGCTGTGGACTGGTCTGCTTGCCACGGGGACGCCGACGTGGATGTTGTCAGTGTTGATGACGTGACCTGTCGTCGGTAAGAAGGGTTGGACGGTCGGTGGAACTCACTATTACTAGAACCAAAGGGGTTAAACTCTTTACCAAAGCTAGCGCCAATTCTGTTAAATCCACTGCCTATTTGAGAATATCCTCCTGTGTTGCCTCCGAACGAAGCTCGACCTTGCAAGTGATTGCCAATGTTGCCATTAACCAAACCACCGTTACTATGGACACCATTGTTGCCATGGACAACGCCGGACAAACCACTATTACTATGGACACTATGTATTGGACCACTGTTGCTATGAGCAACATTGATTAAACCACCGTTGCTATTGGAACCATGTACTAAACCACCATTACCAAGGGAACCATGTACTAAACCACCATTGCCATGGGAACCATGTACTAAACCACCGTTGTCATGGGAACCATGTATTAAACCACCGTTGCTATTAAAACCATTGCCAAAACCTCCATGACTGTTTCCTCCGTGGTTGTACCGGACGGGACTAAATTTGGTTTGCCTGTGTGCTACGGCGATTCCAATACCGAAGTTAGCGATTTCCGTGAGTTGTTCCCTGTCCGGATAGCCGTCGTCTAACCTGTCAAAGGTCACGGGTTTGTTGATGAAGTTCCCGTAGCCAACGTTGTTGACTCTGTGCAGGCCAGACGTGGCACCGCTCTTTCCGTCATTTCCTTTCTTTCCAGAACTTGGCAGAGTGTTTTCGTGGGTCAGTGGCCCTTTAGCCAATCGATGTTCACCACTGGGGGCATGTTGTTGCCCGCTTTGCTTTGGTGCAGCTCCTGCGTTGACTACAACAGCACCGACTGCAACAACCAGTACAATAGCGGTGACCTGAAGTACAAGACAGGAATTTGATATATGAGTATGGCATAGAACTTATGAATAATTCATTATAACAATGTATGTACTGTTGGTTGAATGGTTTGTTGTTTAACGCCACACGCCATATTCCAGCTATATGGAGGTATGTACCGTTATGTCTGGGTGAGAGAAAAAGAAGAGTGTGAGAGAGAGAGAGAGAGAATGAGAGAGAGACAATGAGACCAGGGGAGTACAACAAAGGGTACATCTTCATATACATGTATGTGGTAAATCCTGCGTTAGATATATATAACTTTCGTGTAATAATGACACGTTATACAGGTGATATATTTCTTTTTTCAGCCCTATCCTCAATGCTAAACTCATAGATAAATAGCAGTTTTATCCCGTAAAAGGTGAGTGAGTATGGTTTTACGCCGCTTTTAGCAATATTCCAGCAATATCACGGCGGGGGACATGTCTAGATTAGCGGACAATACACTAACAACACAGTTTGTTCGAGGGACGATGTGTTTTATCCATATTCTTTTAGAACTTTGAAAATTAGAAATTTATTATTTATTACCTTAAAGACTTGTGCAAGTCTAATTTCTTCTCTTTAGAACTTGTAATAGGAATGTACTCAAGCGTTATATATTGTCACATAAAGTCACATAAAGGTTTCAGCTGCTGATGGGTTAATCATATTATGTCGAATACTGTCTCTTCTCACTTTGGAATATCTACTGCATATTAGCAGGAAGTTCATCTGCTTAACAGTCGAAGCCCGTAGTATGGCAGACTATATACCATATCCACCATCTGGAGTATTTGTATGGTAACCACGTTCACCTGCAAGTCTGAAGTTGCTGTATGAAACAAGGTCGTTACTTTCTACTGACAAGAGAGAAGTTCACTGGTTAAATGGGGTCCAATGTTAATAATTATTCTCAAGTGTAATATTTACATTCGGGTGAAGTCTGACTGAGACAATTGTTGAAGGAAGCGGTCATAAAATTTGAAAGTTACTATAAAGTTTGAGATACATCCTATATCTTGTGATATTCCACAGGCATCCAGATCCCGGGTTAAATGATATTCTAACATGGGTGAGCTGAGGTGAAATTGGGTTTAACGTCGTGCTTGAGAATATTTCGCTTATACGACGACGTGCATGCGTGTGTATGTGCGGCTGCTTGTACTAGCCCAGACTTAAGCTGGTTTTATAGTGCTAGCCCACTGAGATACCATGCCGCAGTGAAGCATGAATACCCCACTCAGACACATTATGCTGACTCCGAGCCGACCAGTCCTTGTTGTACCCATTTATGCCGAGCGCCAGGCAGGGACCAACAAGTACCATATTTTAACGTCTTTTGGTATGACGCGGTCTGGGATCGAACCCGCGACCTTCCGCTCTCCGGGCGGACGCTCTAACCACTACAACATGGAGGCGGTCTCTGACATGAGAAGTCCACGAGCTTTGATCATATAAGTTTGGTGAGGAAGTATTTTTGTAAAGGTGAATCAATGTGCGAAAGTGAGATGTGTTTTGCTCAATTGAAAACATTTATGCTGGCGTAATTTGACCAGCCGATCCCGTTAGTCGCCTCTTACGACAAGCATGGGTTGCTGAAGATAAATTCTAACCCGGATCTTCACAGTTGGATCATTCACAGCCAGTTTGAAAACGGATTCGAACCCATGACAAAAGCAACATAAACAACCTTGATAACATAGAACTGCTTACTTATATCCACTTTACTTTTTAAAAATATTTCTGTTTTCAAAATCCCCAAGCCCCCAAACCGTAACTGTCCTTGTCTGACCTAATGCATATTCACCACGATATATTCACCACGATATATTCACCACAATATTCCACTCACATTTACTACAGACTGCTCATCATAAAAGTGCAGCACGCACTCAGCTGAACATGAAATATACAACCGGTCACTGAAAGTAACATCCATGTTTGAATGTGGGCAGGTATGAAACAAACAATAATTGTTGTTTGATGGTGATGTATCTAAAGCCGGCATTATGGTTGAGTTTGGACATTAAGTTTGCAGTATTTCGATGAGGGTTTTCACTCGAGTAACGTTTCTTATTATTTGGTCAAATTCTGTTCTAAGTTTATATTTAGCTCGGTAGTATATGTTCCAAATTTTAAGCAAATATTAACCCATTGTGCCATGGCACAAATTGGAAAAAAAACATGTACAAGAAAAAATGAATTATCATTTTAACAATAAATAAATAAGTAAGTAAGTAAGTAAGTAAGTAAGTAAGTAAGTAAGTAAGTAAGTAAGTAAGTAAGTAAGAAACGGAAAAGAAGTATGCTTTATGGAAACTCATTACGTAATGACTTGCCGTCTTGGTACAGAAATCGACTTACCTTCATCCTGCTGAATGCCTTCCAACAGGTGGCGCCTCTCACAACCCAGGTGATATTGACAAGGGTCCCTGGGTGTGATATGTTTATATACATGCCTACATGTAAAGTTCAGCTGATTTATTCCAAACATGATAGACAATCATTGTTTTATAATGAATGCAAGTAATTATGATTCCTAACTGCAGGTTTAGACAGGCTGTTCAATAAAAGTCCATGTTTATGGTCACTCGACTCATACTGTAGGAAACTTATTTCTGCATGTGCAATAAAACAAAATAACCAGTGTTCATTAAATCTTGAATAGTTTGGTCGCATTCTCGCGCTGTCACATTTTCACACTTGTGGCATAAAGGTTTTTTCCAAAGATCGAGGTTGCGAGAATGTCCCAAGATGATAGGCAGTCACAGCTGCTAAAAAGGGTTGATGGGGTGGATTTGGCCATTTAATTATACAATCACATATGTATCTTATACGATAAAACCACAGAGTGCACAGACTCAAACATATAATTTGTACAATCACACAAGCGCGGGCAATCATATATTTATCGTATACAATCACATATAGTGTATACAATGACACATCTAGCGCATACAATAACACATGTAGCGCATACAATGACACATTTAGTGTGTATGCAACCACACAATGACACATATGGTGCATACAATGACACATGTAGTGTATGCAACCACATACAGTGTATACAATCACATATAGTGTATACAATCCCATATTGTGTATACAATCCCATATAGTGTATACAATCCCATATAGTGTATACAATCCCATATAGGGTATACAATGGCACATATAGCGTATACAATCCCATATAGTGTATACAATTGCACATATAGTGAATACAACCACATATTGTGTATACAATGGCACATATAGTGTATACAATCCCATATAGTGTATACAATCCCATATAGTGTATACAATCACATAGTGTGTTTACAATGACATATATGTCGTACACAATCACACATATAGAAGAAGAAGAAGAAGATTTTTTTTATTTAGGTGTCACACAAGGTACATTCTCAATAGATTAAAAATTACACATATTCACAGTACGTTGTCCGGCCAGAAATGGCCTATGAGACACTAAAATACAATAAAAAGTCTTTAAGAGCGCGAAAGCGCTAAAATATAATTAAAATATATCACATAAGAGAGGTATCAGTACAATAGTCACGGATATTTGTTTAAATTATTACATTATAAAAGTAGTTTTTCTGCGCCTGAGCATAGGGCTCAATGTAGCGGCAAGTGGTGTGGAGAGCTGAGGATACTGCATAAGAAATATAGTTTGGTCTGTTGAGGACAGATTAACAAATTGTGGGTTAATTTCATTGGCTTTGAGCCATAACAAAGATCGGATATCTGAATAAAATGGACATGGGGATAGAAAATGTATCTCATCTTCAACTTCAGAGTAATTGCAGTATTTACATATACGTTGATTTAATGGAGTTTGGGGGCGGGAAAATCGACCAACTTCTACCTCTAAGGGGAGAGAGCCACATCTCAATTTTGCGAGGACACTTCGGAGACTAGGAACGAACATCAGATGAAACTACCAGAGTATTTTTGAATAATCTAAATGTTCTCATAATCTAAATGTTCATATATACTTTATGCAATCACACATTACGGAGGTAGACGCGCCATGTTCTCTGTCGGATACAATGACGCTCCCCGGAGCGGAGGTACAATGTGTCACAGTGACGCCCCCCACAGTGGATTTTACGTGGCACAGTGATGCTTCCTACAGTTGGGTATCATGGCATTTGACCACACAGCTTTCCCCTTGTCACGGCCGGATTGAGTTATAGCCAACCCGACTGAGCTAACTTCCACTTCCTTGACGGGGGTACACAGGGTTGGATAGTTAAACACTGTGAACCTTTCTACACTAGGGCTGCACCAGATTGTTTATCAATAAATATTGTTTATGTCACACAAGTTCGAATGTGAAGTATGCATGAGGGTCTAATTGCATAGTTGGGCTTAAATTACTTCCGTACATTAGCATTAACGTGTGTTATTTCTCAGTAGAACTTTTAATAAAATAAAGAAGAATAGAATAAATGTTCTTAGAGTAGGCTATTTTATGAGCGCAGGTTTCAATTCTGACAGCATAAGCATGATAAGGGCATCATGTTTTTAATGTGTTTCAGGTAGCCACCAGATTCTCAACATGGGTCGGTCGGGTTGAAAATTTAAAAAAAAAATTAATAAAGACAAAATTATCCGAATAATGTTCTTGATTCTCGTGTATTGTAATTCGTATTACAATTCTCGCGTTCTTTTGACTTGTGGCAGCGACTGATTAAAACATTTTAGATATAGATAAACATTTTATATGACGGGGAGGCGGTACGTTTTATGTTCGAGTCGGCGGTAATACAAGACACTTGCTATGGATGTGCAACTTCTTTATTGTACACACGACGTTTCTGGGATAATAAATTCACCTTATGAAGGGGCAAGTATAAGACTCATACATTCACCTGATGAAGGGGCATCATTCACCTGATGAAGGGGCAAGTATTAGCCCAGAAACGTCCACCTGATGAAGGGGCAAGTATTAGCCCAGAAACGTCCACCTGATGAAGGGGCAAGTATTAGCCCAGAAACGTCCACCTGATGAAGGGGCAAGTATTAGCCCAGAAACGTCGTGTGTATTTTTTTGGTAAAGATAAAGAAGTTGCACATCCATAGCAAGTGTCTTGTATTACCCTACCAAATTCTAAGTCTGAGTCTAACATCTGAGTCGGCGGTGTTGGAATGAGGAAACAAAGTTTTTTGGGGGTGTCGGCAATAAAATTAAAAGGGTGGGTCGGGCGATGAGAAACACAAAAAATAAAAATGCTGCCCAAATAGGACGGCGTCATATTAATTTTGCATGGTCCCGAAGGAGCGACCGCTGCATACTGTTATCGAGTTTAGACATTTGAAATAATAAATATATGTTGGGCTAGATTCGAAAATATTGCATTTGGCCTAGGAGTAATCAGCGACATCTGTCTTCATGTTTCTCTGACAGGCTGAGGTTCTGCATTCGCATAAAGATGATTTCGCATTTTAGATTGCGACAGTTTTTTACCCCGACTTAATACGAAGTGGGGAAAAGCCTGTTAACGGTCTATAATTGTCTGAGCGGAACATTCGCGGACGACGGACGACTCCCAAATCCTCGACCACTCCCATAACACACACTTCAGTTCATGCCATCGACATCCTCACAAATAGGCCTTTCAAATTAATAAATGGCGACATAATCCTGCACGCGTTTATTCAAATATTCAATGAAGATTGTTGCGTAACTATTTCATACCCTCACCACGTGGCTGTTGTCAACTAGCGGTCGGAGCGGACTGACATCAAGTGCTTGAAATAGAGGTGTATTTTTTGAAAATATATATAAACACATAAATAGAATAAAAAAGGCGCCAGGACATTTTTAATTTCAGGCAGAACCTTGCGGCAACACGCAAAATCATTCTAGGTAGTTTTAGGTGCATGACAACTAGATCCGGTCGAAGATGCATATATTCTACACTGTCTTGTGTTAAAATTTAAGTCGAGGATGGATATTATAAATTGTAACAGATTGTTTATGTGCAGGCTTGCGGGAAAATATCAAAACCAATGGTGAACAGCACATATACGTGTCTATTCAAATGAGATTCGTTTTCACTCATATTTCCACTTAGAGATTTTTAGATCGCCCCTCAAAGCGAAAGCTCTCGTCAGGGTCCAGCGGAAACTGTACGCTTTATGCATATAGGAGCGCATTCTATAACGATGCAAGGAGCGCAAGAACAAAGCCGAGTTGTCAGGACAAGTACAGCAGATACGGTGTTTTATTTGCAATGGTAGGTTGAATGTTGACTCTTCCAATCAGTTGTTTGATTCGTTTTGAAGGCATATCCACTTTTTGAAACTGCCAAATTATTGATTTGACGACAATTGCAGCAGTTATCCAGAATCGTTCGTACGTTAACACAACATGAACACTGCACGAAATGATCAATTTTACAATATGAGGCGTGTCCTGTTAAATCTAGGTTACAGGGTTTACTTCCAAGTTCAAAATGACATGCATCGGCCCGTTTTAACATGTTGTAAACACAACGAAGCATGATATTGACGGTGACATACTCTCTCTTAGCAAATACCGTGTCAGTGTATCAGTTAGGAAAATAGACCTACTTTTGTTTCGGATGGAAAATCATTGGTTAATGATTGGCAGATGTGTCAGTGTGGTTGCAGTGAAAACTGAACCAACACCCGAAATTGCCAAATTATGGATATGACTTCCTAGAGATGTCACAGTGCACACTTATTTTGATAGATGTATATACGGCAATACTTTAATTACCGTATTTAGTTGATTAAACACATTCCTTGAATAAATACTTGGTCCTCAATCAGTGTTTGCTATACTCTAATTTGCCAGTTGGCCATCAGGGCTTGCTGTCGCCTGCAGGCTTTAGAATCTATTTTGTTAAGTCAAACCAATAAAAACAAAATAGACTACACTGTACACAGTTTCAGTGTTTCTACAAAACGAATAAGCGAAGCCTATGGTGCAGAGTGACGTTTTTATTTTGTTAAAGACTGGTGTTGACATTCCTATGTGCAAAGCGCTGAAATACCAGGAAGTGAAACTGTAGGTTATCGTAACATGATGGATCATGAATGATTTCCAGATAATTTACTGAAGGCCACAAAGACCTGCTAATATATGAAATTCACGGCCGGCCCGATACAATAACAATTAACCAGCACTGGGCCTCCCGATTATTTCAAACGCTGTACTCAATTCAAACAGCTAATTTCAATTTGATGCTTATTCATGGAATTCTCCCCATTTTTAACTTTGCATTAGAAAATCTGAGTATAAGACATCCTGGTATTTAATCAAGGAAATATGGTAATGTTTAAGCATTCACAAATTCAAGCACTTGCTGGAATGTGTTGATTTTTTGCTCATTCGTAACAATTTTATACTGTTCAAAATATTTCTGAACTTTTCAATACCATTTCTAATCATTTAATTTTAGCATATTTGAAAGAAGTCAAACCATATAATCAGATGTAGATTTTAATTCTGAATGTCAGTGTGTTTTTTACTGTTTACTGTGATAGTGGACTAAGGTTTTAGTGATCTTTGTCATCACTTTTAATGCATATTGAGTCTTTCCCATAACAAAAATATCTGTTTTTCTACTCACAAATAGCTGCAAAATTGCTGATGCTGCTTTGAGCAACATTTACTAACTCTCTCACGCAACAGGCAATGAAAATGCTATCAGTGGATGATTGTCATTGAAAAAAATATTACCAAAACCCATGCTAACCTGGTTTGATTTCCTCACAAATCTTTGATGCTTATGCTGTTGATCACTGGATTGTCTGGTCCATACTCTATTATTTACAGACCACCGCCATATAGCTGGAATATTGCTCTATGTGACGTCAAACTAAACTCACTCACTCCTCACCTCTTGAAAAAGGTAGCCATTTCAATCATAATGCCATCATTGTATTTCTTTCCAATTATTGTTCAGTATTGGAAGTGTCCTTGTCATTTCTAATAACAAGATCCATTGACAGTATGGCTCTCAAATGTGTAGGTATGGCTGTTAATAATTAGCAAGATGGGGTTTAGTTGATTGGTTGGTTGTTTTTTTTGTTTAACACCACACTCAGCAATATTTCAGCTCTATAGCAGCAGTTTGTAAATAATCCAGTCTGACCAGACAATCCAGTGATCGACATCATGAGCATCATTCTACACATTTGGGATACGATGACATGTGATCCAGGTCAGCGAGCCTGACCACCCAATCCTGTTAGTTGCCTCATACGACAAGCATGGGTTACTGAAGACCAGTTCTAACCCAGAGCCTAGTAATATTATGGTTTGAAAAATCAAACAAAAATGAATACACTGTGAGACGGATATGATATGTGTCACTGAATATAGGATAACAAATGCGAATATTTATTCATGAATACTTTATGTTTAATAAATTAAATATGTATTGGCTTAGGCTGAAACATTTCAAGGTAATATTTTGTAAGAAGAAAAAGCGATACGTTTAGTCAATACCGCTTATAGCCTAACAGGGCGGTGGGATAGCCTAGTGGTTACACTGTTTTAAAAACTATTTGTAGATATTCGATTCAAGTTACCATGAATAACAAATTGAATTCATGAAGGCATGAATTGCAAAAGTGGATAAGTCTGAAACCAGAACTTGGAGGGCAACTGCTTCTTGGTTTTAAACGAGTGTCTGCCACTGTCCCTGGAGAATTTATTTTGTTAGTTTGACAGAGATTTGGTTTGGAATCTTCTTTCAGAAAACTGTCAAATTTTTTAAAAATGCTATAGGGAGTTTGCTGAATTTCTTCGGTCAAGATGCTTTGGACACTAGGGCTAGGTACATGAATAGGGAAAGTGTTAACAGTGACAAGACAATGATTCCAAACATATTTGGTCTCATCATCATCTCCAAAATACAAATGTCTTTATAAAGAATTGGCATGACAGAGTCTGAAATGGCTGTTGATCACTGGTTGTAGCTAATAAAATTTCAGTTTGACTTATTGTTTGTCTAATGAGTCAGACTCTTGACGTAGCTGTGGTTAGCTATGGCGGTTAAGTAGCAGTGTGGTTAAAGCGTTTGCTCGTCACACCGGAGATATGGGTTTGATTCTCCAAATGGGTACAATGTGTGAAGCCCATCTTTCTTGCCCCCCACCATGATATTGCTGGAATATTGCCCAAAGCGATGTAAAACTGTAGTCACTCACTCATTCATTCAGAAGAGTCATTTTGATTTTGGGTTTAAGTTCATGAGCCGGAGAGAACATTCACTGCTTTCTGATGAGACTGAAAGATCTCTGAAAAGAGACACAGGGCTATTACAAGACATCACGAGCTTTGGTGAGCTCTTTATCCAGAGTACTGGGTATACTGTAAATCATGAAATTCATGATATTTTTGCGAAATTTGCGAATGACTTGAGCTTGCAAAACTGTCATGATGCAATTTGCTGGTAAAATGCTATAAACAATCAACAAATAACGTGTTTCATTATCTGTTTATTATTCACTAGTTCATATAATCAACAACAGATCTAGACAATACATCAATTAAGCAATGACAACAACTTGGGGGAAGACAAATTACAAACATTACTGGTACTCACATGTCAAACAACGGATACTCGAACAAAAGATTCTCAATCAGTACGTCTGATAGTCCAGACTGCCGCCAACAATGCAGCCACTCTTTAGAGACTGTTTGGTAGGCCAACACCATCCAACGGGAATGGATAGGTTTCATCACACTTATCCGAGATTAACAGCTTTGGTGATGTCATTGTCATTATACTTTGCTCCTGAGTCCAACAATATAATAGAGGCATGCCAATTAATATAATCCCTTTGAACTGTTTTAAGCTTATCTGGCCTGTGCATCGTGTGTTGTTTTTAGGAAAACATCACTGACTGCATACACACGGAAGTACTCTACTGAGCTCAGTTCAAGATTAGCAGCAACCTTTAATATGTGATTGGTTTACTTTAGGTGGATCTTTCAGTTGCAATTTTTTAAGAATTGGGAAAAATGTCGCAAAAATGTCATGACGCAAAAACGTCTGTTTGTCGCCACTCGTAAAAAGATCGTGACTCAAACATTTCGTGATTTACAGTATTTCTGAATGAGAGCTCCATGAAGATCCGGGTTAGAACTGGTCTTCAGCAACCCATGCTTGTTGTACCCCGTGAAGATCCGGGTTAGAACTGGTCTTCAGCAACCCATGCTTGTCGTACCCCGTGAAGATCTGGGTTAGAACTGGTCTTCAGCAACCCACGCTTGTCGTAAGAGGTGACTGGCAGAATCTCGTGGTCAGGTGACTGGCAGAATCTCGTGGTCAGGTGACTGGCAGAATCTCGTGGTTAGGTGACTGGCAGAATCTCATGGTCAGGCTTGCTGAGCTGGTTGATGAATTCATCATATCCCAGGTACATTGATCTGGAATTTTGCTGAATGCAGCTTTAAGCTTAAAACAAATACTTGTAGAAGTTTTCTGATGGAAGGGAGATGTATTACACTGAATTTTTTCCTTTATTTTTGTGTCCTCAGCAACTATTTAGGACATTAGTTTAACAGTACAGTATACTTTATGAGAGTGAATTGTTTCAGTTAGTGGGATATTTATCACAAGAAATCTGCTAATAAAGTCTGCCCTATACCAAAATTATGTGATTATCAGAATCAGGGCTGCAGATAATTTTGTATGTTTACATATACATGCGTAATTTTGAGAAACGAGATGATTTGCTGCGGTACATGGTTTCCTTAGCAACCTGAATTTCCAGAACAGGATGAGGGAAACCCCAATGTGTCGCTATCACATAAATTCAAAGATGGGACACTGCTTGAAATCAGATTGATATGTCTCTGTCTGTAAATGATTCTAAGAGTGTACACAACTGCTGTGGTAAACATCTCCTACGTTTTCTAATTAATTTCCTACCGTATCGTGCATATCTTTTATCCATACATATGCCAATACGGCCTTTATCAGGAACCCTGAGTATAATCAATTATGTTGTTGCACCTGCCAGTTACCAAGTGCTTTTGATATGGTTCATTCGTGTTCTGTGGTATTTGTGTAAAATATAGGTCTGATTTTTATTTTTTCAGATGTGAATATAGACTACTTTTAAAATGTCAGCCAAATCCAAACATAAGGTGATCTCCTGTGAGGCTGTCCACTATGAGTGTGGCATCTGTCTCCGAGAGTTCAGCACCTCCTGGTGTCTTCAGATGCACATCAAGACTCACTCAGAACAAAACTCCTTCGACTGTCATGAATGTGGGATGACTTACCCGGACTTCTCTGCTCTCTGTGAGCATCTCAAGGTTCACATTTTCGGGGCAGATCCTGTGGAGCAGGACACAGAACCTCCAATCATGAGCGGCTATCATGACCCTGTGTCTCTGACCGAGGGAGACCAGATGAGCCAAATCTCCAAACCTCAACTAACTTGTGTGAACTGTGAGAAGAGTTTTGGTTCCTTCAAAGCCCTGAAACTACATTCAAGAATCCACAAAACAAAGAAGGTAGTTGAGACAGAAGAACTGTCAACAGGTAAAACTAGAGGGACCATTAGGTTCGACAGTAACCAAGGTGGTATTGAGGAAGAAGAGTCACAGAATGTGAAGACCAAGAGAGGCAGGCCAAAGAAAAATAAAAATACACCACCGGCACATTTCTTGAAAGTTGGCAAGAAGTATAGATGTGAGGTCTGTGCTAAAAAGCTCAGTTCCAGATCCTTGATGGAGAAGCATATACTGAAGCATCAGACAGGACAGTTTCACTGCAGTCGGTGTGATCGGGATTTCTCAACTCGCTCTGGTTTGAAAGATCATGAAAAGTTTCATGAGTCGGCTGACAAACCTCCAACACCTCATGTGGTTCTTGTTGAAGACCATGTGAAGGCTGTAGAGCTTGTGGTGGAAGATGAAAAGGGTTTTTCATGCATAGTGTGCGAGAAAACATTCAATAACAAACAGAAAGCCCATGTTCACATACTGTGTCACAAGAAGAGAAAAGGGAGATTGAAACTGAAGATGTCAAAAAAGCAACATTCAAATTCTATAAGTGATGCTTCACCGAGAAGGAAGGATGTGTCTGACTTGCAGGAGAATGTTGGAGTTGATTCTTCACACATGACTCCTGGGCCTGCAAATACATCACAGTCAGTTTGTTGTGGAGAATGTAAAGAACAGTTTGGTACACAAGAAGAGTTGGTAGACCACCAGAACCTTCACATCCGAGATCACACCATGGCACTGATGAGAATCCTGAAGCCAGGTACAAACCTCAATGTGTCCATTGCTGAGACACAAACACTCCTTAATGCTGTGCACTCAGCTTCAGATTTGGTACAAGCCACCAACAAGGAGACTACGTCCAGAAACACTTCAAGTCAGCACCAAGTGTCACCTGCCATTCTGCATCCAGAGAACTGTCAACCAGTTAAGGCAACTGAGTCAACCTCTCAACAAAATCTACTTAAAGCCTTCCCAAGTGTTCAGTGCAATGCAAAAGTTGTTCTGGAACGTCTTGAAAATGAAACCCTGCTTGTTCGGAATGGAGGTGGAAGAGTCTCCAGATATTCAAAGAAGCATAGAATTGAAAGGGATAACAGTGTGCAGCATAGAAAATCTGGTGAAAACGCTACATGGGCAGATAGAGCCATACATTGTAATAGACCCAAGAAACTGGACCGAACAGAGGACACAGTTCGGGAAACTGGGGCTGGTCATAAGACGGAGGAAACACTGTGTGACAATAACAATCTGTTGCAGGAAGGTGGAGATTACAGTGATGATGGTGACAATGATACTTTTCATGATGAAGATGACATTGACCATGTTGATAATGATCATTATTCAGTCTCGGCTAAAGGTTCCACAGATTTGATGACATCTGAACCTGCCCAGGATCTTGCCACAGCTGAGGACGAGCGAGAGATGTCAGCTGAAAGTCCCCACACTTCTGAGTCAGCCAAAAATGTCCATAACACTGTATTGACTAAAGATTTAGTGTCTACAGAAACAAATTCAAAACGTGAAACTGCAAAATTGAGTAGTCTTGCAAAATCTATCCTGGAAAATGTAGTTAAAAAGGGAGACATGTTTTCATGCAGGATTTGTGAAGCGGAGTTTACTGAACTGCAGAAAGCCAAGAATCATGTACGAGTTCATGTCTCTAGGAGACGGTTTGAATGCAAGTTTTGTCCCGCAAAATTTGTGTATGCGTCAAAGCTTCTGTCCCATGAAACAACGCACATGTCTCAAAAGCTGTCTGCCGAAACGAAGACAAGACTGACGACTAGGTGTCATTACAAGATTGTAGGGAAAGAATTCATATGCAACATTTGTAACAAGTGGTTCATGACAAAACATAAGGTACAATGTCATGTCCGCTATCATCTACTGGAAGACACTTATCAGTGCAGGTTTTGTCAAAAATGCTTCAGAAAGAAGTATTCTTTGTATAATCACGAAAAAACTCATCCTGAAGCTTCTGGAGAAGGTTCTAAGAATGCATCCATGGATGATAGACATGTTGAAGATGGGGAACCGAAGGAGGTGAAGCTCAAGTTCAAAAGAGGAAAGTACAAGGAGTATATAGAGCCTGGAAATGATATTCTCAAGTGTAAACTCTGTGAAAGTACTTTTAAGAATAACAAACAAATAATTGACCATTTCAGGAGTCATTTTGCAGAGAGAAAATTCTGGTGTCCAATTTGCTCGGCAGCTTTCAAGAGGAATACCCATTTAGATGTTCATATGAAAGCTCATGACCGGGGAAATATAAAAATGACCAAGGTGAGAATCTCTGAAGGTGTCAAAGAAAGCATAAATGCAGAAAAGAATAAGGATGTGAAAATAAATCCAGAAAACAACAGGAAAGATGGTGTTGAGTTATCTGCTGATGTTCCCATACACACACAAGGTACTGAAGATCAGGGAGAAGCTGGTAGCTATGGTCTTCAAGAGTTGCCTTTAGGTGGTCCACAGTCTGATACCTTGGATAATGTTCCTGTCAATGCAAACAAAGAGCAACAAGCAAGTGTTGCAAAATTGCCACAGGAAGATCAGAGTTGTAGTAATGTAGCAGGTGATAAGACATCAACTGCTGATGAAAACTTGAGAAACAGTAGCTGCAGTCGTCATCCTACTTCTACAACTGCAGAAATAGTCACACGTCCTCCACTGACTCAAGCTGATGGAGCTTCAGTAAGTTGCAGGTCACCTGATAAGGAGGGGCACCTGTTGGCAGAACTTTCAGAGTCCACAGTAACTTCTGCTGAAGTGCCAAAAGAAAAGGAAACTTTGTCCCATACTGAAAGAGAAATACCTGATGATAGGTCTGCTGTGACTGTTGACCTCAGTGATGGAGGAGATGGTGATGGGGAACAGAAAGACATGACTCAAACAGTTGCAGCTGCTGTTACTGCCTGTGTTAAAGACGGTACAAAAACTGACCCAAAGGTCCAAACAAATCCAGATACAGACACGGTTACTGTACATGGACTTGGTGTATCTGAAAGCCCCAATAAAAGTGGAGAGGTTGAGATGTTACCTACTGCTTCAGATGATGATGATGATGGTGGTATGATTCACGATGATGATGTCAGTGATGATAATGATTGTGACAGTGACTTCCAGTATGAACCCGATATGGACTGTGATTCTGACATATCCAGTGAAAATGGTAGCCCTGCCAGAACTGGAATACCCACAGTTAAATATCTGTATGAGTCTCCAGCTGACTGCATTGCTGATGAAAGGGAAATAGAGGAACCTAACATCAATATGTCTTCAGGATCAAAGAATCAGGCTGGTCCATCCAAGAATGAACAGGATGCAATACAACCTGAGTTGTGCAGTCCAAATAAGAAAAAGTCAAAGTCTTCAAATAAACCAACACTAAAAGATAAAGCTGTTACATCAAAAGAACGAGGGAGACGGGTTATAACACAGGACACAAGTGTAAAGATGACCCAACTTATGAGACCGATAGAAAAGTTAAAGAAGAAAATTATCAAATGTCAAGGTCAGGAGGGAGATAGTGACCTTCATCACGAGGATGAAAATCATCAATGTCACGTTGGACCGAAAACAAGCGAGACAGAAGAAGAATGTTCACTGATGGAGACTGCATCTTCTGACAGTAGTTTTGCTCCTCAGATGTACCAAACTGAGTATACAATTGAAGCTGGGGGTTCCTTCCGATGTGCCTTCTGTGATAAAGTCTTTAAATCTCTGCTCAGCATTAAGAACCACCTCAGTGTTGAACATGATCTCTTCCGCTGCAAGACTTGCATTGCCGCCTTCCAAACTCATCAGGAACTTAAGAAACACAACGAGGAAAACAAACACTTGCAGTTAAGAGTCCTGAGCAACAGAAACATTGCATCTAAAATGGAAATAGTTAGGGGATATTTAAATGCACTCTTTGTCTAAAAACATTTTCTGACAAGGAAAAGTGTGTACTTCATGTGAGACATCATCTGACCGCGTTTAAATATATATGTGACATCTGTTCTCAGGCCTGTAAGTCCAGGTCTGTTTTGGCTATTCATATGAGCCGGCATAACAACAGCTGCATATTTGAGTGTAAAGTTTGTTGCAAAAAGTACCCAAATATGGGAAGTCTGAGATATCATGAAAAGAGCCACAGTGAAGAGGAAAAGATCAACATTTTGAACTATGTCAAGTGTGAAACATGTGGTGATCTTTGTTTCAATAGGAAGATGTTGGAGAAGCATATCTTGAAACACAAAGACACCCATACTTGTGACTTTTGTAAAGCATCCTTTCCTACACACTCTGCTCTCTTGAATCATCAATCACTGGAACAGCATTACAAGTGTGAACACTGCGGCAAAACGTACAAAGATCAGAAGTATTTCAGGAAACACATCCAATCTGTCCACATAAAACCAGATATTCACATGTGCGATAAGTGTGGCAAGACCCTCAGCAGCTCGGCGGGGCTTCGAATCCACATGGCTCTTCACACAGGGACTTCCAAATTTCAATGCAGCATTTGTAAATTGAAATTTCAGCACGCAGGTAAACTGGAACACCATATGAAAGCTCATGAAGCTGGTGGAGGTCTGTGTGACTTGTGTAATAGGTTTTTCTCCGGAACAAGATTAGTCTCGATGTCCACAAGATGATGCATGAGGCTCTAGAAGCAGCAGGGGTAGATCTGGGCAATCCTAAAGGGTTGCTGATACGAGAGCAGTTGGAGTACACGTGCCCATGTTGCAAGAAGACGATCGGGACTGTGGAGCAGCTACGGCAGCACATTAAGCATCACTTTGATGAAAGGAGGTTCAAATGTACTATGTGCGATATGGCCTTTTTCAACAAGTATTACTTGGAGACACATATAAGAATCCATAACAAGGACTTTAGATTTCAATGTGATCAGTGTCCGAGGAAATTCGCCTCATCCAACTTTCTGAATAATCATATCAAGAAGATCCATCTGAAAGCTGACAGGGGTAGATTTCCTTGTGATATTTGTAAGAAGATTTTCAGAACGAAGGCAGGTGTTGCCAGTCATAAAAGGCTGCATAAAGACCGTGTGCGTAGTCATCCCTGTGATCAGTGCGCTATGAGCTTCTTCTCTCCATCCGAACTAAAGGCACATAAGCAGACTCACTCCAAACAGAGAGCGTTTATGTGTGACCTCTGTGGCATGAGTTATAAGACCAAGTATATGTTAAGGGATCACATGCTCAGGCATGAAGGACGGAAGGACTTTAAGTGTGAACTGTGCGGAAAAGAGTTCTACCTGAAAGCGTATTTGCAGATTCATCTGAGGAATCACAAAAACGAGCGGAATTTTAAGTGTGACATTTGTGACAAGGGTTTCAATCATCCTAATTCTCTTGTTGACCACAAGCGAATTCATACTGGTGAGAAACCATACAAGTGTCAGATCTGTGATCGGAGGTTCACAGACAGGTCAGCGAGGAGAACACATCAAATGTCCCACAAGATGTCCTCAAAGAAGAATAAGGGCAAAGATGATCTGTGATCAGCAGATCACAGACTGTTAGAGGAAGCCACTGATGTCATACTAGATGTCCACAGGCACAAGCAAGGATGAACGTGATCTATGTGTTAGTGGTAGGCACTAATGTCCCTCAAGATGTCCATGGACATGATCAAGGTCAAGGTCAAGGTCAAAGGTCAAAGGTCATTGGTATTCCATGTATAGACAAACTGTTGGAACAGACATCACTGGTCACCAATTATGCATAACAACAAACCTCTGACAATATACAGTGAGACCCTGGATATCCGGACACATTCGTTTTAGCGTAAATTGTCCGGATAACTGAATATCCGGATATCTAGGTTTCTGTCATCCAGGCTTAGGTGTTGAAACAGTAGCGAGCATACACTTCTGGTTTAAAACCACTTCCAAAACAGCATGGTCGTTTTGATTTGCCAATTACAATTCACTCTTTGTCAGATAGGCCTACTAATCACCACCAATACCCTGCTGATCGGTCATTAATCCGGATTAGCAGACCTTGTCTCGTGTTAAGACATGTGGGACACTCGCGCTTCACTTCACACGGTCAGCGGAAGATCAAAGCTTCGTGCCGATAAGTAAGTCACTTTTGTGTTGATTTAGCTGGTTGGTTTGTAAAATTGACCGTCCGGGAAAGGAAACCGCATATCCGTTATAGACAGTCACTTTTATAACATAAGATATTGTTGGGTTTTTTTAATGAAAATTTACCAGAAGGCTAGGTTTCCGGATATTTGGGGTCTGGGTAACCGGGGTCTCAAAGATACTCAACCAAACAAGTTAAGGACCACACCAATATTCAATATTTAAGTATTATACGGATCACAATATGAACTGCAGTCGAACCCCGTTTATCCGGACATTTTGGTTACACTCGGAAATCGTCCGGATAGCTAGGCGTCCAGTTACCTGGATCAAACAAGCAAAACATATTGATGATGCATATTGACAAGACGTTATATACAGTACAATTACAATGTAGTTAATCCTAATTAACATGTGTTTTCGTTACTGATGAGATGTTCTCACACCTGCCAAATCCTAATTAACAACTGAAGTGACACATGTCCCTTGTGTTTTGATGGGTAATTATTTCACATCAAACGCCTGCCGAGAGAGATTAACAATGAATACACTTTGTCGGTGGTAAACATGCACATGCACATGCGCACAGACCTTTCCGTCCGGATAACAGGATCATTTTTCAATGAACATCTATGGAAATGGTTTGAAAATTCTCCGTCCAGGTCCGGAAGCGTGGGGTCCGGCTAAGCGAGTACAATTACTAAAGGTTAGTTTTGTTTCACCTAAAAATCGTCCGGAAGGCAGGGTTTCTGGATACACGGGGGTCTGTGTAAACATGGTTCGACTGTATTCAATACTTTAATATTGAAAATTGGGATGGTCCTTAACTATTTTTTTTGAGTATATGATAGCTATCAATGACAATTCTTCATGGCTTATGTATACAAGCTGACTTTGTGTACTGACGATTAGAATTTGTACTTTAATAAGTAAGTGTAATTTCAAATATAACATATGTTACAATGTTATTCCATCACCACAAATGTATAGACATGTGCTTTAGTCACTATTTGTAACAATGAATCAATCAGCAGCTGGCAGTCAACACGAGCAGTCGGCTCATTCAGCTGTACAACAGCTGTGTACTCACACACTGCATCTGTATCCGTTTGTACACGAAGTTCATGCTCAGCGCACTGCTCCTTTGAATTACGCATCTTTTGCTATTTTACTGTTTGTACACAAATGGTTTGAATGGAGGATTCTGCCCGCAGGGCAGGTTATTTGTATCTTTTCATGAACACATGGTGTCGTCAGTGATTTTCACTGATATATTAATATAATTTTTACTGCATTTTTACCCCTATTTGCTTCTGACTCAGTACATGATGGAGACAGGTTGTACTCTGGCATGGTACTGACATTTATGGGAGAACTTGGCATGTACAATACAACTGATTCATATTTTAATTCCGTATTGATTTTTTACATCACTATTTATATATTGTCGCATGATGTAATTCTGTGTGATTTTCATGTCAATATTTATGTGTTGTTGCATAATGTAATTTTGTGTTGAATTTTTCATAAGAAAATGTTTACGGAGGAAATGATTTTTATGAATGTCAACTGCTTTATTATGAGAAACACAACGTTTCGAAGTATATTCTTGCTCCTTCATCAGGTGAATGAACGCTATGAGGCAGAGAGCTTATATATATGTACATGTAAGAACAACAAAAGTAGCAATACAACGAAGGTGAAGGCTGAACAAGGGAAGCTAACACTTGACAGGCTCTGATAGGTGCCTCATAGCATAAGGGGTGGTGGGGTAGTCTCGTGGTTAAAGCATTCATTCGCCATGCCAAAGGCCCTCGGGTTCGATTCCCCACATGGGTACAATGTGTGAAGCCCATTTCTGGTGTCCCTCTCTGATCTTGCTGGAATATTGCTAAAAGAGGCGTAATCACTCACTCTCTCACTCAAAGCGTTCATTTACCTGTTAAAGAAGTAAGTATATACTCCAAAACGTTCCTCATAATAAAGACATTGACATGTTCAAATACCTAATACTTACAAAGTTTTGATCTGACAAGTATATGTATTATCTTACCAACTGCCATGAAAACAAAATGCTGTGAGGTAAGCCTAAGTAAACCAATCATCCTGGTTGATACAACAGTGTTGTGAGACATAGAGAAGGAAAGACCTGAGAGAATCGTATGCAAAATCACTTGAAGATTTGGTGAAACCTCCTTGTAAAAAAACACTTGTCTATACGATTACACGCACATTACTCTCACACACATGCACACCCTTACTCAGATGTTGGTTTGTTGTTTAATGCCGCACTCAGCAATATTCCAGCTATATAGCGGAGGTCTGTAAATAATCAAGTCTGGACCAGACAATCCAGTGATCAACAGCATGAGCATTGATCTACACAATTGGGATACTATGACATGTCAACCCAGCCAGCGAGCCTGACTACCCGATCCTGTTAGTCGCCCCTTACGACAAGCATTGGTTATTGAAGACCAATTCTAGCCCGGATCTTCACAGGTCCCCCTACTCAGAGATATTCTTGTGGCCTCAGAGTATAAAACAGCTTCTGTCCATACTAATACACACACCACACATGGGCACACACTCACACACATATCCACAACAATATGTTATGGCCTTTATATTTACATTAAAATATGATCAGTTGATTTTTCTGTCATTTCATTTGTTACACATGGTTGGGTGGACAGGTGTAACAGCACTATTAACTCGTCTTAGTAATCTGCTTTCAACAAAAATGCCATGAATGCCAATACAATTGCTGGTCTTATATGCAGTCATCTAACACCTATGTAAATATGTAGCATATGCATCAGGCTGTATCCATTGTTGTTGATATTCACAAGCAACTGCATACTCCGATATATACATCTCCATCCCCTTGTTGACAAACAGTACTCTTGCTGAAGTAGAGACTGGATCAAGAGACAATATTTGACCTGGGTCTACAGCAAATGTTTATCAAAGCTTCCAATTGAATTTATATTTCCTAATTTATGTTGATATAGTTATAACTATTGTGACATATTGGTTGATGTGGTGAGAGTTTCAGTCATAAAAACCCCAGTAAACGGGGAAAACCCTTTGATTCTTCAAATCTTTGCAAGGAAGCATGAGGAAAGTAAGATTTATGGATGTCAACTTCTTTATGAACATATATGAAACAGCTAAGTGTTCATGTGGTCACTCGAAATATTCACTACCCATAAACCAAATGTCGTCGGTTATTCACAATAAAGAAGTTAACATCCATCAAACTTGCTTTCCTTTAGTCCTTAATTTCACATTTTAGCAGTACAAATTATGGAAATATATGATCTTGTTAAATCTCTAAATTGAAAAGCAAGAGAACTCCAGTTTTGAAAAAAATCACAATTGAACTTCAAGTGGAGTTTTGAATCCTGGACACATTCCTCCAAAACCTGAATCTGTGTCCTATGTGATGTCACAGTGTTTGTCACAGTATACTACCCATCAAAGTTTAGACTCACTTCGTGTAAACCGTATACTAGGCAATGTTCTAAATAGGTTTTGCAAAATATTCCCCATCAAGGGGCGTGGGGTAGTCTAGTTTAGAGCTGGCTCGTCACGCCAAAGACCGGGTTTGAATCCCCACATGTGTACAATCAGTGAAGCCCATTTCTTGTGTCCCCCGCCATGATGTTGCTGGAATAAAAAAGCGGTGTAAAACCAAACTCAGTCAGTCAGTCAGTACTTCATAGGCAAATGTAGCCACTGTTCTAAATGTTCTAAACTAGGTTTTGCAAAATATTCCATACTGTTTAAAAGTACTGTTTACACATGAGGGGCGGTGGGGTAGTCTAGTGGTTAAAGCGTTGGCTCGTCACGCCAAAGACCCGGGTTTGAATCCCCACATGTGTACAATGAGTGAAGCCCATTTCTTGTGTCCCCCGCCATGATGTTGCTGGAATATTGCTAAAAGCGGCGTAAAACCAAACTCAGTCAGTCAGTCAGTCAGTTTACATATGAACCGATGTATTGTAAAACAATTTGGTAACGTTGAAAAGATTATTGTCATGAGTTCAGTAAATAATGAAACTCAGTGAAAATTGGCGAATTCTTAACAAAACTTTACACCAAAACGCAGCTGTTCACATGCAAGATAACTGCACATGCTGTTCCGCAATTTGATGCATGATCCTCATGCAATTCATTACTGCATAAAGTTTGCAGTTGGTTCCCCCAAAGTTAATCTTCAGTGTAACCACATATGTACATAACATATAGTGAGTGCTTGAAGTGAGTCTTATCTTTTGATGGGTAGTATATTTAAATATACAGGAATGAGGATGTGATTGTTCACACTAACTGAAGGTCAGGTAGGAATCGGAATGAAACTTGACTTGAAGCTGTATTGTAAGAGCTTGTGTTGAAGAGTGATCCTTCGTGTAATGAAATCCATGGCAAGTTGTCATCTCTGGACAAATTCATGATAAATGCAAATTCAGCAATATACATATTTTACATCCCTTGTTCAATTCAAGGACATGCAAACTTGTCTGTGTTTTGTAATCAGTTGTTTGCTGTAGTACATGTAGTACCTGTTAGTATTTATTCTGCTCACTACATAGCCAGGATATCCTTGTCTTGTTGGTATTGTTTTAAATCCTCCCATTTAGTGAGAACTCCCAGTTGTGAGACACATTGATTAATGGTTCAGTACACATAGGTGGTGTTTCCACATCCCCACAATGAAAGTGGGATCAGCCCAGTTGTTGAAGAGTACCCACGGGAGGCATAGTTCATTGATGAGTTGATTAATGAATAGATTATCAAAGATTTTATTTACAAAGACGAAATAATTCATTCAATATTTTATTTATTCAGAAGAATATGTAATTATGATAACACATTTTTATTGACTATTATGAAGTTTCAAAGTCATTTTGGTTTAAACATATTATCATTATCAAAGTGTTTAATTTTTAAGGACATTTACTGGAGTATGTTAATCAATTTATCTTATAAAGTTTCATTATGTTACCTCAAAAGATTCAGTTACATAGCAAATCAGTAATTAGCTAGGGTTAATCCATTCTATCAGGCAGGGGAGTATGGTGTGTTTTCTTTGTTAATTACCTACTCCACTGTCTCATAACTGGGAGTCTCACAATTGGGAGTTCTCACAAATGGGAGTAGACCATATAGTCTCTTGTTTCAATACACTTTTCAAGTAGATCTGAGCAAATCGCCATGTGACAATTGGCATGATGTCTGTTTTAATGTTGAGATAATTTCTGTACTTAGTGTGAGATAAGTATGATTTTGGCAGATGGATTCAGGGTAATTAGCGTGTTAGAATAGCATAATATTGCATGCTTAGTTTGTAGCTAACCTGGTTGAGAGTGAAGAGATTTCATGGCCTGTTCGGGCATGTGTTGTTGAGTTTTAAACAATATGCCCTCCATATTGAAGACATATGTATTATGACATGTTTGTTCAAACTGTAGTGTAAGTTTGTAGTTGGTAGTAGAAGACAACACGCCACTCAAAATGCCTTCACTTCCACAAATGACAAGTGAATTTGTTAAGGTTTGACAACTTTCAATTTGAGCACATGGCAGCCATATTGAAGAAGCATTTACATTGTATGGCCATTACTCTGCTTTTTTTTTCACAAAATGCATGAGACTATGTACTTCGTAGTGGGGCGCAATATACACGTTCCAGTTGTTTTGAATGTTTCATTTTCCTCATTTTTTCACAATGTTCTTAAATTGTCTCAAACTGCCTATTTGCCTCTGTGCACTTCCCACAAATTACCATGCATGTTTCTGGATAAAAAATAATCATCACATTTTGTTCATTTCGATTTCTGTTAGTCATTAGTAATTTATGCAGGAAATTTGAATGTCAGCAGTGACAGTAGGTTATTCAGTAGTTGTCTTAGTGTATTGACTACGTAATGTAATAATGTAATCGTATTGAATGTTTCAAAATATATATAGGTGGCATGACCACCTGAAGATAGATAGACTGGATATTATTTGTAAATTGTTATGACATGCCGTGTACTTGCCCAGTTTAATTCCCCTAAAGAACTATCTTATCTTAGATGGTATCTATATCCAGATATCTACCTAGCCTGACCCCAACCACCGTCCTGGTTGTGCTTTTGAGACTATCCCTCCTACCTGTTTCTTTTTATGGTGATAGTCACTCCAGAGTAGCTACGTCCTTAATAGTTTCAGTAGTAAAGTTATCACCTTTACGCCAGCTATCGTTTATAATGAAGCTAAGTCTAATTTCAAATTGGGCATTTAAAAAGTGTCCTTTGTAATACAATATCATTGCACACTGATTTGCATAAAGCCATGGTCTGTTCCAAATAAGTTGCTTTGGACTTAGAAAAAACCTGTATTTCTCATTTCTGCACTGATCTTTAATCAGTAAAGTCCATTTTTTACGTTTCCTATCCCCTACTACTGAGACCGAACTTAATTTAACAGATATTTCACGCTATCACATATTAACTACATTAATTATAGATATGTATGAGAAAAAACAGGGTTTTTTTTTCTATTTCCGACAGTATTTCAATTATTGTCCAGACTTGATGTGGTCCAAACCTGTGCTCCAGATATGAGCCAATGACAGAGATGCATATCACATATTCTGAATTTCCGGTGACTCATGACTGCAAATTCCTTTGGAAATGGCATCTGAGAATTTGTTAACATCAAATATTTATTTATGGAAATAATTCAGGCAATATTTTGGAATATTTATGAGACTTATTCCAGAAATGATGCAGAATACCTGTTGAAAATTGTTTTGACTTTGATCAAGTTGATATTCTGTACTGTAGCCCCTTGCATCTGTGTTTGCTTTGGCATCTTTTTGTTTTTAGCATTTTCCAAACTAACTTTTCTAACCACATTTAGTCAGTTTATTATATGTTTAACAAGGTGACATGATATCCTCACCTCACCAGATTGCTGATGGGATTTGTGGCTTGTTATGTAAACAAGGTATCGGACCTTGTGTTGAAAGGTCCATGCTTCAAATCCTGTCATCAGTC
Source organism: Haliotis rubra (assembly GCF_003918875.1). Classification (NCBI taxonomy): domain Eukaryota; kingdom Metazoa; phylum Mollusca; class Gastropoda; order Lepetellida; family Haliotidae; genus Haliotis; species Haliotis rubra. The sequence goes on along the minus strand of NW_025766181.1, from coordinate 908,420 downwards.
AAATATTTTATGCCCTCTGTACAGATTTGCATGGGATTAGGTATGTGGAAATAAAAAGGAAATAATTTCAATGCTTTTCTTTTGTCTCTTTAGCTCACCTGACAGAAAGTCAGTGAATGAATGAGTGAGTATATAGTTTTACGCCACACTCAGCAATATTCCAGCTATTTGACAGTGGTCTGTGAATAATCGATGTCTGTAACCAGACAATCTAGTGATCAACAGCATGAGCATCGATCTACGCAATTGAGATATGATGACATGTGTCAACCAAGTCGGCGACCCTCACCACCCGTTCCCATTAGTCGCCTCCTACATCACTCATGGGTTACTGAAGATCAATTCTAACCCAGATCTTCGCGGATGGACTGAAAGTCAAGTGATCTCATGTCATGACTTTCTCATGTGGCTGTGAACTACAAGGCCAATGGGGTTTAAACTTAGTATACTTATCCAAGCTGTACACTGAACTGTTCACAAAATTCCAATCTAACTTGAAGCATTGCTTTCACTGTTATAAAAAAGTTCTTTATCCATATATTGTTATCGTTTCCTGGAGAGTACTGTCAACACTGAGACAGATTATGAAAGCAATGGATGAATGCTTTTGTCCTGACAAATTGAGGACAGAACAGACTAGTTTGTTATGTGAGATAGGTGAGATGAAATGGGGTTTAACGTCGTACTTAAGAATATTTCGCTCATATGACAACATGCATGCGTGTGTATGTGTGGCTGCTTGTACTAGCCCAGACTTAACCTGATTTAATAGTGCCAGCTCTGAGATACCATGCCGCAGTGAAGCATGAATACCCCACTCAGACACATTATACTGACTCTGAGCCGACCAGTCCTTGTTGTACCCATTAATGCCGAGCGCCAGACAGGGAACACCAAGTACCATATATTAACGTCTTTGGGTATGACGCAGCTGGAGATCGAACTCGCGACCTTCGCTCTAACCGCTACGCCATGGAGGCGGTTAGTTGGTTACGAATTTACCTGAAGAAAATTAAGCATCATGTGGGAATCTTATCCTGTGTACAGAAGCCCAGATAGCTATTGTGAAAAATACATGAAATATGTCCTCCTCACCATACACGTTTTGAGTTGTGTACACATTGGAAACAGGTACAGCACTGTAATCATCCCATCCAGCCTTTTCAGCGAAAGAACATGTGTACAGTTGAATGATTGTATCATGGATACATGAACACTGTCGGACTGAATAATACACTTAAGTGCTTTGACCTATTTTAGATATTCATAACTGATGTCAGTTTATTTGACATGTGAGACGTCAAACTATCATCTGCACTAAAGATGTTACAGAACACTCAAGTATTTCATATAACTTTAGTCATGTACGGTGGGTATTGCAGCTAGGGCTGGCTATGTTAGTATACTACCCATCAAACATTTAGACTCACTTTAAGCACTCACTGTAAGTCACACACACACACACACACACACGGTTACATTGAAGATAAAATTTCTCCATGAACTTGGGGGAACCAGCTGCAAACCTTATGCAGTTGACTTGTACGAGGATCATGCATCAAATTGTGGAATTGCATGTGCAAATATCGTGCAGGTGAACAGCAGCATTTTGGTGAATTTTTTGTTTAGAATTTGCCAATTTTCACAGAGTTTCATTATTTATTGAACTCATGACAATAATATTCTCAACATTACGAATTTGTTTCACAATACATCTGTTCATGTGTAAACAGTACCTTTAGACAGTAAGGAATATTTTGCAAAATCTAGTTTAGAACAGTTGATGGAAGTAAGTGGCTACATTAACACTAGTGAGTCTAAACTTTTGATGGGTTGTATAGATCATGGGGATCGATAATTACTAATTGAACATCGATTGAATATCAGTAATTATCAAAAAGTTATTTTAAACAAAAATGACCTGAGAGTCTGAGTATGAAAGAAGTCCACATATTTAACATCACTAGCGAGTGGTGACATTTAGGCTTGGATTACAAACAAAACTGCATCCTGAACATATTTTCGAAACAGCCCATAATATAGACCCAACTTCGTGTATTGTCTGTTTCAGGTTTAATGCCATTCCCAACAATATTCCAGCTACATGGTGTATTGTCTGAGTAAATCATATGTTTATTTAATCACAAAAACCTATGTATGATGTTATCAATGACAATTTTCACATTAATAATCATTATACTATTTTTGCATCAACAATATTTCCAGTTATCAATCTTTTTAGCCAACCCTACTTGCAACACATTTTAAATGTGGGTGTTGCATAACTTTTATTATAAAAAACAAAGTCACAGAATTTCAAGAAGGAACACTTTATTAAAAATCTATGAAATGATTATGGTAAATCTGCTTGTATACAAAAACACATGTATCAAACTAACATATCAAAAAGCCATTCCTTAGCTTTAAGTCCAGTTCACAGGACAAAATATTCTCCTTGATGTTTTCATAAACTGAAATAAAACGACCATTTGTCATACCTATGTCATATATAAACACTGATTCCTGAACTTGGAATGTCATCACTCTGAATACAATCAGATCTTAATTCTGAATAGGGTGGGGTAGCATTGTTTGCTGGACTTACCAAGGACCCGGGTTTGATTCCCCACATGGGTACAATGTAGGGGTGTTGCGATACGCGAATGTATCGATACATCGATACATTTTTACTGACGATACGATACGCGATACATGCTTGCATGTATCGATTCCTATTTTAAAACTTTATCGATTCAAATTGTTATGCTATATCCATCTGTCAAAGTCTTGATAGTAAAATTATATCAGATGGCTCCGATAAATAGATGTAGCTAGCTTTACTTAAAAAATAAGTTGGAAACTAACAGCTTTTGTGATTGGCTAGACTATTTTGATGGACCAATCAGCGCAATAGCGTCGTTGCCGGTAAGGTAATGCTATGAAAAAGCGCGATAATTATGTATCGCGATCACGATCGTATGATCGTGACCTTAAAATCATTGATAATGTGTCGTGATCGTGAGATAGGTCAATGTGTGAAGCCCATTTTTGGTGTCCCCCGCTGTGATATTGCTGGAATATTGCTAAAAGTGTCATAAAACTAAACTCACTAACAACTCCATATCAGACTTCTTCTGTGGTGGGATTGTGAGATTCATGTAAACATGCCTGGCATTAGACTGAGATCTTATCCTAACAGGACTGGGTACATCCTAAACATTCATTGTTGCATCAGCAAAACTTGTGTGTGGTACCTTCAGTCACCTGAATCAAACTCTCCCAATGTGAATGAGTGAGTGAGAGAGAATGGGTTTATGGCACTTTAGCAATCTTCCAGCAACATTTCTGCATTGGACAATAGAGATGGGCTTCACACCTTGTACCCAGCGGGGATCAAACCCGGATCTTTAGCGTGACGAATGAACACCTTAACCACTAAGCTAGCCCACTGCTATTCTCAGTGAGAAAGCAGGCTGAAATTCCCTGGGATTAATCTGTGTTCACAGGGGCTGATATCTGGTCTCATATCCACTTAGGATTTTACATTTATCAATTAATGTATTGTAGTGAATGAGTGAATTTTGATAAGGTGGGATGAATTACTCCCTAATTTCCCCCTGAATCAAGAGGCAAATGGTGATTTGATTTTAATCCACCAGTATCTTCACAGCATACATAAAACCTATAGTAAATACTTGATGGGGGATCATCTATTACTGTGGTTCTCGCAATCTCAAATTATCCGCCCTTGAATTTCATCATTGTGCTACCCATTCTGGCCGACCAATCAGAATGCAAGTTACAAACCAGGTTGAGTGTTGGGTAGGGGATATCAACAACATGATGGCCAGTCCCACTTATAATGATAAGCTCAACACTGAAAAGTGACTGACATGCCAAAGAAAGAAATGTTTTAGATGGAAAGTACATCTCCATTTCTAAAAAAACCTGACACCAGCAAGTCTCTCCCTTATGCATTTCCTTTTCTCAACATTTAATACTCAGTACTAAGGACCTAGGCCAATAATATCAAATCATGAGATCCACAGGAATGGAACCAGGGGTTAATGTAGATGATGATTTTGATCATCGGACATGCTTTTTCTATTGGCATCCATCATCGTATGGTCTTACCCCTGAATACATACAGCCATTTTGCACTGTAGTTGCTATTGTTAGTCAATCAAACCACGGCCTGTTACCAGTGAGAGGGATATATGCAAAACATCTGAGCAAAGGGCACTTCGATTACTGCACGTGTGTGTCAGTATTTCTTGTGTCAAAGCCTTGTGGCTGGCTAGACTACATATTGATTCAGTATCACAACAGCAGTGTTTGAACAAAATCCATGCACACAGGGTCATTTTATTGTTAGAACAAGCATTGTCACTGAGGTGACATAATGCCCAGCCGCAAATTATCACATCAAACTTAAAAAGTAATGAAAGAGAAGGTTGTAGTTTAAGATGAAGTTAAATGTCAACAAAAGCATTATCAGTCAACCTGCACCTTCCCAAGATGATGCTTTGTGTCAGATATGAAGAAAATCCAGTGAATGGTTCTTGAGATATCTCGCTGAAGAGCTTAACATACAGGTAACATGCTGAAATCTTCAAAGAGTCGCTGTGACCTTGAAAATTATATGAAGGTCACCAAAATCAACAGGGCCCTGCGTCTTCCCTAGATGAAGCTTGGTGTCAAATATAAAGAAATCCAGTGAATGGTTCTTGAGATATCTCGCTGACAAGGGTAAAATGTTAAAGTCCCCTTGTGACCTTGAAATGAAGGTCAAGGTCACCAAACCTGACTGGGACCTTTTGCACACTGTGATGAACCTAGGTACCAAATATGAACAGAATCTAGTCAATGGTTCTTAAGATATTCCAATTCGTACGGACGGATGGAGCCTAATATTATATAACATTGGCCTGAGGGGTGGCAAGGTAGCCTAGTGGTTAAAGCATTCGCTTGTCACGCCCAAGACCTGGGTTGGATTCCCCAAACAATGTGTGAAGCCCATTTCTGGTGTCCCCTGCCATGATATTGCTTCAATATTAGTCACTGATCCCCTAGTACAATAGAAGAATCTTGATAGATTACATGTTTCCTTCCCAAATCTAGCCATTTTACGTAACACCTTGTTTGAAATGACCCGCTGATTAGTGACATATGACTAATGGTGACCAATGTGTTCAACTGTTGATGAATAGTGCTTAATGCTGTATAACATAATGCCCTTATTATCTGTAAATCAACTTTCCTTCAGGACAGTTTACGTGGTGTAACATGATATTCACTCCCTCACTCACTACAACTGCAGCTGATTTGGTAACATAGTGCACACAAGTCTAAGATTAAGTCCTTAGAGAAAGCTTCACACTGATGCACTGACTCAATGTCTTGCACCATCAATGTCGGACCAATCATCCCCAGTGACAACACCCATTCCTATGTTCCACTTAATAGGACAACAAGTTTAACTTCATGACCATTAAATGTTACAAACACAAGATATAACCACATTTAACAAGATAACAAAGATGAAAGAGCACTTGATTGAGTCTCCTCTGTGCCCCATGACAAAACATGCAAAAATATGTCCCAAACAAACACAGAAATTCAAAGACGTCTAACAACAAAGGAAATATTATTGTACTGGGATTCAAGATTTATCGAATCCTGCTCCAGATCATCCTCCTTTATCAGGGGACTATATCTCTATTCAGCCATGACAGATACAGTAACCTAGGTTTGTAACACTAATAACGAACTGAAAGAACTATTTGTTTTTGTGCCAGCCACTTGCTGTATATAACGATCTACGGTTGTACCAAACTATCATAAGTGTTCCTTTTGATTTTGTTACAACCATAGTTCACTGCAACCTTCAAACCAGTCACCATCACAGCTTTGTTTCAAACAGTGAAACATGCTAAATATAACCAACCAATCAAATCACATACATGAGCAGGAGAATTTGAGCTCAATGATACAATACATGGAGACAGTGATGATATTATATGGAACTACTATGAAAAACAATGGACAAATGCTTTTGTCCTGACATAATGAGGACAGATTTGTAGATTCATATCACACCAGCATCAGATTGGGGAAGGTACCGGTAGTAAAAATCATCTTGTAACCTTCCCAGTACATTTCTTCCAAATTTGAAACCAATTTGAAAAATAAAATGAGTATATACATATTAGAAATGAAGCAGATCCTTCCTGATAAGTTCAAGCTTGACGGCCAACACTAATACAAATGAATATGTCATCGCACATTGAAATCTTCATCAAAATATTCCAAATAATTTGTAAACTCCATAAGGTGTTCTGCTCTGATACAATACCTCTCTAGTAGGTATCAATAGTAGGTCATGCTAGGTAAAATTCCTTAGTCGATAAATGTCTGTACCGAAATACTTGAGTGGACAGAGGTTTCTGACAAGCATAACTGATTTTTGTATTTTCAAAACAAAATTTTTGACCAGTTAATAATGTAAATTGAAAAAGAACCGTCAAGTAGATATATCCACTTGTCACTAGTGAAACTTGTGCATCAAGGTAACTGTGACCTGAGTATCACTTTAAACGAGGGACATATCACACATGTATCACATTCCCCAGCCTGACGTTGCCGATCAAGTGCCACTTTCTCATCGCGAAAGAAGCAAAACAGAATACTATTTGACACAAAACAACTTCTATACACTAACTAAAATGTTTCAAAGATTAGGTCTAAACTTATATGTTTACGATAACCAACTACTGCAGAAGATTGCATGAAGTAGATCCGGCAGTCGTGCAATATGGAAATTAAGGTGGAACAGCTAATTCACCTAAGCTTGCTGTATTGCTATTGTAAGATTGAATGACTATCGTATGAGTGAGTTTAGTTTTACGCCGCACTCAGCAATATCCAGCTATGTATATGGCGATGGTCTGTAAAAACGAGTCTGGACCAGACAATCCAGTGATCAACAGCATGAGCATCGATCTGCGCAATTGAGAACCGATGACATGTCGACCAAGTCAGCGAGCCTGTCCACCCGATCTCGTTAGTCGCCTCTTACGACAAGCATGGGTTACTGAAGATCAATATTCTAACCCGGACCTTCACGGGTACCGTATCGTATGATTGTATGTAATAAAACGTAATGGCAACGGTAAGATTTTCAATATGGCCCCGGCAGCTAAAATCATAGGATTTCCAACATGGCTGCTGATGAGGCCATATTGAAATTGGATTAGAACAGCTTGACACAGGACATCATTGGTAGGAACAGCCATGTGAAATGTCACTGCTGAAGTGGATTATATATGTCAGTATATAGTGCAAGTAAGTGCAGTATGACAGAATTTAGAAGAATCGATTAAATGCAAAAGTCACATAAAGCTTGAAAACAGAACAAATATTTAGAGCTGACGCTAGCTACACATAAACCAAATTCCATTATCATGTTGAACACAAATAGTTGAGTAATTCTAACCAATAGACTTATCAATAGGGCATCAGTGGTGGCAGTACTGAAATCTATTCAAAACTCATGGTCAAACTGGAGTGTTACTATTGGCAGGCACAAATGGCTTCTAAGGCAGGGCTGTTTACAAATGGCAAAGGATAACCTACAGCCACGCCAGACAAACAGGGCATGAGTTAAGCCCATGTCTTTCAGTCCGGTGAGCATAAACTGAAATAATCGTTTCCAGATGATCTTCCTCAATATATAAAGAGAAACATTTCAAAATATTACATCTTTAACATTTTGCAACTACACCACTCAATCTGCTTTAAAAATTCCCACAGTTTAGGTCAGAAACATCAATTAACAAGCAAGTTATTTCAGCAACAAGTCTCTGCTGATATCAACAAACACTGCCATCATGTACTGTATTCACCACAATGGGTACTGGGTATATAAATCATTAAAGGGATGATGTTAGCAAAACCATTCAAGAAAAGACAGGTTTGTTGGCAGATTGAGTCATACCACAAGAAACAAGTTCGCTCATACATCGATGAAGATGTATGTGACAATAGTTGAAAGTCAACATTTACCAGTCCACAGAGATTTTTTTGGCAAATACAGACAATACACAAAATCATGCTATTTTTCAACTTAAGTTGGAGCACTCATTGGGTTACTTCCTGCCTGGTCTAACATGTTGACAAGGAGGGGGTCAATGGGGCTCATAATACAACAAACATATAGTGAAACTGGTTACTTCTGGACTATGATAATCCGGGAACCAGAAAATTACCCTTTAGACCAGACCAATTTTATTTTTTGTATTACGGATCCGCTGTTTGTATTTTTTCAAGAATAAGAAAAATAATATTAAAAATTTCCCTGTTCAAAAAATAAAATCCTTATGTTTTATTAGCCAAAAATGTAAACTTACAAGAAATTTTTGTACATTGTGTTTTGCCCCCTTATACACTTCATAAATTGCCAGAAGTTAAATAATTTGATAATTAAGAGGGAATATTACTTTGCCGGTGATTTTATTTTTTTTTTTTTCCCTCCTGCTTTTAGGTTTTCTGAGGACAAAAGTCTGTAAAACAAGAAATAAAATTTGTCTGGACTTACATAGACACACAAAATGCAATAATGGGTCAAAGAGACTTGTATCTCTGTTTACACAGACAATCTTACTCTATTTCACTTTGATCCATGCCATCTGGAATGATACTGTATAGGGACAGAAATAGCCACTTGTCCACGAGTCCAAGACAAGCAAGAAATCCAGATGGACTGTTTTTTTCTTCCCTAAATCATCTGGGACTTGTCCAGCCGGGTCTGTGGACTAGTTGGACATGACCAATGTTGCCCACCTCAAGTCTTAGTTACTGTATATGCAGTCATCTCTGTGTATATCCAACTTAGCATAACTGGTAAAAGCGTCTCCACATTCACACACAAAGTGCCTGGCCACCACACAATGCTGATGCAGCTCTGTAACCTTGGCGAAGTACAAGTTGCAGTGAGAGCACTTGAGCCACACCTGATGGCCGACCTTGTGCTGGTCCAGGAGCTTCTGTGTCCTGTACCTCTCGCCACAGATCTCACAACTCACACACTTCGATGTCCCAACTGTATCCTCCACCAAGTGTCTGTGTTCATGTAGTTCAAGGTCACCTTGATTCGTAAATATTCTCTGACAAACTCTACAATGTTTCTTGAACCCAACATTGATGATGGTTTTCTTGCGAAAGTTCCTGGCTCTGCTCTTCCTGTGACGTGCATGCTGCTTCAGATGATCAGCAGCGACGGTCTCTGAAGCAAATGTCTTGTAACAGAGTGAGCAGACATATCTTCCCTGCCTGGATTTCTGATCTCTCTCTGTAGACCTGTCACAACTTTGGCTACAGGAAGTCTTCACTGACATCCCTCGCACACTTCTGGACATACTGTCACCATCATCCAAACAATCCTTAAACTGTCCTTTCTCTTCTTTCTGTCCTCTTTCAAACGTCACTTGTTCTGGCACATACAATTCATTCCTGGTCTTATACAAAGTTGACTTCTTCCTATTAACATCAGATGATGATGTGTCCACAAAGTCTATCTGTCCAGAACTTGTTCTTGAACATTCCAAAATGGCCTTGTGACCGTGACCTTCATGAGTTATGCGATCATCAGAAATCTGTTTATCATCCCCTTCACCTGCAAATTGGTTTGCTGCATCTTGTTTGCGTTTTCTCCATCTCTCACTGTCACCAGATGGCATGAGCTGGAAGTTAAGCACATCATAGCTTTGCTTTGGCTTACATACTGTTTTCATCCTACATTTAGTACTTGCTGCAATTCTGTTTTTACCATGTTTGCTGTTTGGTAAGTTCTTCCTTCCAGCTCTTGCTGAATCCATGACATCAAATCTTTCATGCAACATGTCCGAACGAATCTGTGACTTTTGGGACCTTTGGTCATTATCTTGTGAAACTCTCTTTCTGGAGATGTTCAGTGTTTCTTCTTTCCTGCTGTGTGGACCATAATGCATGCTATTGTCTTTGTGGATGTCAGTCAGAGGCATGAACTCATCATCACTCGAAGCCAGGTCTGGGTGTCTGCAGACGTCACTCATGATTAAGTCTGCATCCAAGGAACAATCCCGGACCACAGCAACCTTTCCATACCGGACTCACTCAAGCCCCCGTCGTCATGTGAGTCTGTGTCTGACCTTTCCAGAAGTGTTCTTGAAAGACAGTTAATATCATCAGACAATGCAACATTCGAGTCTCGGATATTCATGGATTCATTTTCCATATTCTCTTGGTTGTTGTTGTCCTGTTCTTGTTTACCCTGGTTCATCTCTGATGATAAATTTATGCAAGTTTGATACAACTCCTGATACTCAGTCTCGGTGGGAGCCTTTGCTCCATCAGACATTATGTTACTTTGTTGCTCCTCATACCATTCAGCAATACAAAGATTATCCCGAAGATTATCATCTTCATACTCAGAAAACAGTATATAATCATCTTCAACTGATTGTCTTTCATTTTCACTTGTATCACACAGTTCTGAGGTCATCTTATCATCAGAACTAAGAACATCATTGCAGAGATAAGTTTGATGCCATGAGACATCAGTTCCAGAATCATTATCTGCACACACAGATTCATTATGAACATGCACAATTGTTGGAGATTTATCTTTTTTACCACTTTCTATAAAGGCTTGATCCTTGTGCCAATTGTCTCTGTTGTCTTCAGATGTCCCATAACAGGGCAGTGTTGGTGCTTCTATATCAGCATCAGCTACAGCATATACATTAGAAGCATCACCTCCTTCCACAGAAGCACCTACCACATCAGCATCTCCCACAGATGCATTGGTCACAGAAGCATCTCCCATAGATGCATTGGTCACAGAAGCATCTCCCACAAAAGCATCTGCCACAGGTGCACCTGCAGATGTTGTGCACAAAGTTTCTGTGGAACTTGACTTCAAATCACAGCCCCTCTGGATGTTAGTTTTCTGACTGCAGGCAGCAGCTGTCGTTGGTTTTGAGATTTTTTTTCTGTTCCTGCTGGTCAAATTTGAGGGATTCATAGTTTTCCTTTGCAGAGGACTTGAATGAAGGGACTTCTTAAGACAGCGTTTCTTTAGTGCTGATGAGCCATTTCCTGTGTCGTGTATCCGTTCATGCTTAATGCGATTCCCAGATGAAGAAAATGATTTGTTACAAATGCTGCAATCAAGACTAGGCCATGTAAAATGGCTCCGCACATGCTTGAATGCACCAATCCAGGACAGGATCATCTTTGAACAAACACGACACTCCCAACACTTCCTATTCTTAATAATGTAGTCACGAACAGTCAAGTTTACATTGACCATGGATGACACTGCTTGGTCAACACTACCATACTGCTCACTTTCTCCATGTCTTTGCACATCACTTGTTGGTTGGTGCATGTCATGCTGCATGTCATCACTTGTTGGTTGGTGGATGTCAGGTGCAATGTCATCACTGGTTGGTTGGTGGATGTCATGTGCAATGTCATCACTGGTTGGTTGGTGGATGTCATGTGCAATGTCATCACTGGTTGGTTGGTGGATGTCATGTGCAATGTCATCACTGGTTGGTTGGTGGATGTCATGTGCAATGTCATCACTGGTTGGTTGGTGGATGTCATGTGCCATGTCATCACTTGTTGGTTGGTGATTGTCATGCTGCATGTCATCACTTGTTGGTTGGTGGATGTCAGGTGCAATGTCATCACTTGTTGGTCATCACTGGTTGGTTGGTGGATGTCATGTGCAATGTCATCACTGGTTGGTTGGTGGATGTCATGTGCAATGTCATCACTGGTTGGTTGGTGGATGTCATGTGCAATGTCATCACAGGTTGGTTGGTGGATGTCATGTGCAATGTCATCACTGGTTGGTTGGTGGATGTCATGTGCAATGTCATCACAGGTTGGTTGGTGGGTGTCATGTGCAATGTCATCCCTGGTTGGTTGTACGTCATGACATAACACTCCATCCTGTCCTTGTATAGGATCACTGCAGTGTTCTGGCTGATGTTCTGGAAGCAAGTCCTTATGGCAGTCTCCGCCTACTCCCAGAAAACACTTGTAACGATGATGCACTTCTGCACTGTGTCTACCTCTATACCGCACACGGCATGACTTACATGTGTACCAACTACCAACTTGAATAAATCCATCTTCCACTGACCTCAAACCATTCTGAATACCAGTGCCCAGGCTGTTTCCCTGAACCTTATCGTCAACTGGCTGTGAATGTGAATGTGCCTGCATTTGTTTCCTGCCTTGTAATTTCTGACCACAGACTTTACAACTGTACCAAGTTCCAAATTGTATGAAATCCAAACATGGTGGACTAAGGTTAGGACATTCTGTTTTTCCATCATCAGGATTCACAACCTTCAGATCATGTGAGTGATTCTTCACCTGTTCTTTCCCTCGCAAGTTTTCACCACAGACTTTACACCTACGCCAAGTACCAACTTTTAGGAAATTTGATTCCAAACCAGTGACATTGTGAAGTTCCTGTTGTTCATGGTTCCTAATCTTATGGGCATGGGCGTGACTCTTCACCTGTTCTTTCCCTCGCAACTTCTTACCACAGATTTTACACCCATGCCAACTACCAACTTTAAGGAATTCAGATTCCGAACAAGAGGTATTAAGAGATTCCAATTCCTTATTGTTCTGGTCATGTGAATGTTTCTTAATCTGTTCTTTCCCTCGCAAATTCTGTCCACAGATTTCACACTTGTACCATGAGCCATCCTGCAGAAAGACCAAGGTAAGTTGACTCGAGGCATCACCATCCACCTGTGTTTTAAGTGCCCTCGATTCATCATTCTTTTCAATTGTCTGTCCTTTATGAGCATTGTCATCTCGTACCCCACAACTCTCAGCTTGCTCCTGTCCAAGTCTGTGTTCGCTGCTCTGTAGATCATCGATACTACCTTGTTCTGACAGATTTATCTTCCTTTGTCGACCTTGACACTTTCTCATGTGCTTATCTAAATATAGCCATCGCTGGAAGTGCTTCTGACACAGTGTGCAGGTATGACCTGACCTCTTTTCAAAAGACTGTTTGCCATTCTCAACACTGGGACAGGATGACTGAGCTCCAGTGTGGCACTCAAAGGCATGTAATTGGATTCTTTTCTTCCCTTTAAATGTGTGTTGACAGCCGGAACATCGGTACCAAGCGCACTGTTTCAAGTGGGACATCCTGTGCCACAATGCTGCACCATGCTGTGGTGCTTTCACACACAAAGGAATATGTTGCATAAACCTTTTTTTTCCTCTGAAATGCCTACAACAATGCTTACATTTATACCAAGATCGATTTATCGTGGCACTGGTCTCATAAGCGCTGAGACTTGTTTGCAAAGTCATCACAGTGGGAGTTGTCTGTTTTTTACCTTTACATTTACCAATATGTCTTTGTAGTTTCTTTCTCCCCTCGACCTTGACTCCACAAAGGTCACATTGATGCCAAATTCGATGCTTTGTATGTGATAATTCTTTCTCATTAGAACCGACAACTGACTCACCATCCTGATTTCCGACTGGACATTCCGGTGCAAGTTCTGCCCCAGCCTCATCCATCAATTTCCTGTCCCCAGATCCTTGACATTGCTCAGATTTGGCAGAGTGTGTGATTTGGGGTATGCTTGGCTGGATCTTGCATGTTTCATTCAAGCCTTGGTGTTTCAGTCTAACATGTTCTTGTAGCTGTGACCTTCCTTTGAAAATATGATCACAGCTCCGACATGTGAACCAAGGTCCTAGTCTAAGGTGTTTAATTTCTGTGTTGGACTTTTCAACATAAGTGCTACGCTGACTTGTGGAATCTGCAAACACTGCACATCTTGGAGGGTTTGACGAACAATTTTTTTTAGTTTTGGCAATGTTCTTTATTCTTGTCTGGCCTTTGTGGGCAAAGAAACAATGTTGGCTGAGGTTTTTCTTTCCTTTAACTCTCTCTCCACACTTGAACCTAGATGTGTTTCTCTTAACCACTGTCTTAGTCTTCGAGGAACCGCTGTGGAGGAGCTTCATGTGAGATCGAAACATGGCCTTCCCCCTCACCTTCTGTCCACAGTCAGGGCACTGGAACCATCCTGAGTATTTTTTTGTATCAGATGACCTGATAGCAGATGCCACCTTTAAGTTGCTGCTGGTGGTGATGCTAGGTCTATGTCCTGTATCCTCCGTGTCATCACTGATGCCGGCAGTATGTTTAGCAGCAGGCATACCATCACCTGATGTTGAACTTTCCATATTGGCTTCAATATGTGAAAAAGTATTAAGAGGATCAGTTGGGTTATCAGCTGATGTAGCGATCCCGTCTCTGCAATCCTGGAGATTCGCCTTATTGTCGTTTGACTGTATGTCAGTCTGCTGCACACTTATCACAGGGGCGCCCGAGAGATAGTCAGTGTCCACTTTCATGCCATCCATCTCAATGGCATTATTAGCCACAAGTTTGAGTTCTAGGTTGCCAGACATCATACTTCTGATGCTGTTTCAGTCCTCCTCAACACCATCAAACAAATCAGTCCATAGTGAAGTACATCTTCCTTGCTGATGAACAGAATCTTCAGACTGTACTTTAGGGCTTTTCTGCTGTGAAAATTCTTACAGCTGCTGTAAGCTGTGTGGCTCCCTCCAGGACCTGCCAAATATATAACATTGAGCTGGTTAAAGTCACATTGGATATTACATCATGCAGGGTGTGATTTCGGGGGTTTTCAGTACCTGCTCCCAATACAACCGGGCTAATAGGTCATCCTGTGACTGAAGGTAACCTGCACCAGCCATTTTAATATGCACCAGTGCAAGTGTAAATAGCGAAATCGCACACTGCCATGTTTTACAGTATTTCACAAACAACCAACAATTAAGGATGCAATGAATTGAATGTGAGTGAGTGAGTGAGTGAGTGAGTGAGTGAGTGAGTGAGTGAGTGAGTGAGTGAGTAAGCGAGCTAGCTACAATATAACATCACATCGACATGTTTCAGTCTTACAGTGATGATAATTTGATGTAACCATCGTATAGGTGTACATGACTGACTGACTGACTGAATGAGTTTGGTTTTACGCCGCTTTTAGCAATATTCCAGCAACATCACGGCGGGGGACACCAGAAATGGGCTTCACACATTGTACCCAAGTGGGGATTCGAACCCGGGTCTTCGGCGTGACGAGCCAACGCTGAATAACCACTAGGCTACCCCACCGCCCAGGTGTACATGAAGAATACTGAGATATTGCATATAAACATATCTTATCACAATGAAATTTCACATCATCTATTAACATCACTTGATGCATGTTCACACAGAAGCCAAATGTGTGTGTCTGTAGGGGATCACAATCACTTATGCAAGTAAGCAAAGCAGACCCACAAATATGCCTCCGAGCAAATATATAAATAATAAACAGACAAAATGGAGAAATGTGGTTGGTTGGTTGTTTAACGCAAGACAGCAATATACCAGCTATATGGCGGCGGTCTGTTGACTACATATCGATGGATTATCGCAATAGACTGGAGATGGCCTGGACATATCCAGCAGATACGGTGAATGAGTGAGTTTAGTTTTACGCCGCACCCAGCAATATTCCAGCTATATGGCGGTGGTCTGTAAATAATCAACTCTGGAACAGACAATCCAGTGATCAACAGCAAGAACATCGATCTGCGCAATTGGGAACTGATGACATGTGTCAACCAAGTCAGCGAGTCTGACCACCTGATCCCGTTAGTCGCCTCTTACGACAAGCATGGGTTACTGAAGATCAATATTCTAACCCGGATCTTCACGGGTCATGATAATGACACAACCCTGTCATAGTTTTACACAGACTTTTAAAAATGGGAGTCATGGTGACTCACAATATCTATTTTGGGGAGTCATTTTCAATATTTGGAAGTAATGAAAATTTTATATTTCTTTGTGTTAATCATTCTCAGTATGTAACTGTGTATGTCACACCACCAAATGAAACTACAGTTCAATTCACACAGCCAGGATTACTGTCTCCTCTGAGTTCACTAGAACAATCTGACAGCTCTGTAAAAGTCAAACTATCATTGAACAATATCATTTTTGGCTTATCAAATCGATTTTATTGAACTGAATTGTGAGGGCCACATAAAAAACTTGCGTTAAGCTTGACTCATATGATAGTACTTTGAGAGTCATTAACATAATTGTTGCGCCAAATACGCAGGAATCACGTGTCATGTAAAACCCTGCCCTGTGAAACACATACCATCAGACTTCAACGACAAATGCTAAGGACTAGTGTAAATGTTGTAGGGCTGTTGCTTAACTTCAACTGATTCGTGACCTGAGCTCTATGCACAGGACCACACATAACCACATAGTACCCATGTGGGCAATCGAACTCCAGTCTTTGGCAAGACAAGCGAACACTTTAACCACTAGGCTACCCCCCCGACCCCCTCCCTTTGTGTGTATGACTGTCCTAGATTTACACACTGCTGTAAAAGAAAAGCCATGAAAACATGACTCACTTTTGACGTCATCACCATTCAAAAGCCTTGACCTTCCCAAAAAGTTACAAGCACAACACGAACTCAAGCTGTAGTTCTGTATTGTCCTTACCTATCCACCATGGGATTTTCTTTCTTCTCATTCACAATAACAGGCTGCTATTAGCTTGACATGGTAGAGGGCACACACACATATACACACCCATCCTCTTCAACTCATTTTTCCAACACTGATGTATACAATCTATCTCCATTGTGTTCATAATAAATGTTGTGAAGAATGATGTTAGATTTTCTCATTGATACTCAGCCAGTCAGTGAAAGATCGAATAAAAGGGAAGCAAAAACTCAACTCTCGTCTACCCAGTGTCATTGTAACTTGCTCATGTAATCATCAGATGATAGTTCGCCTCGGTGATACAGAAAACTGGGTTTTAGACAGGCATGGAAAGACTTTTTAGATAACTAGCGAAATCCCCTTGAATTATCATATTATGTAATACTCTGAAAGGCATTTAGAAGTGGAATGCATAAGAAAAGCAAGATTTATGGATGTCAGCTTTTTATTGAGAATAACACGACGTTTCAGAGTTTTTGCTTGCTCCTTCATCAGGTGAATCGGCTGAAGGAGCAAGCAAACTCCGAAACGTTGTGTTATTCACAATAAAGAAGTTGACATCCATAAATCTTGCTTCAGTATACTTCAGTATACAGCAATTACCAGTAAATATTATGTTTGTAACAATGTTGTTCTGTTAATCAACTCAAAACAGTGACCACCCTTAATTTTTCAGGCAAATTGCATATTATAAGTTCTAACTCGGTTCTTGTGCGAAATACACATTTTGTCGGAAAGCGCGCATTAAATCTCAAAATCATCATCATCATGCAGTCTTGTCATCCATGTTATATTGTATAAGACCATGGGATATTGACAGATATATTGCTCAAACAAGGCCTGATATAACATTTATTGTATATATCAAAAGGTCAATTGTATATACTCACTATATGCAGCTATGTATATATTCTCCATGTTACAACTCTTTGTATCACTTGCTTGATAACGGTGTTAGTACCTACACCGAAACATTGCACTCATGGAATAAAGAAGTTGACTATCCAGAACTTGGTTAGCAAAGGAGTTGTAATCGCTGAATTGCATGCAATTTAATTGCCTGAAAAAACGTATGAGCCAACACTATTTTGAGGATACGAATGGAACTTCATTGTTGCATAAGAAATGCATATAAGCATTTGCTGTGTACTTAAGTTAAAAACTGCATATGAGTCATTCTCAAAATTCGTGCATATTTAAGTTATATGTTTGTTTCCGACAAACTTAAGTCAAAATCAGTAATTTTTTTAAGGTAACCAATTTATGTCAGTTAATTCTACACTTTACAGTAACAAACTTGGGAAAAAATTATTTTTATATTCATTTTAAACCCCCAAATCCACCCAATTTTACTCAATTTTCATGTGTCACAACTCCATTGGTCGGTGTGCAATTTGACTTTTTTTGTCTTTTTCATGTTTTTCAAAAGAAATTATTTAACATATCATAATTAATGATGTTACAGCTACATGCTTGGCCTTTTTTGTATGGAAAAATTGCAATAATGATTACTCCCTGTACTGTCTTCTAATTATTATTATTTTATTATTTATTATAGGATATTTATATAGCGCACATATCCATGCAACCATTGCTTGCTCAAGGTGCTGGGTGCTCATATTTGCAAGCTATGGCAGTGAGAAAACATGGCTGTCAAACACTGACACAAAAGATTCATTTTGCTGAATTTTATCCAAAACAATGTGTGTACAAAATGATATCTGATTCTTGCATGTCCTAACCGTTACGGTGGTTACAGCTGAAACCAGTTAATTTTGTGAAGCCAAACAATGCCAAGTACCTTAGACAGTAGGGGAAATCATTTGAAACCATGTGCTCAGTAAACATTGGGGAAGAGTTATTGTTTTAAAACTGATATTGTTAGTGGCTGTCACTACCGTTACGGTCACTGACGTTATCATGGGTTTTGTTACGGCAAGGACAGATTTTGTGATGGCAGTGACATTTTTCTAGTTTAATGTTGTTTGTATCTAAATTTTCAATTCAAAGATATCAAATGTTTTGGAATGTTATTTAACATAAAACTTTTGTATCGATTGAATATAACCATTAAGCATACAAGTATGATTTTGTTGTTACGGTAAGGACAGGGTAGTGTAACGGCTGTGACAAAGAAGAACACTGCTGTGATAGGGCCGTTACGGTAGTGACATTATATACCGTCACAATATCACTGCCGTAACATGCAGTCTTTACCTGTTTTTAACATGACAGGGACATCTATAAGTAAATCTTTGGCCTATTACATATTCTTCAAACATTCTAAAATATCTGAATGACAAATTTAATCAAATCATCTTTTAAAGTAAACATACAAAACTGGCTATTAATAAAAATGTCACTATCGTTATTGTGTCACTACCGTAACAATTAATGCCAATGTCTATGCCATAACATTATCATTTTCCTATTTAATTAAAATTGATTTATCTGTTTATGTTTGGAATTTGTAGTGCAAGTATGTTTAGTAGTAGAGCTTCAAGTAAGTATAATATAATTCATATTCTCATTTTGAATTTTTCGCTACATATTACTTTATATTTGCAAATCAGAATAGAAAGGAATTGTTTGGCTTGTTGGCCCCTTTTGAGCAATAAATATAAAATTTAACAAGCATTGTCACTAAGGCCAAAAAAAATAAATGTTGTGGTTCCGATTTCCTACATTTCAGAACTAGGGTAGGTAGGTAGGTTTTTGGGTTTTTTTTGCAAAATATTTTTACATTACTCATGATGATTACTCATGAGTCAGAAAATAAATTTCATTTATTATGTGGTGAGTAAAATTGCTAGGCTCGACGGGAATATTTAGGGTCGGTCGGGAAATCGGAACCACAAGCTTTTTTTTTTAGGCCTAAGGTGACATAATCCCCCGCCGCAAATTATCAAATCAAACTTATAAAGTAACGAAAGTGTAAGTTAAATGTCAACAAAAACATGACGAGTCATTCTCTCTTGATATCTTGCTCTTTAGGTGTTCAAACACACACATATTTTCAAGACTGACTTTGACCTTGACATGAATGTCGTAGTGTATGAAATATGCAAAACTAGTACTAAAGAAATTGCTTATTGAAAAGCATTCAAGAGAAGTCTTAAAGGTCTATGAAGTAAATCCAGTGAATAGTTCTTTAAATATCTCGCTGACAATTCAGGTTAACATGCTGTAATCTTCAAAGTGGCGCCATGACCCTACAAATTATGTGAAGGTCACCAAAATTGACTGGGCCCTGGGCCTTCCCTAGATGAAGCTTGGTGTCAAATATGAAGAAAATCCAGTGAATATTCTTTGCAATATCTTGCCGACTATCTTAACATGCAAATTAACATGCTGAAATCTTCAAAGTGTCTCTGTGACCTTGAAAATTAAGTGAAGGTCACCAAAATCAACTGGGCCCTGCCTCTCCCTGGATGAATATTGGTATCAAATATGAAGAAACTCCAGTAAATGGTTCTTGAAGTATCTCGCTGACAAGCATAACATGTAGGTTAATATGCTGAAATCTTCAAAGTATCTCTGTGACCTTGAAAATTTGGTGAAGGTCACCAAAATTGACAGGGCCCTGCGCCTTCCCTAGATACAACTTGGTATTAAATATGAAGAAAATCCAGTTAACGGTTCTTGAGATAGCTTAACATGCAGGTTTACATGCTGAAATCTTCAAAGTGTCGCCATGACTTGAAAATTAAGTGAAGGTCACCAAAATCGACTGGGCCCTGCCCCTTCCCTAGATAAAGCTTGGTATTGAATATGAAGAAAATCCAGTGAACGGTTCTTGATATAGCTTAACATGCAGGTAAAATGTTAAAGTCCCCTTGTGACCTTGAAATGAAGGTCAAGGTCACCAAACCTGAGTTGGACCTTTCTTATACTGTGATGAAACTAGGTACCAAATATGAAAAGAATCTAGTGAACGGTTCTTAAGATATTCCAATCCGTACGTACGTACGGACGAACGGAGCCTAATACTACACTAGCCACATAAAGAAACTGTGCATTGTCAAAATATTATCCCAGTTGATAAGTACGATAACAATGTCAAAGGTACATATAAAATTAAATGGAGGGATCATGACACCATAACAAGTCGGGAGAATTTCAATTGAAAAGTCAATCACAATGACGTCATGAGTCCACAAGCGGGACAGGGGTCAAACGACCATGTCACAAGCTCAATAACGGGTATGTCAACTATCGGCATGGAGAACAGCAGTGCATCGACGACGCATAGAGCCTATCAAACGTGCAAGGAAGGCTTGTGGGATGTCACGCCAGATTCTCTCAAGTTTTGTTGCAAGGTCAAGGACGTTATCTGGCGGATGAGGAAGACGGCGTAGACGTCGATCCATCTCGTCCCAAACATGCTCTATCGGGGAGAGATCCGGTGAATTTGCAGGCCAAGGCAGTAAGTCAACGTTGTGGTGTTGCAAGAAATCCACAGCAACCCTTGCCGTATGAGGGCAGGCATTTTCCTCTTGGAATGTTAACCCAGGGCCATGACGTTGCAGAAAAGGAATTGGCACAGGTTGAAGAATCTGATCCCTGAACAATCACCAAAGGAGTTCTTTGGCGTGCTGTTATTCCACCCCAAATCATCACGGAACCACCACTAAAGCGATTCCTCTCCAAGACACAGGCCTGTGCATAACGTTCTCCCACGCGTCTATAGGCACGTTGACGTCCATCACTATGGGAAATGTTAAACCTGGACTCATCTGTAAAACAACATTTCTCCACCAAAACGAGGGTCTGCGGACATGATTTCGGCACCACATTCGGCGAGCTTGTCTATGACGTTGTGTCAGGATAGGCCGTATGGCGGGACGTTGTGGTCTGATCCTGTGATGACGTAAACGTTGTCGAACTGTGTTGGGGAAGATACGGCAAAGTCCTGGGATGGTTCGGGCAATCATCACTGCAGTCTGAAACCTGTGGCGAAGATGGGTCACCCTTATCCATCTGTCCTGTCTTGGCGTTGTTACACGTGGACGTCCAGAATGTGGCCGATCGATGACGCCATTTGTGTTCTGTTAGCGTCTCACCAGTGCTGAAATGGTGTTCCGGTGGCAGTGGAAATGTGCAGCCACTTGTCGTTGAGACATTCCCCCACGGACCATCCCAATGGCCTCATGACGTTGTGCAGACGTGAGCCTTGGCATGCTATGCTTTTCAATAGCCGTTTAATTTTTTTGAACGATCGCAAGGGCAGGGGTTGAGCTTTCCAAAGTGACAGTATTGTGTGGCATTCATTTGCTCTGTTTCTCTTTCCTGGAATGCACGTGCAACAACGTATTGCAGGTCTCAAGGACCTATGTGCCTAGTATATATCCTCCCCTTCGTGCTTAACGCGGGGGATAAAAACTCATTAGCCATATTATGTTGTAAAACTAGATGTTTTAATATATATGTACATTAAGGGATATTATCTTTGGATTTTTTCTTTCAAACGGTAGTGATGAAATTTCGGGAAATTTCTAATAAAAAGAGTAAAATATGAAAAATTACATGTCGTTAAGCTTGCATAATTTATGTTTTGCATATTCAGAATACTATGAATGTAATCAACAACATTTCAAGGTAAAACAAGAATACAACATTTACAATTTTTGCCTACATGAAATATGCACGAATTTTGAGAATAACTCAAATACCAATTTTCCTAAGTAAATTCCAGATTTTTCTAGCAATGGCAAAGTGGGGTTGTTTAGTATACGGATTCAAATAAATATGAAACTATGTGCCATCCAAGCATTTCAAAATCTGAAAAAGCCCACACTGCTGGGATACTTTATTAAAATTAGACAAGAACTACCGGGGATATTTAACGGCATCTGATGGGCATCCACCCTTCCTAATGTCCCACTGATTAATTAGGTTGAAGAAATTCTGCCAAGGCGGACAGTAGCCCAGTCGCCGTGTCCGTCACGGTCTAGGGAGCAGAGGCTGACTAGTTTGCAGCAAGGTTTCGTAATTAGACTGTTGGCGAGAAACATTATATAATCGCTCTGGATCAGTGCCAAGTCATGTAAGGTTTCATCAACAAGTTGACAGAAACAAGGTAGCTTAATTTGTACCTCTTTTTTGTATATCCTTTGTTATGAGATACAGCTTCTCATTCTTCAATCCCACGATAGGTGCCACTTCACACAGTGCAACGTGAACAGCACTGTCAGCGTTGTGTCCCTTTGCAGACCTACATGCACTTAAAACTTTTGAGCCCTGCTTATAATTTGTGCAATGTACAGCGCTATATCGTGTTGCAAATTATTTCGCCGTCAATCAATAATAATAATACTTTCTAACTTTGAGTATCGACTTAAATGAACACACGCGTGCTGACTGCGAACGAAATTTTCAAACTTAAAACTAATTGCTTAATTATATTACTCTACCATCGCCATCTCTACGTTTGGTTCGTCTGGACATCGACCTTGACCCCAAAAATCTGGAGTTTCTTTGCGAGCACACTTTCTGGCGCAAGCAACTGTTGTCAGTCAATTATTGTCGCGTAGAATTCCATGTACTTGTACACTCCTTCATAATCAAACACTTACACACAACGCAGAGCTTCCAATCTCAGCGCGTCTTCTTAAAACTGCGTCTTCGAATCGGTTGGACTAACTCTAGCACATGTGCCACCACACAACATCTCTTAACAGCGAGAGGAATCGCTCAATGGGGCTAAAGCTTGCCATTAATTACTCCATGCGTAATTCGGAGTTTTTGGTCTCTTTCCCTCTTAATATTGTAATGATTTGCCAATTCTTTTATAATATGGTTTAAATAATCTTCACGATTACAGTAATACTTGTTATAATGACAATTTTGCAATTTACGGTGATGGGATTACGAATGTGGTGAGGGGCGACTAACGGGATCTGGCATGGTCGTCATGTCATCTCAGATCAGTGGTGGAGAATGATAGAGATTGATGTTCAGTCACTAGATTGTCTGGTCGCTTTTTGCATACGCCGTCATATAGTCTGAAACTGATAGGTGTGTTCTTTAAACTTATGCAGAAGTGGTTAAAAGTGGTAACTGCATGCATACACACATCTGATCATATATCGGTATATATGCATGGTCTGTACGTACGTAGGCCTACTGCTTGAAGGTATGTGTACAAGCAAATTAATAGAATGTTACAATGACCATTACCAGCTAGTGGTGGTATGGGCATACGATTTGCCATACGATACATCACGATACTAAAAGTTTAGTCACGACGATATATTGCCAAAGTACTATGCACTTACCCTGCGATACGATACGAATCCCGATATAAAGGTGGCGATGAGATGCGTATCACGAAAATCTTTAATTCTAACACCAACTATAAAACACCTAAAGATCAAAACAAAAGCAATTTGAATGTATTTCGTCAAATTCCGCCAGCGTTGTTCAATGTTCATTCCCAAACGAAGCTTTGTGAATGTTGATAACATGCGAGCGCAATGTCTACACAGTTCTTGAAACAAATATTTCCGAGAAAACGCTTACTTATGAAGGGAACATAAATAAGCATATATTTTAATCATCAAACAAAAGAAAGTTTTTTTTCTTGGCAGATATCGCGATTTGGCAATATTCACAGTTAAACATCGACGTATCGTGGCGTATTTAAAGTATCGTATCGGGATTTATTACCCACGTGGTCAACGTATGGGTAGTTGCATACTAATCTCGTACGTCACACGAGTGTCGTATCGCGTTGACCTGTGTCGTAACGACTTGACCTGAGATTATAACGACTTGATTGGATAACCGATGACCTCTCAATTAGGTCACATTCTGACGTAACTATTTTTTCATTCTTAACAAACACGTGAATTCATTCATTCTACAACATAAATGCATTGTGGGAATGTAAACATTGCGAACGTTGCCGTGTCGCTGTTCAATTGTGAGTCGAACTGAGACATTATATCCATCGAAAGACATAAACGGAATGTTTCCACCAGTAATGTCAGCCGAATGAAGCAACTTTGTACATAAGAACATGTTTAAAATTATGCTTACAAATTATGGGAAGGGAAGGGGGGTCATTGATTTTGTACATGACATGCAGGGGGTTGGGGGTCATTCACATTGTACATGCCTCTCCATACAAAATATCATCATCATAATTGTGTTCAGGAGGTCTATATAAGTCTTATATAGACTCCCACACATATCTGCTGTCAACTGCTTTTGATCCTCCCGAACAATAGCTCCTACATTACATAAGCACACGATTTCATAACATATGTTGCATTCCCATTGTGCCCAATGCCACGATATATTTTGTCAATATTGATCTTTGAGACGCCCCCTTAAAGTGTTGCAAAAGGGGCATAACTCTGACATCTTCGAGTACTTGTTTCCCTCAAAACGTAAAGAGTGCCAAACATGGCTGACAACAGGTAGGATGTGTCCGGAAATTTATGTCACATATCTATTTACATAATTAACTCGAATTCTGTATCCCTAAAAGGGATACCATCGGACAATTCTGGGTCCTTTACAAAAGCAAGTGATGAGTTCAATGAATATTTTTTTTTGTCAAATATTGATTCCAAACACGTCTGTTGTTGAAATAGTGAGAAATCTATCCCCCAGTCTGTTTGAGTCATTGAGAGGGATGACAGTTAAAAGGCTTTGATTTTCCAATACACGAACGCAGTAACTGCTCCTAACATTTTCAATGTATATGAAAAATTGTTGTCTTTTAAATGTTTTTTTCGTAACAACTGTTTGACGAGGAATATTAGGACGTCTTTTTAAGGAAATAGAAGAATCATTCGAAAACTCAGTAAAGGATGAAGGTTATCGTCTGAGTGACAGCCTCTATTATTTTATAAAGAATTTTAGTTTATCATTTATTCATTCACTGGCATCATTGTTATAATATATATCTGATGTTGATAGTGTAAGGCTGTCAGTGATTTGAGCCATTCATCAATGCTAGTCTAAGCCTGAGACTAAACAGCAGACTAGTATTAGTAACATATATTGCGATTTGATAAGCAGATGTCTGAAACTGGCAACTGCCTTGTTAGTCTACAGTCTGAGACTGCCACTACACCTACACCCCAACACACCAGTTCTTTGTAATCGGAAATATTTTGCTTTAATGGAACTGATTTGGAGAAATAACATCTCCAAATATTATTGCACCAGGAAAAATATCCAACATCTTGTTTTCACCTTGCTGCTGTAGAGGAAATAATCATACAGGTTATATATTGGTATATTACCTGTCATATTCTTCTGTTTGGTACGATTTGAGATCCACCAGTCAGCGACTTTGTCATGACAGCTTACCATGGTTATCATTTTCAACTGTGAAACATGAATTTGAACTACACTAAATATGACTTGATGAGTCAAAATATGACATTTATGATATAAATGTTTCTTTTCTTTATCATGTAAGATCACCCATGAAGATCCGGGTCAGAATTGGTATTCAGCTACCCAGGTTGTCGTAAGAGGCGACTAACGGGATTGGGTGGTCAGGCTCGCTGGCTTGGTTGACACATGTCATCGTGTGTCAATTGCATAAATTGATGCTCATGCACTGAATTGTCTGTGCCGGTCCAGACTCAATTATTTACAGACACCGTCATATAGCTCAGCTGGAATATTGCTGAGTGCGGCATTAATCAAATATCATATAAGATCAGGTTCAAGGCATCAAAATCAACAATCTTATTGTGTTTGCATGTTAGTTGGTGTTGTTCTCTGATCAACTGAAACGTTACTTTGTCAAAATTAATGTAAACAGTACTGAATGAAACTTTTAATCAAATTAGTTAAACAGATTTTTAAAACTGAAATATATGAAAACTATTTACCAATTGGTAGTGTAATCATCAATAACAAGATTAGCTTCAGTAATTCAGGATTTGTTGACATGCTGGTTTCGGTATTTATAAATAATGTATTTGCTTAGGGGATGAAACAAGAAACTAGTTTATTTTCTGAGTTTTCTCCTGAAATCAGAAACTATTTTGATGATTTCAAAAGTTTCAAATTTAAACAATGTCAAACTTGTTTGAAGGACACTGTTAGAATAGTCCCATTTGTCAGCCTGCTATCACACTGTCGTAATTCACAGAAGAATGTCATATGTGGGTGATGTCATGTGACATTTGAGTTTCATTCACTGCAAGTGTCTGCAGTGACAGTGATGACATGTAAATGGTGCATTGTTAGATTAGTCACCTCTATGTCTGAGGGGAATAGCCAGGGGCACAAACGTAGTAATAACGCAGATGACTTTTGTTCAACAACACATTCATGAACAGCCCTGAGGGATCTCACTTTTCCACCATAAGTGTAGAGATCAAGTCATCTGAGGTCCTCAGTTTGCTTAGCAGACCTAAATCCACACCAGATTTAGGGTTAAAATCCCTTTTTTGTCTGATTTTAGGTTTGTCAGCATCATATGTGTGATAGTGGTGGTCCGATTGATTGAAATAATCGAAGATTGGTCGCAGTGACTAAGCCACCAAGCAATCGATAATGTTTTCTCAGAATCGAACACAAACAATTTTTGGGGGACACTTGTTTGCATTAACAATATTTTGCACAAGGTTGTTTTTTTCTGTGTCATTAAATTTACATTTCATAAGCGTTACAAGCCTGACTCACAGTCATGATTGAATTCATCTTAAAGACTCCAGGAAATTTATGTTCCTAACATACTAGTAATCCTTTAAAGATGTGAAATTTGCAAATTCATTTAGTGCAATTTGCCAAAAAACCGAAAGAAACTTTTGTGCAACAAACATAACAGGAAAATTTGATAAATGATGCTCACCAATTATTTCGATGATTGATCGGTTGCAATGAACCAATCATTAATTATGATATTTTAACCAATTCCCAACACTAATGTGTATTTGAAGGTTTCACCAAAATGCATGGAACATCCATTGCATCATAATGTCCTCCTAAGTTTATCAAGCATGCCCTGATAAGACTGGAATACTTGTCAAAGTGGCATTACAGGGCTCGATTTAGTGTTTTGTTACTTGCACTGGTGCAACCAAATATTCTAAAGTGCAACCTAGTTATTAGTCTGACTAAGTCAATTTTTGAGTGGGTAAACGTCTGAATAAAAGATCTAAATAATTCAATAGCACATTTCTTTCTTTACATATTGCAATAAAAGCAGTGCAACTGGAATTTGGCTGGTGCAACTATGTTTTTTATCTTAGGTTGCACCTGGTGCATGTAGGTTAACATCTCTTAAATTGAGCCCTGCATTAAACCCACCTCACACAATATCATGGTGCCCTGTAACTTCTTGAAGATCTTCTTGGTAAAATATTCAAATGTATTAGTGGGACAAAGCATCGAGTCGGGTACTGTCACCATGGGGAGCTGCAACACACAGGGCACCATGATATTCTGGGCTGGTTCTTGCCCCTTCGTCAGGTGGTTAATGATCATAGTGAACAATACAGTACTGTAAATCATGAAATTAATGCGTCACACATTTAATGCGATTGCGGGGGTCTAGTCTAAAATGCGTCACAAAATTAATGCAAGCTCAGGAATCTGTGTTGATGATAAATGGCACACCCTGAATCTTTGGTGTTGTTCCTTTTCTTTTCACACTTGTTATTTACCTGAATTGAGCTTGTTAAGCTATGAATGGAAATGAGCTGACGATGTTTTGATTACGCTGCCATGTTTGATCACGAGCTTGCTTGCTACTACTTGTCTTATGACAACATGTATAAACATAATCCGACAAGACACAAGTCATCTACCAAGGTACAACAAACACGTGGCTGGAGAATGTCCGGTCTGGCTGATGTGCTTGAGTGACTTTAAACAATAACCAGTGATAATTACATGTGGTTTGAGACACCTGGAATGAGGAAGTGACCTGTATTGGTGTAATGTGTAGTGTCAACAGATTTACGTTTTCTGTCTTTTATTAAGTAGACATGGTCAGACTGAAATGCGTCATTATAATAATGCGAGAAGAGTGCAGACGCATTTTTCGCATTAATAAAATGCTTGCATTAATTTCATGATTTACAGTATATATATATATATTGATGTACAGGAAGCCAGATATGTAAATAAGTATATACAAGCGCAAGGGAAAAAGGAGGTATAATTAAGTATGTACAAACAATGCAGTGAGATGAAAGAGAAGAATAAAATGATAGGGTATGTTTTTACAATGAGAACAAAAGTATGTTTACACAGCAGAGTGGTTTGAGAGTCTATGATTTTCTTGGTGATGCACCAGGCGCTAGG
This sequence comes from Haliotis rubra, assembly GCF_003918875.1. NCBI lineage: Eukaryota > Metazoa > Mollusca > Gastropoda > Lepetellida > Haliotidae > Haliotis > Haliotis rubra. Next base: position 879,496 of record NW_025766181.1, on the reverse strand, counting down.
GAGGTAAACCCCTTGATCCCTGTTCATGTATCCCTTGACAATTCATCCAACAAGATCACTCCCTCTGTCTACAGAAAACAAACACACACTGACCACATAGAGCTTGAAATTCAGTGCTTTCTATGTTCAACTGTGACATCATATTTTCCTCATGACATAATGACCTATGTGACATCACAATGCAGACATTCAAAAATTGCTTAGCTGTCTTTCTTTGTTTTGTCAGAGGGATGCGGTTTCCTGGTCATCAGCAGCCAGGAGCAGGTAGGTGTGGTCGCTGTGTTCAGCTGGTCTGTATCTATACAAGTTGCTGTTAGTTCATATATCTGCAAATAAAGGAATTTTTTGTGGTCATATAAGTGTGTGTGAATCTCATATCACACAGTAATAATGAAAAGTGTAATGATATTAGCTTGTGGGAGGGCATTAATTCTAATATTACACTTCCAGACATTTAATGTTTATGGATTACAATTTGTATTTTGTTTGTTATGACGTTTCAGGGCTGTTTGTCTTCATGCTCTTCCAACTTCTATTAGTTCTAAATATGTTTCTAAGATGCTTCGCTAAAAGACCAAAGTCAGACACTTTGTCAGACAATAAAGTACACTTTTTGCATTAAGTCACACTGTATTGACGTCACTGTGCCATTTTAGTCTGCCCCCTCGTTATCAAACATAACCTTGGTAACCAGTGTCATGATGCATTTCATTTGTCATTTCCCAGTAGTAGTACAGTCTCTTACGGTATAACTAACTCCGTAGCACCCCGGTTTTTGGTTTGCAGTCGGATAACCTCACTGGTGGAAACATTACATTTAACTTTTTTTACATCCATGTGCTTTAACTGTAACAGTTCAAGGCAAAATGGTACTTTATTACACTATACATGGGAGTACAACAATCTATATTTCTTAAATCAAAAGCTTAATATTACGTTTGCCATCAACAGACAAATCTGGGGCTTTTAAATACAGAGCCAGTGAGACTCACATCATGGTATAGTGACTGAAATGACATGGTGCTCCATCTTTATCCTGGTTTAACATGTAAATGTGATATATAAATTTAAAAGGTATGTGAACTTGATAATCCAGTTTTGTGAGTTTCTTTCAGTTCCTGGGTATGGAATGATGCCCAACATGGGAGGGCAGTTTGTTGGGATGCAGCCTGGCGGATATCCCATGATGCAACACCAAATGATGGCTGCCCCCGGTGTCATGCCCCAGATGTTCCCGATGCAGGTCAGTGTAACAGTGGAGGTACAGTCAGTGTAACAGTGGTCAGTGTCAGTGTAACAATGGAGGTACAGTCAGTGTAACAGTGGTCAGTGTCAGTGTAACAATGGAGGTACAGTCAGTGTAACAGTGGTCAGTGTCAGTGTAACAATGGAGGTACAGTCAGTGTAACAAAGAGGTAGTTGGTAACAATGGTGGTACAGTCAGTGTAACAGTGGTCAGTGTCAGTGTAACAATGGTGGTACAGTCAGTGTAACAGTGGTCAGTGTCAGTGTAACAATGGAGGTACAGTCAGTGTAACAAAGAGGTAGTTGGTAACAATGGTGGTACAGTCAATGTAATAATGAGGTTGTTGGTAACAATGGAGGTACAGTCAGTGTAACAATGAGGTAATTGGTAACAATGGAGGTACAGTCAGTGTAACAATGAGGTAGTTGGTAACAATGGAGGTACAGTCAGTGTAACAATGAGGTAATTGGTAACAATGGACGTACAGTCAGTGTAACAATGAGGTAGTTGAATGCGGTAAATGGAGCAGACTATCCACACAGGTCTGTTACTCTGATAGCTTCTGGCCTTGAATGCAGTAAACGGAGCAGACTATGCACACAGGTCTGTTACTCTGATAGCTTCTGGCCTTGAATGCAGTAAACGGAGCAGACTATCCACACAGGTCTGTTACTCTGATAGCTTCTGGCCTTGAATGCAGTAAACGGAGCAGACTATCCACACAGGTCTGTTACTCTGATAGCCTCTGGCCTTGAATGCAGTAAACGGAGCAGACTATCCACACAGGTCTGTTACTCTGATAGCTTCTGACCTTGAATGCAGTAAACGGAGCAGACTATCCACACAGGTCTGTTACTCTGATAGCTTCTGACCTTGAATGCAGTAAACGGAGCAGACCATCCACACAGGTCTGTTACTCCTTGATAGCCTCTGGCCTTGAATGCAGTAAACGGAGCAGACTATCCACACAGGTCTGTTACTCTGATAGCCTCTGGCCTTGAATGCAGTAAACGAGCAGACTATCCACACAGGTCTGCTGATAGCTTCTGGCCTTGAATGCAGTAAACGGAGCAGACTATCCACACAGGTCTGTTACCTGATAGCCTCTGGCCTTGAATGCAGTGGCAAAATGGAGCAGACTATCCACAGGTCTGTTACTCTGATAGCTTCTGACCTTGAATGCAGTAAGCAGACAGACTATCCACACAGGTCTGTTACTCTGATAGCTTCTGACCTTGAATGCAGTAAGCAGACAGACCATCCACACAGGTCTGTTACTCTGATAGCCTCTGGCCTTGAATGCAGTAAGCGGGCAGACTATCCACACAGGTCTGTTACTCTGATAGCCTCTGGCCTTGAGATGCAGTAAGCGGGCAGACTATCCACACAGGTCTGTTACTCTGATAGCTTCTGGCCTTGAATGCAGTAAACGGAGCAGACTATCCACACAGGTCTGTTACTCTGATAGCTTCTGACCTTGAATGCAGTAAACGGAGCAGACTATCCACACAGGTCTGTTACTCTGATAGCTTCTGACCTTGAATGCAGTAAACGGAGCAGACTATCCACACAGGTCTGTTACTCTGATAGCTTCTGACCTTGAATGCAGTAAACGGAGCAGACTATGCACACAGGTGTGCTGTTTGTCAGTGTCGTTCAGGAATAGGTTAATGCTTCTGTCTTCACTCAACCATGTAGTTGTGTATATTATTCATGAAAATGGTCAGGTGTTGTGGTCTGAACATGCATGCTTGTCGCTGCATTAATACAAGTAAAGTCACTGAAGGCCATTTGTTACTCTTTCATGACAAAGATTTGAATACATGACATTATAATCCAGTTCAGTTTATTATTCGATATGATGCTCATGTGATAATTGGACAAAATAATTCCATTATCGAAAGATGCCGGACATGAGCACAATCTTAGTTGAAGGTTTGTGAACAAAGATCTGGCAGCACTGAAAACAGTTGTGTCAGAACCTAACATTATATGTAGCAGGAGTCATCCCACGGATGACATCCTTACCTTGTCAGTGTAGCAGGGTGTGGAGTCATCCCACAGATGACATCTTTACCTTGTCAGTGTAGCAGGGTGTGGAGTCATCCCACAGATGACATCTTTACCTTGTCAGTGTAGCAGGGTGTGGAGTCATCCCACAGATGACATCTTTACCTTGTCAGTGTAGCAGGGTGTGGAGTCATCCCACAGATGACATCTTTACCTTGTCAGTGTAGCAGGGTGTGGAGTCATCCCACAGATGACATCTTTACCTTGTCAGTGTAGCAGGGTGTGGAGTCATCCCACAGATGACATCTTTACCTTGTCAGTGTAGCAGGGTGTGGAGTCATCCCACAGATGACATCTTTACCTTGTCAGTGTAGCACTAGCAGGGCGTGGAGTCATTCCACAGATGACATCTTTACCTTGTCAGTGTAGCAGGGCATGGAGTCATCCCACAGATGACATCCTTACCTTGTCAGTGTAGCAGGGCATGGAGTCATCCCACTGATGACATCTTTACCTTGTCAGTGTAGCAGGGTGTGGAGTCATCCCACAGATGACATCCTTACCTTGTCAGTGTAGCAAGGTGTGTGGAGTCATCCCACTGATGACATCCTTACCTTGTCAGTGTAGCAAGGTGTGTGGAGTCATCCCACAGATGACATCCTTACCTTGTCAGTGTAGCAGGGTGTGTGGAGTCATCCCACAGATGACATCCTTACCTTGTCAGTGTAGCAAGGTGTGTGGAGTCATCCCACTGATGACATCCTTACCTTGTCAGTGTAGCAGGGTGTGGAGTCATGTGGATGTCATCCCTTACCTTGTCAGTGTAGATGACATCAGATGACATCCTTACCTTGTCAGTGTAGCAGGAGGTGTGGAGTCATCCCAGATGACATCCTTACCATGTCAGTGTAGCAGGGCATGGAGTCATCCCACAGATGACATCCTTACCTTGTCAGTGTAGCAGGGTGTGGAGTCATCCCACAGATGACATCCTTACCTTGTCAGTGTAGTCATACTGGACAGGGTGTGGAGTCATCCCACTGATGACATCCTTACCTTGTCAGTGTAGCAAGGGTGTGGAGTCATCCCACTGACCATGGGGAGCTGCAACACACAGGGCACCATGATATTCTGGGCTGGTTCTGCCCCTTCCGCCAGGTGGTTAATGATCATAGTGAACAATACAGTACTGTAAATCATGAAATTCAACGCCACACATTTAATGCGATTAAGTGGGGTCTAGTCTTAAAATGCGCCACAAAATTAATGCAAGCTCAGGAATCTGTGTTGATGATAAATGGCACACCCTGAATCTTTTGGTGTTGTTCCTTTTCTTTCACACTTGTTATTTACCTGAATTGAGCTTGTTAAGCCATGAATGGAAATGAGCTGACGATGTTTTGATTACGCTTGCCATGTTTGATCACGAGCTTGCTTGCTACTACTTTGTCTTATGACAACATGTATAAACATAATCCGGCCAAGACACAAGTCATCTACCAAGGTACAAACAAACACGGCTGGAGAATGTCCGGTCTGGTTGATGTGCTTGAGTGACTTTAAACAATAACCAGTGATAATTACATGTGGTTTGAGACACCTGGAATGAGGAAGGACCTGTATTGGTGTAATGTGTAGTGTCAACAGATTTACGCTTTCTGTCTTTTATTAAGTAGACATGGTCAGACTGAAATGCGCCATTATAATAATGCGAGAAAGAGTGCAGACGATTTTTCGTGATTAATAAAATGCTTGCATTTAATTTCATGATTTACAGTATATATATATATATTGATGTACAGGAAGCCAGATATGTAAATAAGTATATACAAGCCAAGGGAAAAAAAGGAGGTATAATTAAGGGTATGTACAAACAATGCAGTGAGATGAAAAGAGAAGAATAAAAATGATAGGGTATGTTTTTACAATGAGAACAAAAGTATGTTTACACAGCAGAGTGGTTTGAGAGTCTATGATTTTCTTGGTGATGCACCAGGCGCTAGGGAGGTAAACCCCTTGATCCCTGTTCATGTATCCCTTGACAATTCATCCAACAAGATCACTCCCTCTGTCTACAGAAAACAAACACACACTGACCACATAGAGCTTGAAATTCAGTGCTTTCTTATGTTCAACTGTGACATCATATTTTCCTCATGACATAATGACCTATGTGACATCACAATGCAGACATTCAAAAATTGCTTAGCTGTCTTTCTTTGTTTTGTCAGAGGGATGCGGTTTCGGTCATCAGCAGCCAGGAGCAGGTAGGTGGTCGCTGTGTTCAGCTGGTCTGTATCTATACAAAAGTTGCTGTTAGTTCATATAGTTGCAAATAAAGGACTTTTTTGTGGTCATATAAGTGTGTGTGAATCTCTTATCACACAGTAATAATGAAAAGTGTAATGATATTAGCTTGTGGGAGGGCATTAATTCTAATATTACACTTCCAGACATTTAATGTTTATGGATTACAATTTGTATTTTGTTTGTTATGACGCTTCAGGGCTGTTTGTCTTCATGCTCTTCCAACTTCTATTAGTTCTAAATATGTTTCTAAGATGCTTCGCTAAAGACCAAAAGTCAGACACTTTGTCAGACAATAAAGTACACTTTTTGCATTAAGTCACACTGTATTGACGCTTTCACTGTGCCATTTTAGTCTGCCCCCTCAAGTATCAAACATAACCTTGGTAACCAGTGTCATGATGCATTTCATTTGTCATTTCCCAGTAGTAGTACAGTCTCTTCACGGTATAACTAACTCCTCGTAGCACCCCGCTTTTTGGTTTGCAGTCGGATAACCTCACTGGTGGAAACATTACATTTAACTTTTTTACATCCATGTGCTTTAACTGTAACAGTTCAAGGCAAAATGGTACTTTTATTACACTATACATGGGAGTACAACAATCTATATTTCTTAAATCAAAAGCTTAATATTACGTTTGCCATCAACAGACAAATCTGGGCTTTTAAATACAGAGCCAGTGAGACTGCTGACTCAGTCGTCTCACATCATGGTATAGTGACTGAAATGACATGGTGCTCCATCTTTATCCTGGTTTAACATGTAAATGTGATATATAAATTTAAAAGGTATGTGAACTTGATAATCCAGTTTTGTGAGTTTCTTTTCAGTTCCTGGGTATGGAATGATGCCCAACATGGGAGGGCAGTTTGTTGGGATGCAGCCTGGCTGGATATCCCATGATGCAACACCAAATGATGGCTGCCCCTCGTGTCATGCCCCAGATGTTCGATGCAGGTCAGTGTAACAGTGGAGGTACAGTCAGTGTAACAGTGGTCAGTGTCAGTGTAACAATGGAGGTACAGTCAGTGTAACAGTGGTCAGTGTCAGTGTAACAATGGAGGTACAGTCAGTGTAACAGTGGTCAGTGTCAGTGTAACAATGGAGGTACAGTCAGTGTAACAGTGAACAATGGTAACAGTCAGTGTCAGTGGTCAGTGTAACAATGGTGGTACAGTCAGTGTAACAGTGGTCAGTGTCAGTGTAACAATTGTGGTACAGTCAGTGTAACAGTGGTCAGTGTCAGTGTAACAAAGAGGTAGTTGGTAACAATGGTGGTACAGTCAGTGTAACAGTGGTCAGTGTCAGTGTAACAATGGTGGTACAGTCAGTGTAACAGTGGTCAGTGTCAGTGTAACAATGGAGGTACAGTCAGTGTAACAAAGAGGTAGTTGGTAACAATGGTGGTACAGTCAATGTAATAATGAGGTTGTTGGTAACAATGGAGGTACAGTCAGTGTAACAATGAGGTAATTGGTAACAATGGAGGTACAGTCAGTGTAACAATGAGGTAGTTGGTAACAATGGAGGTACAGTCAGTGTAACAATGAGGTAATTGGTAACAATGGACGTACAGTCAGTGTAACAATGAGGTAGTTGAATGCGGTAAATGGAGCAGACTATCCACACAGGTCTGTTACTCTGATAGCTTCTGGCCTTGAATGCAGTAAACGGAGCAGACTATGCACACAGGTCTGTTACTCTGATAGCCTGGCCTTGAATGCAGTAAACGGAGCAGACTATCCACACAGGTCTGTTACTCTGATAGCTTCTGGCCTTGAATGCAGTAAACGGAGCAGACTATCCACACAGGTCTGTTACTCTGATAGCCTCTGGCCTTGAATGCAGTAAACGAGGAGCAGACTATCCACACAGGTCTGTTACTCTGATAGCTTCTGACCTTGAATGCAGTAAACGGAGCAGACTATCCACACAGGTCTGTTACTCTGATAGCTTCTGACCTTGAATGCAGTAAACGGAGCAGACCATCCACACAGGTCTGTTACTCTGATAGCCTCTGGCCTTGAATGCAGTAAACGGAGCAGACTATCCACACAGGTCTGTTACTCTGATAGCCTCTGGCCCCTTGAATGCAGTAAATGGAGCAGACTATCCACACAGGTCTGTTACTCTGATAGCTTCTGGCCTTGAATGCAGTAAACGGAGCAGACTATCCACACAGGTCTGTTACTCTGATAGCTTCTGGCCTTGAATGCAGTAAACGGAGCAGACTATCCACACAGGTCTGTTACTCTGATAGCTTCTGACCTTGAATGCAGCAAACGGAGCAGACTATCCACACAGGTCTGTTGGAGTCATCCCACAGATGACATCCTTACCTTGTCAGTGTAGCAGGGTGTGGAGTCATCCCACAGATGACATCATCCCACGGATTACCTTGTCAGTGTAGCAGGGTGTGGAGTCATCCCATCACCTTGATGACATCATCCCACAGATGACATCTTTACCTTGTCAGTGTAGCAGGGTGTGGAGTCATCCCACAGATGACATCTTTACCTTGTCAGTGTAGCAGGGTGTGGAGTCATCCCACAGATGACATCTTACCTTGTCAGTGTAGCAGGGTGTGGAGTCATCCCACAGATGACATCTTTACCTTGTCAGTGTAGCAGGGTGTGGAGTCATCCCACAGATGACATCTTTACCTTGTCAGTGTAGCAGGGTGTGGAGTCATCCCACAGATGACATCTTTACCTTGTCAGTGTAGTAGCAGGGCGTGGAGTCATTCCACAGATGACATCTTTACCTTGTCAGTGTAGCAGGGCATGGAGTCATCCCACAGATGACATCCTTACCTTGTCAGTGTAGCAGGGCATGGAGTCATCCCACTGATGACATCCTTACCTTGTCAGTGTAGCAGGGTGTGGAGTCATCCCACAGATGACATCCTTACCTTGTCAGTGTAGCAGGGTGTGGAGTCATCCCACTGATGACATCCTTACCTTGTCAGTGTAGCAGGTGTGTGGAGTCATCCCACAGATGACATCCTTACCTTGTCAGTGTAGCAGGTGTGTGGAGTCATCCCACAGATGACATCCTTACCTTGTCAGTGTAGCAAGGTGTGGAGTCATCCCACTGATGACATCCTTACCTTGTCAGTGTAGCAGGGGTGTGGAGTCATCCCACAGATGACATCCTTACCTTGTCAGTGTAGCAGGGTGTGGAGTCATCCCGCAGATGACATCCTTACCTTGTCAGTGTAGCAGGGCATGGAGTCATCCCACAGATGACATCCTTACCTTGTCAGTGTAGCAGGGTGTGGAGTCATCCCACAGATGACATCCTTACCTTGTCAGTGTAGCAAGGTGTGTGGAGTCATCCCACTGATGACATCCTTACCTTGTCAGTGTAGCAGGGTGTGGAGTCATCCCACAGATGACATCCTTACCTTGTCAGTGTAGCAGGGTGTGGAGTCATCCCACAGATGACATCCTTACCTTGTCAGTGTAGCAGCAGGGTGTGGAGTCATCCCACAGATGACATCCTTACCTTGTCAGTGTAGCAGGGGTGTGGAGTCATCCCACAGATGACATCCTTACCTTGTCAGTGTAGCAGGGTGTGTGGAGTCATCCCACAGATGACATCCTTACCTTGTCAGTGTAGCAGGGCATGGAGTCATCCCACTGATGACATCCTTACCTTGTCAGTGTAGCAGGGTGTGGAGTCATCCCACTGATGACATCCTTACCTTGTCAGTGTAGCAGGGTGTGTGGAGTCATCCCACAGATGACATCCTTACCTTGTCAGTGTAGCAAGGTGTGTGGAGTCATCCCACTGATGACATCCTTACCTTGTCAGTGTAGCAGGGTGTGTGGAGTCATCCCACAGATGACATCCTTACCTTGTCAGTGTAGCAGGGCATGGAGTCATCCCACAGATGACATCCTTACCTTGTCAGTGTAGCAGGTGTGTGGAGTCATCCCACTGATGACATCCTTACCTTGTCAGTGTAGCAGGGTGTGGAGTCATCCCACAGATGACATCCTTACCTTGTCAGTGTAGCAGGTGTGGAGTCATCCCACAGATGACATCCTTACCTTGTCAGTGTAGCAGGGGTGTGGAGTCATCCCCAGATGACATCCTTACCTTGTCAGTGTAGCAGGGCATGGAGTCATCCCACTGATGACATCCTTACCTTGTCAGTGTAGCAGGTGTGTGGAGTCATCCCACTGATGACATCCTTACCTTGTCAGTGTAGCAGGTGTGTGGAGTCATCCCACAGATGACATCCTTACCTTGTCAGTGTAGCAGGGTGTGGAGTCATCCCACTGATGACATCCTTACCTTGTCAGTGTAGCAGGGTGTGGAGTCATCCCACAGATGACATCCTTACCTTGTCAGTGTAGCAGGGTGTGGAGTCATCCCACAGATGACATCCTTACCTTGTCAGTGTAGCAGGTGTGTGGAGTCATCCCACAGATGACATCCTTACCTTGTCAGTGTAGCAGGGTGTGTGGAGTCATCCCACAGATGACATCCTTACCTTGTCAGTGTAGCAGGGTGTGGAGTCATCCCACAGATGACATCCTTACCTTGTCAGTGTAGCAAGGTGTGTGGAGTCATCCCACAGATGACATCCTTACCTTGTCAGTGTAGCAGGGTGTGGAGTCATCCCACAGATGACATCCTTACCTTGTCAGTGTAGCAGGGTGTGGAGTCATCCCACAGATGACATCCTTACCTTGTCAGTGTAGCAGCAGGTGTGGAGTCATCCCACAGATGACATCCTTACCTTGTCAGTGTAGCAGGGTAAGCAGAGGTGTGGAGTCATCCCACAGATGACATCCTTACCTTGTCAGTGTAGCAAGGTGTGTGGAGTCATCCCACAGATGACATCCTTACCTTGTCAGTGTAGCAGGGTGTGGAGTCATCCCACAGATGACATCCTTACCTTGTCAGTGTAGCAGGGTGTGGAGTCATCCCACAGATGACATCCTTACCTTGTCAGTGTAGCAGGTGTGTGGAGTCATCCCACAGATGACATCCTTACCTTGTCAGTGTAGCAGGGTGTGGAGTCATCCCACAGATGACATCCTTACCTTGTCAGTGTAGCAGGGTGTGGAGTCACCCCACAGATGACATCCTTACCTTGTCAGTGTAGCAGGGTGTGGAGTCATCCCACAGATGACATGGTGTGGAGTTACCTTGTCAGTGTAGCAGGTGTGTGGAGTCATCCCACAGATGACATCCTTACCTTGTCAGTGTAGCAGGGTGTGGAGTCATCCCACAGATGACATCCTTACCTTGTCAGTGTAGCAGGGTGTGGAGTCATCCCACAGATGACATCCTTACCTTGTCAGTGTAGCAGGGTGTGGAGTCATCCCACAGATGACATCCTTACCTTGTCAGTGTAGCAGGGTGTGGAGTCATCCCACAGATGACATCCTTACCTTGTCAGTGTAGCAGGGTGTGGAGTCATCCCACAGATGACATCCTTACCTTGTCAGTGTAGCAGGGTGTGGAGTCATCCCACAGATGACATCCTTACCTTGTCAGTGTAGCAGGGTGTGGAGTCATCCCACAGATGACATCCTTACCTTGTCAGTGTAGCAGGGTGTGGAGTCATCCCACAGATGACATCCTTACCTTGTCAGTGTAGCAGGGTGTGGAGTCATCCCACAGATGACATCCTTACCTTGTCAGTGTAGCAGGGTGTGGAGTCATCCCACAGATGACATCCTTACCTTGTCAGTGTAGCAGGGTGTGGAGTCATCCCACAGATGACATCCTTACCTTGTCAGTGTAGCAGGGTGTGGAGTCATCCCACAGATGACATCCTTACCTTGTCAGTGTAGCAGGGTGTGGAGTCATCCCACAGATGACATCCTTACCTTGTCAGTGTAGCAGGGTGTGGAGTCATCCCACAGATGACATCCTTACCTTGTCAGTGTAGCAGGGTGTGTGGAGTCATCCCACAGATGACATCCTTACCTTGTCAGTGTAGCAGGGGTGTGGAGTCATCCCACAGATGACATCCTTACCTTGTCAGTGTAGCAGGGGTGTGGAGTCATCCCACAGATGACATCCTTACCTTGTCAGTGTAGCAGGGTGTGGAGTCATCCCACAGATGACATCCTTACCTTGTCAGTGTAGCAGGGTGTGGAGTCATCCCACAGATGACATCCTTACCTTGTCAGTGTAGCAGGGTGTGGAGTCATCCCACAGATGACATCCTTACCTTGTCAGTGTAGCAGGGTGTGGAGTCATCCCACAGATGACATCCTTACCTTGTCAGTGTAGCAGGGGTGTGGAGTCATCCCACAGATGACATCCTTACCTTGTCAGTGTAGCAGGGTGTGGAGTCATCCCACAGATGACATCCTTACCTTGTCAGTGTAGCAGGGTGTGGAGTCATCCCACAGATGACATCCTTACCTTGTCAGTGTAGCAGGGTGTGTGGAGTCATCCCACAGATGACATCCTTACCTTGTCAGTGTAGCAGGGTGTGGAGTCATCCCACAGATGACATCCTTACCTTGTCAGTGTAGCAGGGTGTGGAGTCATCCCACAGATGACATCCTTACCTTGTCAGTGTAGCAGGGTGTGGAGTCATCCCAGAGATGACATCCTTACCTTGTCAGTGTAGCAGGGTGTGGAGTCATCCCACAGATGACATCCTTACCTTGTCAGTGTAGCAGGGTGTGGAGTCATCCCACAGATGACATCCTTACCTTGTCAGTGTAGCAGGGTGTGGAGTCATCCCACAGATGACATCCTTACCTTGTCAGTGTAGCAGGGTGTGGAGTCATCCCACAGATGACATCCTTACCTTGTCAGTGTAGCAGGGTGTGGAGTCATCCCACAGATGACATCCTTACCTTGTCAGTGTAGCAGGGTGTGGAGTCATCCCACAGATGACATCCTTACCTTGTCAGTGTAGTAGGGTGTGGAGTCATCCCACAGATGACATCCTTACCTTGTCAGTGTAGCAGGGTGTGGAGTCATCCCACAGATGACATCCTTACCTTGTCAGTGTAGCAGGGTGTGGAGTCATCCCACAGATGACATCCTTACCTTGTCAGTGTAGCAGGGGTGTGGAGTCATCCCACAGATGACATCCTTACCTTGTCAGTGTAGCAGGGTGTGGAGTCATCCCACAGATGACATCCTTACCTTGTCAGTGTAGCAGGGTGTGGAGTCATCCCACAGATGACATCCTTACCTTGTCAGTGTAGCAGGGTGTGGAGTCATCCCACAGATGACATCCTTACCTTGTCTCAGTGTAGCAGGGTGTGGAGTCATCCCACAGATGACATCCTTACCTTGTCAGTGTAGCAGGGTGTGGAGTCATCCCACAGATGACATCCTTACCTTGTCAGTGTAGCAGGGTGTGGAGTCATCCCACAGATGACATCCTTACCTTGTCAGTGTAGCAGGGTGTGGAGTCATCCCACTGATGACATCCTTACCTTGTCAGTGTAGCAGGGTGTGGAGTCATCCCACAGATGACATCCTTACCTTGTCAGTGTAGCAAGGTGTGTGGAGTCATCCCACTGATGACATCCTTACCATGTCAGTGTAGCAAGGTGTGTGGAGTCATCCCACAGATGACATCCTTACCTTGTCAGTGTAGCAGGGTGTGTGGAGTCATCCCACAGATGACATCCTTACCATGTCAGTGTAGCAGGGTGTGGAGTCATCCCACAGATGACATCCTTACCTTGTCAGTGTAGCAGGGTGTGGAGTCATCCCACTGATGACATCCTTACCTTGTCAGTGTAGCAGGGTGTGGAGTCATCCCACAGATGACATCCTTACCTTGTCAGTGTAGCAAGGTGTGTGGAGTCATCCCACTGATGACATCCTTACCTTGTCAGTGTAGCAAGGTGTGTGGAGTCATCCCACAGATGACATCCTTACCTTGTCAGTGTAGCAAGGTGTGTGGAGTCATCCCACTGATGACATCCTTACCTTGTCAGTGTAGCAGGGTGTGGAGTCATCCCGTAGATGACATCCTTACCATGTCAGTGTAGCAGGGCATGGAGTCATCCCGCAGATGACATCTTTATCTTGTCAGCTTGCTGACGGGGTTAACCTCTTTGGTCATGTGGACAAGGCGTCTGACTTCAAATCAGAACGTCCATGGTTCGAATCTCAACATGGGACTTGGAAATATTATGGCTGCTACTTATGTATGTTTCATTTTGTAATTTTATTAAGAAAAACCTGTAAATTAAAAAAACAACTTACATAATTATAGAATGAAACATGATTCACTCAACATGATCTAAAAACTAACATGATCAAATGTCCATTTTGCAGCAGATGGGAATGAGAGGAGTTGCCCCCCCTCCCTACACCCCACAGATGGCGCAAAACTTCCGAATAAGGTACGTACATCTACCACCTGGACGGGGTCATCTGCTGGCCATGGGGGTCCAGTCACCTGAGGCTCCTAAATTTATGCAGAGTTGTGTCCCTTGGTTCCGCCAGAAACAATTGATTGTGGGTTTAAATGTAGGTTCGTTCCAATTATGTTTCTAGGTTTGTGAGGACCAATTCTGTGATCATGTGGTCCACCAATGTATCAGATGTGTAGTGCCTGCATCTCATGGCCAACTTATGAATTTTGTGATTTGTCACTTATCACACATGCTTATGTAGACTTTATATGTTTATAAGATGAAAATTTACATGATTTTTCAGAACCAAATAAATTGCTGCTTTAAACGTATTGTGATGGTTACTATTGAGGGAGAGACAACTATTGTGATAGCAATAATCTGTTGCAACATACTAGTGAGATAGCGATAGTCTATTGCGACCAACTATTGCAATATATTATTGCAATAAGGTTTTTTTCTCCTTGAATTGTCTTATTTGAAGTCATTTCCCAAATGAATGTAGAGTTTATATGAAATAAAAACAAGCTGACGTACTTTCAGTCTCTTTTAACAACTGACAAGAAACTTGAAACCCAGATCAAGTTTGTTTAAGAGGTAACAGGGGATGGATAACTCAAAATAAAAGTGAATGAATCTGGTACTTAATGTATTTTGTGCTGCGCATTTATCAACGGAAGTCAATTACTAAACTACCGGTATTGATAGTCACACATACTATCGATGCATCGATAGTGTTTCGTTTCTACCATCGATTAATTGCTATCAGAGACTCAACAATTGCAATACATCAATTGCCTTAATGTATATACACCAGAATTTAAAATGTTGCATATAATGTATATATACTTCCCATCAAAAGTTTAGGCTCACTTAAAACACTCACTATATGTTATCTATATACAGTCAAATCCCGATGAGTCGAATGCCGGTGTCTCGAATATTATGCATAACTCGAAGTACCTGTCAGTCCCAACCATTCCCTGTTATAGTTGTCATCATTTGAATACCGGTTACACAAATTCGTCTCATAAATACACACGATGACTAGAGAAAGAAATTTGGTCCCATGAGATTCAAACAACAGCAATCTTGTATACATAAGCCGAAGTCAGTCAATGAGAAGTTGATTGGTGTAGCAAACTGATCCAATTAACAAACCAGCGCAGCTCACACCTTTCCGCCATTGACGGGTAAGTTCAAAAGGCAGATTAGTGATTTTACGGAAATCACTGTCTGTGCTAATCAGACTGGAACTGATAAGATGTCCCTATTAGTGATATGGAAATCATTAGATAAACAGATGCTTAGGCGGAGGAATTAGGACTGGATCATCTTTTTTTCTACCCTCATAGACATACCTATGTGTCGAATACATCGATAAGTCGAATTTATTACTTGGTCCCCAGCGATTCGACTCATCGGGATTTGACTGTATATAGGTAACATCGAAGATTGATTTCTCCACTAACTTGGGGTAACCAACTGCAAACCTTATGCAGATGAATTGCACAAGGATCATGCATCAAAATTGCTCTAAAGCATGTGCAAATATCGTACATGTGAACAACTGCGTTTTGCTGCAGTTTTCTTACAAATTCTCCAATTTTCACTGATTTTTATCATTTATTAAACTCATGACAATAATCTTTTCATGGTTACAAATTTGTTTTACAATACATCAGTTCATGTGTAAACAGTACCTTTAAACAGTATGGAATATTTTGCAAAATTTAGTTTAGAACAGTTGCCTGAAGTAAGTGGCTGCATTTACACTAGTGAGTCTAAACTTTTGATGGGAAGTATATTATATAATTTTTCCTTATCCTGACTCATGCTTATTGCTTGTCTTCTTCTTCTTGCGAACATAGTGGAACACGTGTATCTCCCAATTGAAGTTCCCTTCAATTAAAAAATCACTAATTAGTACTCACCACGAGTTACCTCCCTTCCACAAGCGCGGGAACGAGGGCACCACCTCCACCCATGTGCCTCACTCTCTCCTTCTTCGCCCAGTGAGCTGGACGTGAGAGCACCTGTGTCTCCCAACACACTATATCCTTTATTTATATTTAGTTTAGTACCTCTTATATTCAGTTATAGAGGTGTAACTAGTATCCTTATTCAACTTGCATTGATTATTAGTCGTGTTTCTGCTGTTTTATTCACGGTTCACCGTGTTTGTTCAGCAGTTTACGTTAATGAGAATCTGCACAGGTTGTAAACTACGTTATTCGCTACCGATCCACATTTAAAATGCCCTAGTTGCATTACTCCATGTTCTATTGTTTCTCGTTGTAAATTATGTATTAATTTACCAATTTCTGCCTTTGATAAATATTTATGTTCCGCTTTGAGACGGAAGGCAGATAAATCTTCATAAACAATCTTCAGTCATGGCTAATAGATCGGAAGCTATTATACCCTGTCAACTGTTGACTGATCGACCGCCACCGCTGGTGGCCTGCCGGAGTTTCCCTCGGGGGATAAGCGTGGGACGCAGTCCGCTATGTCCAAGAAGTGACCTGCATCTCAAGACATTCCGTCTTCACAGTCTAAGACTAGGAAAGCGTCCACATCATCGCAGCGTACGCTTCGAACCCCCAGGTCCACAGCTTCGTCAAAAGGGAAATCTACGAAAGCTACAAATAATTTTGCCTCCGATGTTCTACCTGTCTCAGAATTATGTTGATATGATGATGACATTCCGATTATCATTCCAGATGTACGTCATAAGAAACGTCCAGTATCTGCTACCGTCACTACAGCACAGATCAACACGCAACCAGAGATGCCTACGCTGACGCCTGAGTTTATGATTGAGGGTCCCGTCACTGTCACAGAGAGGCCACCCTCAACGCCAGCGCAGACTGTCCCAGACGACCTGGTTAACCAAATCACGAGACTGATGGAGGACCGTTACGGTTTACAGAGGCCCCAGAGCCACGGGCCCCAGAGCCCAACACTTAATAAGTCATACAGGGCCCCAGAGCCCGCCTTTGGCTTCGGCAGTGAGGGCCCCAGAGCCCACAAACAGCCTGGCCAAGGGCAACCCAGCCTGTAGCGATCACTTCGCAAAGGAAGTCCCAGGCTGCCTCCGCGAAGGAGCTAGAGCCGATCCAGTTGCGAGGGACATCGCGAAGAAGGAGCGCTTCGCCGAGCCCACACCCTGTAGAACACAGAGGTTGTTCGTGAAGCAAGCGCTCATATGTCGATTCGGACACTGACTCGATACATTCGCGAAGGTCGCGAAGGCTAAGTGGCTCGATATCTACCTCGCCCAGAAGATTTAGAAGAGCTTCGCGAAGTCCCCAGCGTTCGACGAGGATGTCTCCTGCAAGGTCTCCTTACACTAGCCACTCGTCAGTCCGTTCACCACAGTCCTCTCATAGATCTTCCTACAGATCTAGGACTCCGACATGTGACCCTACATCAGAGGAAGAAGGTATCATTTTCTCAGATGCTGAGATTAGATACTGGATGGTGAATGAGTTACAACTTGCTTCCCCATCGAAGAACGAGAATTCAACTCAGACTTACCTGATGAAGGATGATGATGTAGACAATATCACCTTACCTCCTATTGACCCGATTGCAGCGGTACCAGCTAATCTGGATACAGCCTGTTCCAAATCTTCGAAAGTCCAATCTACACATTTCCCGATCTTCAATGCCAAGAAATTTGCTGGACACAATATGGACCCCTTTTTCAAGGCCCAGGATATTGATGACAACTTTAAATTAATCAGCCATGCCAAGTCCAGAAGTTACAAAGTAGACGATCGCAAATTCGCTCAACTAGATACCATCGCCAGGAGAATGTTCTTTGGATTGAATAGATCTAGAACGATTAATGAAACTCTCATCACCAAGTTCAAGAATTCTACAGAGGAGGAAGATAGAATGATCTACTCAGCTCTACTCATGCAGAAAAGAGACCACCAATTTCTTACAGAGCACCTGTCAGCGCTTACTGAAACTACTACCATGGCTCATCGGCAAGGCTTACTAGCCTCCTGCTCTTGGGATAAGCAATTTACAGAATCTCTATACACAGCTCCATGGTCATCGCCCTTACTGTTTGGTGGCAACATAGACAAGGTCTCCAAAGAAGTATCTAAAGACTCGAGAGAGGTTCTTATGATCAGATCCATAGATACCTTAGCGAACATCATTAAACAGTCAACACAGAGATACTCAGGCAAGTCTAAGTTTTCGGGGCTACAGAAAGCACGGGACAAGAAATTAGCTGCAGCTAAAGATCCCAAGGATTCTTTTCAGCCCATACAACAAATTTAGGGAGGATCAGCTAGAGGCAGATCATCCAGAGGTGCCCGTGGATTTAGACGATGAAATTCAGGTTCAGAACGACTGGAGTCTTCCACCCCCAGCCGTTCCAGTACAACCGTCTCAAGTGGGTGGACGCCTTCAGCTACACTGGGAAAACTGGGGAATGCTACAAGATCCATATGCATCCAACATCCTACAGCACGGATATCTAATACAACTCAAGGCCAAGCCTCCGTTAACAGTCAACCCCACAGGGTTCAACCGGCACAACTACCTATGTTAAGAGAAACAGTACTTACTCTGCTAAACAAACAGGCCTTAGAAGTTCTGGATCAACGAAACATCGTACCAGGTTTCTACTCCCCAGTTTTCCTAGTGCCGAAGAAAAACTCCAAGGAGAAGTTTCGTCTCATATACAACATGAGCATCTTCAACAGAGAATATCTATGCAAACCACCAACGTTTCGCATGATACATTTACCGCAACTTCGGCATTTAATTCGTCCCAAAGATTACATGGCCAGCATAGATTTGCAAGACGCATATCTACACATTCCGATTCATCCCAACTCAAGGAAATATCTAAGATTTATCCTAGACGGGAAACATTACCAATGGAAGGTTCTTCCCTTCGGAATCACACCGCCCCTTGGGTATTCACAAGAGTGACCAAGCCTATTGTCTCATACCTACATCGTCAAGGTCTTCGCATGGCGCTTTTACCTAGGCGATGGTATACAATGGATCCAGATCCACAGCGTCTCAGACTACAGCTGAACTTTATAATCAAGCTACTAACACAATTAGGATGGTTAGTAAATCTACTCAAGTCGGACCTAGAACCAACGCAGGATCTGCAATTTCTGGGTATACGATTTCTAACAGCTCAGAATCGTATTGTAGTCCCGGAGGACAGATGGATCAAGATCCAACAACTTATTCCTCAAGCCCTACTCTCTCCGTTACCACTACGACAGTGGCAGAGCCTATTGGGACTACTCACATCAGCTCAAGACTTGACAGTCAGAGGCAGGCTTCAATTACGTCCGTTACAAGGGTCATTCTCAAAAAAAGGCCAAATTCGTGCTATGAAAAATATGAAAATACAAAGCATCATACTGAATTATCTCATAATTGTTATGAATGGTCAACACCTTAAAGAATGCGGTCATGATAATTTGCACACAGGAAAGTAATAAAATATTTTTAAAACAAACCTTTTTAAAGTATCCACTGAAAAAAACCGTCAGTGGTGTAACAAGCATAAAAGTATTCTTTTTTCAAACTTTGATGTCAGATAAGGAATTTTTCACATTTGTCATTATTTACAAACTTTTTCTATTTTCAAGTATAAATTAAATCGTTTCATTATTCTCACATATTTAATTGTAAATTTGGCAAAAAGGGCTTGGTGTGAGAAGAATGTAATGGTAACATATGATATTTTTCTGAAATAACTTGTATACTTAAGACTGATCATGTTTTATGTATACAGTGCTATTAAAGCTGTTTTAAGTTATCATAAAATATCAGTCTAACTGTTAAATTATTCTTTTGAAATAATTAAATGTTAGCAAATATGCATGTTACACCACTGATATATTTTGATATCCTGCCTGTTACACCACTGAACTTTCTGCAACTTACTGGAACAGTAAACCAAATCAACAGCCATATGATGCTTTGGATTACTTAATAATCATCATTTGAGAACAGCTTTCCAATATGTGGCGTTGGAAAACAAATGATATCAACAGTTAAGATTAAAATGTACAAATTCAAAGAGTACTGTGACACCAATGACATTTTTTGTTACACCACTGATTTTTCTTTACCTCACTCTAAATATAAATCCAAATTACTTGCCTTTAATTGATAATTAACAGATTTAAACAGCTCAACAGCAAATTCTGAACACTCAGATTTTAAAAGGTTTTTAAAAAATAATATACAAAATCAATAAACTGAACAAATAGTAGTAATATTGTTACACCAATGACATTTTTGTTACACCACTGATTTTATTGAATTAACTTCAACGATAAATTCAAATTAATTGCCTTTAATTGATCATTAATATAATTGAACAGCTCAATAGCAACTTTTGAACACTCAGATTTTAAAAGGTTTTCAAAATAATATTAAAAACAATAAAATGAACATATTGTAGTAATACTGTTACACCAATGACATTTTTGTTACACCACTGATTTTTCTGAACTTTATATACTAATATACCAGAACAAATTACCTTCACAGACTTTACATGAGTTAATGGTAATAAAATATACTGGATAAATACAATGCAAAGCAGTTGAGTTTGTGAACAAGTGACTTAAATGAACATTTTGTCAGTGGTGTAACAGAAATTGTCAGTGCGTAACATTTTCCCATGTTATACCACTGACAGTTACACCACTGACCTATTCCCACTTTATGAACTTTATAACAATTAATGCTTCCTAATCACAGACCACCTGGCATAAATGTTGATGTTTTAGTAACTTTGATGTACTTTAGATAAACATTGTTATGAAAAGAACACATGAATAAGAAATCAGCGTTACACCACTGGTTGTGATAAAAAGTTATGATATGAAGTAGACTCACCAACTGCATCAAACTTCAACATCAAAATAAAATTTGGCCTCCACAAAACTTCTGCCCGAGGAAGAAAGTCATCAGCAAAGGGACCATTTAGTTTTCATATTTTTTACTCAAGCGAGATAATTATTAATGTCACATGTTTATATTAGTTACACCACTGACTGTGACATTTTTTGGACAGTCATTGTTTTCATTGTAAATATGTGATTTTCATTTTTGTTTTCAATATTTCATGCAGGAATGTGTTTTTAATATTGGTGTTTCATTATAAATCTTTAAAAATATGTATAAATACCCTGGAATTTAAACTTTATGGTACTGCAAAGTAATGTCGCTGTCCACTGACAGTGGTTTTTCTTTCAAAATGATGATAAAAACCCAATTTTGTCCCAAAAATAACAAACAGGTACACTATTTTACATCATTATGAGGAACAAAATACATTTTTCTTTCATAATATGATTTTTGAAAAAAATTTGAAACAATATTTTCAGAGCAATGTGTTACTGACCAAAAGTTGGGCAAATTTTGAGAATGACCCACAAGTCCTCATCAGTGCTCATCTCGAGGACCCTCTACCATTCAGTCTACCAGATTATGTCAAACCACATCTACTCTGGTGGACCAAGAGATTGAATGTTTGTGCAGGCGTCTCCTTAGTAGAGCCAGAATCGAACACACATCTCTACGTAGACGCGTCACTACAAGGTTGGGGAGCCCACCTTGCCGGCAGGACAGCGTCAGGCCTATGGAGCAATCAAGAGAGCAAATGTCACATAAATCTGCTAGAGATGCAAGCAGTCATAAACGCCATAAGTCACTGGAGCAACATACTACAGTACGCTCAGTTGATGGTTCACACAGACAATTCAACAGTGGCGTTTTATGTGAACAAACAAGGTTCAACAAGGTCACAGAACCTACTGACTCGATGTTTCAGACTGTTCGATTTAATCGACAATCTAAACATACACGTCAGAGCTTGCCACATTCAGGAGCAAAGAATGTATTAGCAGGCGCTCTCTCGGCCACACCAACCGTCGCCGACAGAATGGATGCTCCACACAGAGATATTCAATCAAATAATCATGGAAATAGGATCTCCACTGATAGACCTATTCGCCACTCGATTCAACAAGCAACTGACAACATTCGTGTCGCCAGTGCCAGACCCACTAGCATGGGCAACGGACGCACTATGCATATCGTGGGAGAGACTCAACGCGTACGCTTTCCCGCCTCCAGCGTTGATCCCACAAGTCTTACAGAAAATCAGTCAAACGCAGAGCCTCCATCTGATTTTGGTCGCGCCCTACTGGCCAGCAAGAACTTGGTTTCCAGATCTCATTCAAGTAATGGGAAAACCAATTCTTCAGCTCCCACAACCCGCCAATCTATTGATACATCCGCTCACCAAACAAGTGCACGAAACACCAGAAGCATTCCAACTTCACGTATGGATTGTATCAAGGCATGTCTGCCAGAGCGGCTAAAGCGGTCACGCTTGCACTACGTAACTCAACTCGTAACTTGTACGATGACAAATGGCACAGTTTTGTCAATTACGGTGCTAAGAAAGGATTTACAGCCAGATATGCTACACATCCTCAAGTGGCAGATTTCTTATGTTATCTACGGCAAACTAAGAATCTAAAAGGCTCAACCTTGTCCACTTATCTTGCGGCTATAAGTTCTGTCATAACTATGCGAACGGGCGTCAAGTTAACAAAAACACCAGAGTTACTCGCTTTGTTACGAGCGTTCCGATTGGAGGATCAGAAACGGAAGTTTCACCCTCCAGCCTTGGATCTAAATATAGTGCTCCAACACCTCACTAGTGAGGCTTATGAACCATTGCTATCTACGTCGTTTGAATCACTGACCCACAAAACCTTATTCCTGTTAGCACTAGCTACGGCTACCAGGATGTCAGAGATTCGCGCATTGGATTCTGAGAGAACAGCTTTGATGATATTCATAACATCGGCTCATCTGGGACTTGGCTGGGATTTTATAGCGAAAACCAACTGCCAGGTCAACCAGACAGATTATTCCGCGTCCCAGCTCTCTCATCCATACTTGGACCGCATGATACGATGGATCTATCACTATGCCCAGTGAGGGCACTGAAAATATATCTCCAGCGATCCAAACAGAGCAGAGGGAAATTCAAGAGATTATTTATCCCTATATCTACAGCTACATGAGCGGAGTCTCACGTACTCACGATCTCTATCTGGATCAGAACTGTCATACTACGTGCCTACAAGGCTGCAGGTCTCGACCCTCCAAGAGCTTCTAATCCTCCGCGAATTAGAAGGCTAGCCTCAACTCTCGCTCTACATGGGAATTGCTCGTTGAATACCATAATGGAGGGATGTTTCTGGAGATCCGATATGGTGTTTGCCAACCACTATCTGAGAGATATCACCACCGAGGACGCGTCTCAGGTATCCACCATTTCGGTCCCATGGTCCCTCGCTCAACAGTTGACAGTTCCACGGAGAAGATAAGTCTATCTTACAGATTTTATACTTATCTGATAACAGTACTAATAGCTACATGCTATCTATATATTTTGCTTAAGTTTAATTTATTATCTTAAGCTCAGTACTATGGTTTTTATATCATACTATATATAAGCTTACAACTCCTAGGAGTTTTGCTACTATATATATGTTCAGCTTAAGTTTCATCAATCCTTAAAGCATGATCATATGGTCATATGCATAAATGTATTAGCTAACAAACTCTAAAGAGTTGGTTACTATTATACAGCTTAAGTTATAATTATATCTTAAGCACTGTACTATACTATTATAGCTTAAATATATGCATATCTTAAGCTTAATACTTTGGTTAATTTATAAAAGTATCCACTATAAACTCACAGAAGTTTATACTATCACATTAATAGCTTCAGCTTACATTAATGTTGTATATACTTTTATCATATTCAATAAATTGTAATAACCTTTATATGGCAGCTGATAAGTTAAACAGCAGGAATTCATCAGTTCAGTGCCTTTATGAAGTTCCCATAGGGTTATTACAATCATCACAGTTTAAATCACTAATTATTAAAATGCAAAGTATATATATTCCCACCTCCTGTTCCGTCAGATTCTACAAGCAATAAGCATGAGTCAGGATAAGGAAAAATATGAAATTTTTAGAGTAAAATTAATATTTTATACTTATCCTGACTCATGAGGTAAGCCCTCCCGTCCTGTCCACTTAACTCTTTGGATTTCTTCGGAAAAATAAAGTGTCGGGCTCGAATCATAAGGAGAGAGTGAGGCACATGGGTGGAGGTGGCGCCCTCGTTCCCGCGCTTGTGGAAGGGAGGTAACTTGTGGTGAGTACTAATTAGTGATTTTTTAATTGAAGGGAACTTCAATTGGGAGATACATGTGTTCCACTATGTTCGCAAGAAGAAGAAGACAAGCAATAAGCATGAGTCAGGATAAGTATAAAATATTAATTTTATTCTAAAAATTTCATTATCACAACTGTCTAATAATATGAGATCTATGTGTGGAGCCTTTAGTCACTGAAACAAAAACCTAATTCATAACATATTTCAACCCTTTTCCTAGTTTCATTACAAAGTTGTAACCAAAGTGCTATTTTCTTCACTGTGTGTCAGAACTGGTACCGTGTCGACGCGCCCCAAGAAGGAGTTGAGTGAGAAGGAACGACAGTTCCAGGTACAGCAGCAGCGTCTGAAGCAGTTCAGGAAACCTGGTGCCATCACAGCCGATGCCGACAGACTTATAGCCAACATGTTTGGAGCAGAGAAGCCCAAGACTAGAATGTCCCCCAAACCTCAACAACCAGGTGAGACATTAACGCCAATATATATTCTGGATTTGATCCTCTAACTATCTTCAGCATGTTATGTATAAACTGTTCCTCCTCCATCACCACCTTCGTGAAAGGATTCAATGGATGGGGACTTCAGACAATACCAGAAAAACCTATGAGTACTAATTTTACATCTCATACACAGCAATATCTCATACTTAATGTTTCTGATGCTGTCTCCCAGCATTTTTCCATCTTTACGACGAGGGTGGTGGGGTAGCCTAGTGGTTAAAGCGTTCGCTTGTCACGCCGAAGACCCGGGTTCAATTTCCCACATGGGTACAATGTGTGAAGCCCATTTCCGGTGTCCCCCGCCGTGATATTGCTGGAATATTGCTAAAAGTGGCGTAAAACTAAACTCACTCACTCACTCTTGACGACGATGTAGGGCCTTTCAGGTAGTGTTTTTCATCTACGATGGGATCAATTTACTCACCATTTTTGCCAAAATAATTTCATTAGGATAAACTTAACACATAACCATCTTAACAGGTATTGACAAGAAAGATGTTTGGAAACCTTTTGTCAATCAAACACAGCATTCCAAAATGTTTTATTGCAGCCTCCAAGTCAACTGAGGACGACGGATTTGGTGACTTCATGCAGGGACCGTCCGTCCCATCTGGACAATCATCAATGGCCACTCCACCATCTAACCTTGCCCCAGCAGATGGCGGTCAGCTTGGCCCAAGTATGCTCCCTCCCGGCCCAAGCATGTTGCCTCCTGGCCCAAGCATGCTCCCACCCGGCCCAAGCATTCAACCTCCTGGACCAAGCAACGATATGCATTCAAGTGGAACAGCAGGTCCACAGGCTGAAAAGAAGCTGAAGGAGGAAAAAAAAGGTGATTATCAAATGTGTAAATTTATGGCTAAACAATCAAATACGATTTGGATGGCCGAGATGGTGCATAGTACTCTGATGTTGGATCTTGGGGACCAGCTTGTGACAAGGCCATGGTCCTTCATCTTCAATATGAATAGTTGTGTAATGATGTGGTGTTACAGTATAGTATCACTCACTCACTCACTCACTCACTCACTCACTCACTCACTCACTCACTCACTCACTCACTCACTCACTCACTCACTCACTCACTCACTCACTCACTCTCACTCACTCACTCACTCACTCACTCACTCACTCACTCACTCACTCACTCACGGATACTGAATACAGGATCAAGACAGGATTCTATACATGGGTTGGCACATTGTGTATTTAATTATAAAGCTTACATTTGCTAACAGGATCGGGTGGTCAGGCTTGCTGACTTGATTGACATGTGTCACCATATCCCAGTTGCGTGGATAGATGCTCATTCTTTTGATCACAGGATTGTCAGGTCCAGACTCGATTATTTACTGACAGCCACCATATATGTGGAATGTATATTGAACAATAAACAAGCAAAACCCAATGCATCTATATATGAGTGACGTGTGACTGCCCTTATTGCTACCCCCATGTCTACAGCCCCTGACCTGATGGCCATGATGATGGAGTGCTCCGACCTGAACGCCCCCCAGAGAGCCAAGCAGTTCCACAAGCCGTCCCTGAAGGAGGTGCATATAGAACACCACGCCAACATCCCCTCCTTCCACCAGAGTGGCTCCTCACGCCAATGGACAGGACATGATAATCTGGATGGACTCTTTGCTACAGAACGTGAGACACCCAACATTTCTCATGTTGTTCTTGTATCCATTATGTTCCCATTTCCTGGTAAAACCACTTCCTGATAGAAGTAATCCCAGGTAGTGTCTGACGTTAGAGATGATTGAGTGGATTAGGTGGTCAGGCTGAATTGTGTGACTCTGATGACGTGAACCGATGCTCATTATATCAATCAAGTTGGAGGGTGGGATTAAACAATAGACACATTGAAGATTTGAAAGAGCTAAAAATATACCAAGTGAGACAGAAAAGTGTTGAAAAAGGAAATGCTTCAAGACTGTTGCCGGGGCGGATCCAGGGTTTTGGAGAAAGTTTGGTGCACATAAATCATGAAGTCCAAAGAGTAGAGAAATGCTCCTCAGAGAAATCTTTTGTGGGGAGAAGGGGGGTGGTAGGGTGCGCACCCTCACACACCCTTCTGGATCCGCCCCTGTGTTTGAGTGATACATATAAATATGCTCAAGGGTGAAAATTCAGAAGTCTTACATCTACAGCTAATGAGCTTAAGTTGTATATATGATAACCAAAATTATCCTCTATCTTACAGCTCCTCCTCCTGCTCCGGTTGCCAAGACAACCAAGAGACGTCACTCGTCAGGGGCAGGTAAAGCTGTAGTTGCTAAGACAGGTGCTGGTTTACCTGTGTGGTGTGAGCTACCTGATGATCAGCTTCCCCCTCTGTACAGACAGGTGATGGAGGCAGTCACAGTGTGAGTAGGACTGATCATATAGCACCTATCGGGCTCGAAGTCTCTTAGTCTCATAATGAGAATGATGAATTGTAAAATAACAAAATATTGGGAACAGTCTATTAAATGACAAAATGGTACGTGACAATGAATGCCCTCTACCCAACAATATCTGCTGTTTTTAGGCCTGTGGGTGGAGTGGGCGTAGCCTAGTGGTTAAGGCTTTCGCTCACACACGGAATACCTGGATTTGATTCCCCACATGGGTACAATCTGTGAAGTCCATTTCTGGTGCCCCCATACTGTGATATTGCTGGAATATTGCTGAACGTGTGTAAAACTGAACTCACTTTCTGACTTTTTTAGTTGTTTAAATGGTTGTTGAAAAGAATATGATGTTGTTATCTGTTGACATATTTAACAGACGGGGCACGATGGTTGGAGGAACACTGCAAACACACACATGCTACACAGCGGTATAGGTAATGACAGCGTAAGAGGGGTCATCTCATAATAATTTAGGTTGTACAGAACACCAGTAATAGAACTGATTGTGTTGTGTTCTATGTGGTAACCAGCTCCGACTCCTTCCTTACAGAGAAGGAAAGATTGAGACAGACCGGGTGTACCCGATTCTAATGCTGAGCGGTCTGCCCCGGGAGTTGCTGGGTTTGATCTGGCAGATGGCCAACAAGGACACCCCGGGTCAGCTGTCTAAACCAGAACTGTTTGCCATACTGGCCATTATTGCTCTCACACAAGTAAGTCATGTGATGTGTAAAGAAGTATTTGTCTTTTGTGACAACTATGTCAATACAAGTTAATATAACCTGAAGATTTGCTGAGGATATTAAACCGTTTTCCTACATTTCTATTTGTAACTTGTAATAGCTAGAGTACCAAATATTGCAGAGTATCCTTAGTGGCAGAGATATTTGTGATCTGTTTTGAATGTGACATCATGGTGAATGACGACATCCCAATGGTGTGAGTTCATTGTGATCCAGTCTCACCCAACATGTGTCTCCTATGGAAGCAATTTTGGGATGATATGGCCTATTCCTTATTTATTGTTTGGTAACCATAATGGAACTCAACCCATTCCCCACCTGTGAAAATCCGGGGTAAAATTGGTCTTTACCCACCCAATTGCTTGTCATAAGAGGCAGTTAACAGGGTTTGGTGGTCAGGCTCCCATATTTGACATATATTGTATCCCAATTGCGTAGAAAGATGCTCATGCTGTTGATCAGTGGATTGTCTGGACAAGCAGCCTCGATTATTTACAGAGCGCCGTCATATAGCTGGAATATTGCTGAGTGTGGCATTAGACAACAAACAAAATGAACACAAGCCTCTCCCACTCTTTGTCAGGCGATAAGGAGACAATTAGCTGCCAGGAGGTGTGGGCTATTAATTTTAGGTTTAAGATACCCAATCACATGTCTTGAAATAATTTGCGATGTATTTATTGATGTATCAGCTGACAGAACTAGCTGATTGTTTCCAATGTGCTTTCTCCTTCAGAACAACTACACAGTTGCTTCTCTGGACATCCTCCTGAGGTGTCCTCAGCCACCGGTGCCATTCCTTGGCCCACAGTCAGTTGCGATGCCAACACAACCAGGAACCAATCAGGGCCAGGTTCCAGTGGCAGGTCAACCAATGGGACCACACATACCTGGTAACCAGGCAACAGTGGCACCCAATGGGGAGGCCATGATAAACAATACTCAAGGACAATGGATGGGCCCTCAACCAGGGACTCAGAATGCTGCCACAATTCCTCATACCAGTTAGTTAAATTCATTGTTCAAAGTTTGAGTTAATGAAAGTGTTATTAGGTGTGTGTTGATTTAGGTTAAGCATGCATGCAGTATCTCAATGGCAAAGTTGCACTTCCAGAAGGCAGTGTCAATCACCACATTTTACTTCAAACAATGAGACCCTTGTGAAGATCCAGTTAGAATTGGTCTTCAGTAACCCATGCTTGTCGTAAGAGGTGACTAATGGGATCAGGTGGCCAGGCTCGCTGACTTGGTTGAGACATGTGGTCATATCCGAATTGGGTAGATTGATGCTCATGCTGTTGATCACTGGATTATCTGGTCCAGACACAATTATTTACAGACCGCTGCCATGTAGCTGGAATATTGCTGAGTGCGGCGTAAAACAAACCAGTCAAACACTGAGAATTGAAGTATTTACAAAAGTCCAAAATTTTCCTTATCTTCATACGTATTTTCTGCTTCTCATTCACTTAAACCAAGATATACTCTGTGTTATATTCCCCAAGAAGAGGAAAAACATCTCACCCAAACACACCTCTCCATAGTGCATGTGGCATAACACAGAATCAGTCTAAGTAAACTTAGGCTCAGTGTTTTTCGTTACACTGCTATACTGAGTCCAACAAAACCTAGTAGAAGGTCGCGTCAGCTAACCTTTTGGACTGACCAATCAGAACACAGCTTACTAAATCGTGAAAGTTAACATTCGAACATACCGTTTGAACCGTTACCTCAAAACTGGAACGATTCCGAATGCTATTTTCCGCACGATCACTTTTTTAAATATGGATTTCATAGAGTTGATAGAAATTCAGATACACTTTGAACATGGAAAGATTGTGATATGTTGCCAAGATAATGACAGTTCTACAAATGTTTTCCTTCAGATGTTCCAGCTCAAGGAGGTCCTGCCATGCCTCCTCCCAACCAAATGGGTCCTCCACTTGGCTTCCAGCAGCCTCCACCCCCATACCAAGCCCCGCCTCAACAAGCTCCACCCCCACAGCCTGTCCCCACCGTCCCTGTGGCAGATGATGACTTTGCTGACTTTCAAACAGCCCCTGCGCCCTCACAGCCTGCCAAAAAGGCAGCAGGTATGTTGTCCTGGAAGATGATATCTGTAGGACAGAAGTGACGCCATCATTTGTCATACAGCTTTTCACTATTATCTCTGTTACCACTTCTATGGTCTAGTGGATTGAGTGTTTGCCTTGGAAGAAAGTCTATGGTTCGACTCTGTCTGTCAGGGCTCCAGATAAGGGCCGTACCTGCGTATGTACGGATAAAAAATATGCACGATAAGGTAGGAAATAAGTTAGAAAACGTAGCACATACGCACCACAGCAATGCTGTACGGTCTTGGAATCATTTACAGACGTATTTATCTGAAAGAGTGTTGTTTTATTGTTTATTGGCCTGTTTACACAAGACTAGCAATGTTGTGGTGCATATATGAAACGAAACACAAGATTACTGATACTCCATTAAATTCCATTCAGTACTCTAAATGTAGGCTTAAGGTTTTCCAGTACTCCTATATTGAATAAATAAGGAGTACGTACTTCTGATCATGAAACATTATCTGGAGCCCTGGTCTGTGTCATACCTAGAGTCATTTAAACTATGGTTTTAATTAACTTATAGGGACCATCATTATACGCATTTTGAGTAAGATGCTCAGTAAGTGCCTGGGACCCAAATATCAGTTTGTTAATGCATCAGTTTGTTTTAAGCATGTTCGTGATAAGGTAGTTTACTGTATGTAGTGTGGTGTTTTGTTATACAAGATTTTTGTTTCCAGATGACAGTTATGGCGACTTCATTGGCGGGGCACCTGCAGTATTACCGACACCACCTCCTCTCAAGGAAGAAAAACCTCCGTAAGTATTAGAAATCCAGCCTATGACTTGTATCTGGTTTTAGATCACAGTTCATATTCCTAACTCATGTACAGGTGACCGTGTTGTCTGAGGAGCTGTGACTGACTGTGCTGAGTTGCATCACTTACCCTAACAGAAACTTGTGTTCGTGGGTTTGAATACTTTTTGTCCTTAGTTTGTGTCTCAGGTTGCCAACTCCATCCCTACACTTGTTTGCTTGCAAAGGAGTAAACATCTAAGACCTTCGTCGACACTGCCTTCCTTCTGGATGAAGCTGACTGAAATATTGTTGAGTGTGCAGTTGAACCAATGTCAAGGTCATTTAGGCCAGTGGCATTTGAAACTTTCTCCGTGAAATTTGTACCACTAAACCCTGAATCAACACGCTTGGTTTGTTCCAAAAGTGCTATAAAAATACTGTTAATTGCAGCCATTTTCAGGATACTGCTTTTTAAAACAGTTTCTGTCGCACTGACCAACCCACTATTGCCAATTACCAAAAAAATCTATGGTACACAATTTTCAATTTTCTACCCATATTCCATAGAAAATGTAGAATATGATTGTCCTTACCAGGGTATGTATCTGTGTTGTAAATCAAATATCATTAACTTGTTGTCTTCTTGGCTTCATGATGCAACCGTTGAATTAAGGTGACTCTTCCACTGTAACAGTCATTATCGTCACAAGTGAAACCGGTAGTTCTTTGAAATCCCTTAAAACTCTTTTGGGGTGTTGGGGTAGCCTAATGGTTTCTACGTTTGCTCATCACAGTGAAGACCCAGGTTCAATTCCCCACATGGGTACAGTCTGTGAAGCCCATTCCTGGTGTATCCTGCCGTGATATTGCAGGAATATGGCTAAGAGCTGCGTAAAACTCACTCACTCACTAAAACTCTTCTGTCAACTGATAACCTGTTTTGTTTCCATAGTTACATCATATCAGCTCCAAAGCTGGACCCAGAGATGGAGATGATATCGCCGGATGACAAGTACAACTCCAACGTCAGGAGCTTCTTCTGCAGCAGCGACTCCTCCACGGGTCAGTGACAAGCCATACTATGACGCTCCTCTGCTGAGACCCTCTTGTACTGATTGTCCTTGTACTAGGAGCCCCCTGTGTTAACAACCCTTATTCCTAGTGCTGACCCAATGGTCTGGTGGTCATTGACCTCCCCAACTCAGAGCCTTCTGTCCTTAGAGCCTCTTGTACTAAGGCGTTCTTGGTGCACAACCCTTATTACTGGTACTGCCCCAGTAGTCTTGTGGTAAATTACCTCCCTTACTCGGATCCTTCTGTCCTTTGAGCCTCTTGCAATAAGGGCGTTCTTTGAGCACAACCCTTATTACTGGTACCACCCCAATATCTGAAAGTGAATTACCCCCCTTACTCAGCCTTCTGTCCTTTGAACCTCTTGCACTAAGAGCGTTCTTTGAGCACAACCCTTATTACTGGTACCACCCCAATATCTGAAAGTGAATTACCTCCCTTACTCAGAGCCTTCCTCCCTTTCTTTGACAATCCTATACTTTAAATCACCCATACTCAGAACTGTGTGGCACACCTGTACTCATGTCCTTAGAGAGCTTCCTTTACCTGAAATGTCCTTACTTCGCGCCACTAATTAGAGCCTACAGTACCCATACTTCTGTTCGTGTAAACCCCCATGCCGAAAGTCTCCTGTAGTAGGAGC
The DNA here is from genome assembly GCF_003918875.1 of Haliotis rubra. Classification (NCBI taxonomy): domain Eukaryota; kingdom Metazoa; phylum Mollusca; class Gastropoda; order Lepetellida; family Haliotidae; genus Haliotis; species Haliotis rubra. Next base: position 847,075 of record NW_025766181.1, on the reverse strand, counting down.
CCTAGGTGCCTAAAGGCTCCCACACTCAGATTACTATTTGCTTCCAGAAACACATACTCATTCTTGAGCCCCATTTGCTCAGACTCCCCATACTCAGAGCCTCTTGGGCTTAGAGTTTCCCTGTACTGAGAGACTCCCATACATAGAGCTTCCTTTCTTGGAGCCTCCATTGGAAGAGCATCCAGTACTCAGTCTACAGGGAAAATATCTTCAAGAAATCTCCATTTAGGGGCATGTTATACAGTCCCCCTTGTCACTGCCCCAGACGTCTTGCCCTGTCCCTGAGTGCATCAGTTGGATAGAGACTAAACATTGAGTCCATAATGTGGTCCGAGTGACTGACCAGTATCTTGTCCACAGCTATTCTCAGGAATGAAAATCTCTGACACACACTTTTTGTTTTTTCACTTAGTCTTGACTAAAATCTCAAAAGTTTTCTTTAAAGTACAAACTTGATGTAGTGGTAGCAATCTTTATCAGCATTGTAGGCCAACAATGTTTTCTTCAGGCACAAATATGGGTCAGAAGTGGCATCGTTATCATTTGAGCATTCCAATTCTTGTTGATAAACTGTTAATGATCTGTACCAGACTTACTAATCAACTCTATGTTCATAGAGGCACTGGGAGAGAGCCTACTTAGACATCGCACTGTGCTAGACAGAGTTATGTCCCTTTGGCCATGACTATTCTTTTAGGTTATTTATTTTTCTCCGAGGGACATTTTGTGAAATATTTTATCACTGTTTGCATTGCTGGATATTTTTTTAAACTTTTGCTGCTATTTCTTATTATCCATTATGGTATTTACTAGATAGTCTCTGTTGGGAATCTGTTTTGTTTCTTTTCATACTTAGAAACCATCTTTTTGGCCTTCAGAGGGCTTAGGCATAATGACTGTCTGTCAATCCATCAATACCTTTCAAACAGGGACATGTCAGAGACTCTAAAAGTGTAATGTAATTTGAAACTTCAACTTTGCATTAACTGATACCAGCTCTGATTTCTTTAAGTAAGGCTCAAAGTATTGTGATCTGACATGTCTGCCAAGACGGCCATATTGAAAGTATCACTTTTGCTTTTAACTCTGCCATTTCTGCATGTGTCCTAAAGGACTATGACAAGCACATTCCATTTTTTGTGCTGTTTAACATCTAATGCATTTATTGGCATAGTTTGATTTTTTTATTAAGCTTTGATCATTGACCTTCATTTACCTCTGGTTTGTAAGAGTGTTTTTTTCCATCTTCTTACCCCTCAGAAACTACAAGCCTGGAACATATGAACGATCCAAGGTGTGATGTATCTAAAAGTCACACACAAAATTCTGATATGTCTTGACAAAATTGGGGCGGTGGGGTAGCCTAGTGGTTAAAGCGTTGGCTCGTCACGCCGAGGACCCGGGTTCGAATCCCCACATGGGTACAATGTGTGAAGCCCATTTCTGGTGTCCCCCGCTGTGATGTTGCTGGAATATTGCTAAAAGCGACGTAAAACCAAAACTCAGTCAGTCAGTCAGTCTTGACAAAATTAACTCAAGTTTGTATACCAATATTTCTGTTGTTTGGTGATATTATGTAATGGGATGGGGAAGGTTGGGCACTGATTTTCCACACCCTGTGACAATACCATGTTGAAGTAGGACTATGTTGCATACAGCAAACACTGATGAGTACAAGTCATGCATTCCTCGTACAGGATCTTTACAATCTGAGAACAAACAAGCGTGATAACTTCTTTATCATATGTTGATATTCTTACATTTGATCACTGGAAAATATGTCTCTTAGATAGTACCTGAACCTTTCAAGTTTAGCTGGATTGAGAGAAAATATTACGTCACAAGCTAATTAGTTTGTCCGTGACATCTGCTTTTGTAGTTTCAGGTGAAACTTTTGTGGAAGTACCTTGTAAGCAAAACAAATGTAATTCTATAAGGTTGTAAGCACGGATTATATAAAACATGAAAAACTTAACTCTGTCAGTGATAATCTTATACAGCCAACTATGGATCTGACTGCTTGAGTAACTGCCCTTTATTAAAGGGAGACTACACAAGTCATAATGTTTGTTTGAAGTCTACCTGGTCAATTTACATTGTTGTGAGTATACAAGACGTAGTCATATTCAGCGACACAAGTCATCAAAGGTGATGCGATTCACTGTTCAGAGTTGCTTCCCTTGAGTGCATTATTATTATCCATTTCTTACCATGTTTGTCATCACCTTCATCATCATTGCCATCATCGTCAACATCATCATCTTCATTTTGGGTTATGATATATATCTTCAGCAGAAGCTTAATGGGTAAACCCTGTCATGCTTACAGGACTAAACTTAGATTCAACTTTTCCACGTTTTACAGAATATGTTCCCTTCTTTGCTGTACCAGTCAGTATTGGACAGGGCGGTGGGGTAGCCTAGTGGTTAAAGCGTTCGCTCGTCACGCCGAAGACCCGGGTTCGAATCCCCACATGGGTACAATGTGTGAAGCCCATTTCTGGTGTCCCCTGCCGTGATGTTGCTGGAATATTGCTAAAGGCGGCGAAACTAAACTCAAAGTCAGTCAGTCAGTCAGTATTGGACAATATGGACACAGACTGTCCAAACAGCTAAATTATGAATATTATCAGTGATGAATAAAAAACACTTTTCATAAAAACACAAATGGTAAAAGTCTGTGGTTCAGTCTAGACGCCTGATTTTGTCTGTTGGCAGCATTTTTTATTTTATTTAATCTTGACATTGGCCAATTGAGTCATTTTACTACTTATTTACTTGCTTGTTCCAACTAATAGCTTGTTGAAATTGAGCTTCTGATGAGAAATGTAGATGCTGTTTAGAAAGAATAGAGGGTCAAATAATACCTCATCAGAGGATTTGCTTTGAGATGGATGTACAAATATTCCCAGTAAGCAGAGAAGGCTTAGCTTTGACTAGTGACTTTTTACAGATATTGAACAATTTTTGTTTATCAACTGTAATGTAAGATCTTCAGTCTGCCTGAACTTGTGTAATACATACAAAGTTTGCTGTTGACATTGGTTAATATAACATCACAATATAAATATTATAAGTAAATGGTTACAGTAAATTACATAATCACTTCATACATAACTCTCTATGACAAACCAGGGGGGGCAGTGGGGTAGCCTAGTGGTTAAAGCGTTCACTTGTCACGCCACAGACCCGGGTTTGATTCCCTACATGGGTACAATGTGTGAAGCCCATTTTTGGTGTGCCCCCTGCCGTGATAATGCTGGAATATTGCTAAAAGCGGCGTAAAACCCAACTCACTCACTCACTCTATGACAAACCAGGACTGACAGTTTCATTATATTCTATGACAGCTCCCTCGGCTAATTTGATTTTCCTTTGTTGAGTGTAACTTTATTTGCACTGTTTCAGCCCATCCCTCTAAGCACGACTCAGATCCGAAAGGTACTGCATGTTAATTATCTCCCTTGTTCCCTCCAGGTGTTCCGGCTGGGTGCTTTGTTTGTGTTGCCCGATGATGTTTTGTGATGTTTTGGCTTCTGAAAGTGAGCATGTCATCACATATGTTTATTTCAGTGGTCAAGGATGAAGATGCTGACCTGACGTGTGGAATAGCTCTTTTAGTTGGGTTGGAAATTGTTAGAAAAGTACTTGTTTCTATGTATGGGCCATAACAAGTTTTGAACTTATTGCCCAAATTACAGCCTTTTCCTTTGTAAGATTTTAAATACAATCCTCAAATCATCCTTTTTAAATTATTCAGGTTTAAGTAGAAAACGGAAATGTGAATGAATTTCATTTTCATAGAGGGGTGTGGTAGCCTAGTGGTTAAAGCGTTCACGTTGAACACCCAGATTTGAGTACCCATGAGTTCAATGTGTGAAGCCCATTTCTGGTGTCCCCACCATGATATTGCTGGAATATTACTAATAGCAGCATAAAACTAACCTCATTGTCATAGGGGCGGTGGGGTAGCTAGTGGTTAAAGCGTTGGCTCGTCACGCCAAAGACCCGGGTTCGAATCCCCACATGGGTACAATTTGTGAAGCCCATTTCTGGTGTCCCCCGCTGTGATGTTGCTGGAATATTGCTAAAAGCGGTGTAAAACCAAACTCAGTCAGTCAGTCAGCTCATTGTCATAGGTAATGACTTATCAAATACAATTTAGACTAGTGTTATTATAACTGAATTTGGATTTTTAGAAAAATGAGGAGTAATTTGCTGTCAACATTCATTCCTTATTATGAATCTGAACCATGTTGGAATACTGGATGAGAATCGGTCCCATTTGGCCAATACTGTCCTATTAGGCAAGGAACTGGATTGGGCAGTCAACTCTGGTGACTTGACTGCATGCCATCATACCCTGTATAGCTGCACACATTATCAATCACTGGATTGTCTGGTCCGGATCTGATCAGTAGGGGTTGGTAACTGACAGCTGGAAGACAGCTGAGTTTGGCATCAAATGAGCACAATCAAACTGTTGATGAACAAATGTGATAGTTAAGATTCTGATTTCTAATGGTCTGGAAAAGCTGATTAGGACTCTATTAATGTAGTGGTGTTACTTTAAATAATACTCTCTGTATATTTATTTTAACACTGGTGGCAAATTTCCTTTTGTTCTGGTTAAAATGATAAAGTATATTAAAATAATGAGTCCAACATTCTAACAACTTTTAACAGGTTAAGGATATTTAATCACAATACCTGGATGTAATACTGACATGTGTTACAGTACAATTATTTCAATTCCTTAAAAGATTATTGTTATTACCCATTAATCATGACAAATACATTAAGAAACCCTCCAACCGAATATTCACATGCTGCAACTGCCTGTATCCTCCTAGCTAAATAACAAAGGTATATTTTCTTGCATGAACATTTCATTATCAACTGACTATTTTAAAATTAGCATGTTTTTCAGATTTCCTTGCTTGAATATGCTACAGTTGTGTGTTTTTCATGTTTTGTAGGTATAGCTAAAGATTTGCTTGTTGAGTTGAGTTTCACTTAAGTTTGATCATTGAATATGTTGATATTGCCTGGATTATAACTTGTTTAACTGATGGCAGCTTGTAATGTTGGAACCGACACATAAGCAATTTCACCAGGGAACTATTTAAAGTTTGACTTTTTTAGAAATGTTAAGTGACTGCAACTTGTCAAGCCAGGGACAGTGAGAGACAGTGAGAGACAGTGAGAGACAGTCTTCTAAGCTCCCATTTCCTATCAGGGTTAGAGCCTAAGAGGGTCGGTGGGTTAGGTTAAGGGTTAAAGCATTTGCTCATCATGCTGAAGACCGGGTTCGATTCCCCACATGGGTACATTGTGTGAAGCCCGTTCTGGGGTCCCCTGATATGGCTGGAATATTGCTGAAAGTGGTGTAAAATCAAACTCACTCACTCACTGTCAGGGTTAAACACAGCTCTGTGTCTCAGACTAGTGTAAATCTAGTAGGTCTAGTATTTTGTTCCAGTATCTAGTTGTTTACATAAAGTTGTCTTGTACATGACCAACGGTTCCTACCCTGCCAGTGCTACAGTGACATCTGTCCTAAACTTCACCTAGTTCAGTGCCGTTCATCCCACCCATCACTCACCCCCACCCATTTCTCAGTCACCCAACCCCATCACCCTAACCCAGCCCTGTCCCCACTGTCACCCTCGCCCCTAGCCCCATCACCTCACCCATGTCCTGATGACCAGACCCCTTTCCTCATCACCCAAATCCATCCCATCCCCATAGCCCCACCCCATAGCCCCACCCTGTATCCAATAGCCCCACACCACCCTCGTCCCCACCCCCTTCCAATCATACCACACCCCAATCCCCATCACTTCCATCCACCGTCCCCAATCCCATCACCCCATCCACCAACCCCTGTCCCTAATGCCCATCCCATCACCCCACTCCTATTCCCATCCCAGCCCCTCTCCTGTCCCCCTTCCCCTCTCCCCAATCCCATCCTCCACTCATTTCCCCCCACATCAAGCTGACACCCTATAACTCACTATACTGTTCACAGCGTTTGAACCACTCACTCACTTATTCCAGTTCTTATCCATTTCTTGTCATAATCAGTGCTCACTATGAGAAACAAGGTGCCAACACAAACCTGCAGCATGTCGAAAGATGTTTGTCGGTATCACCCACTCTCCCATGCTTATTGCACAGGTACCGTGAATAGTAATTAATGGTTCTCGTCTTAAACAATGTGTTTGTTTGCATGAAGCTTGGATTATGTTCTGTTATGCTTGGGGTCCTTGGGTTCAACACAGCAAACAATCCAGATTACTTTCATGAAATAGATAATTACCATTTTTATTGTCATTTTCATCATTTTGACATTGACGTCATTTTCATTTAAGAACTATTTAAAAACGATATGTTCAAAATATTTGTTTGGCAATTAAGAAATTCTGAACATTTTGTGTTACATTTGTTTTTGTGACGATGCGGACGAGGAATGATCGTAAACCAGGTGTTGGGCGTGAGCATCCCCACTTTTTTTCAGACCAGTAACAAGTTGACTGCATCCGACTTTGGTATGATGATGATATGCAGTCCATCTATGGAGACCGTATTGCTGTCAGCAAACTGAACTGGATATTTATATGATATGGCACTTAATGCAAATATTCTGAGATATCATGTCTGTCGTGTGCTGCATATATACATGGCACATAAACCAGGCCCACAGTTTCTTTCAGCATCTTCAGATACCACTAAATTATGCTCCAGAAAAATATAAATCCAGTTTAGATAGCTGTTGTTGACTCTTTGTATTTGAGGGCTGTTTTGACAGTTTTTGAGTGGCGTAGGAGGTGCCTAGTTGGTAAGATGTTCGCTCGTCACGCTGAAGATCCTGGTTTGATTCCCCACATGGGTACAATGTGTGAAGCCCATTTCTGGTGTCCCCTGCTGTGATATTGCTGGAATATTGCTAAAAGCAGCGTGAAACCCAACTAACTTACTCATTCACTCAACAGTTTCAAATACTTCAGGTATCTACAAGTCATATCTGAATCGTAAACATTTTTGTCCTGTTTAGACAGGATTAGGTTCATACTCTGACGACTATCTAGTGATATAAGGTTTCTACAAGTTTTCTGTACTAGTCTTCCAAAAAGCTATTGCCCTGGGCTACTGCAATTAGTGCTGAAATTGACAAGATTAGGAACAAAGAACACCTCAAAAGAAAAAGATATCTATTTATTATTTGAAAAATTTCTCAGTCAACCTTTTTCGACATGAAAGAAACTGATTTTTTCTCTATTTGTCATGCTAATAGAATGTGTCAGAAGAAGTTTCAGTTATATAAAGTGGTCCCCAGTAGATTGAGCTTTAGATATGTACTCATATTATCAATCACTTGTTGGTCTGTTCTGACACAGATTACAAATGACATAAAATATTACAGCATTTCTAAACATACAGAATGTGGACTGTTGTTACAAGCGCTTCCTCAAAGTCATGTGTTCATTTTGAGAAATTGAAAACATTTATGCTTATGCAGAAACGGGATGAAAATATGCTTAAACCATGTTAACATTTCAGATGCTTAACCGTCAGTACTACCCATGAAGGTCTGTGTTAGAATATTGATCTTCAGTAACCCGTGCTTGTCATAAGAGGTGACTAACGGGATTGGTTGACACATGTCATCGGTTCCCAATTGTGTAGATCAATGCTCATGCTGTTGATCACTGGATTGTCTGGTCCAGAGTCGATTATTTACAGACCTACCGCCATATAGCTGGAATATTGCCGAGTGCTGCGTAAAACTAAACTTACTCACTCACTAACCAACAGTTACATATTCCTCTAAAAAATTAAAACTTTATTACTCATATCCATGGTAAGTCATAGGTTTTGTCAGCACTTCCTTCCTCCATCACCAATAAACACAAAAGTTTTATTTTCCTTGCAACCTCCCATAAGAAATTACCTGGCTCCTTTCATAAGAAACAAATTGTCTGCCTTGAAGCAGAAACTAAAGAAATTGTCTTGCTGCAAATAATCCCCTGAATAGAAAATGGTCAGACTCAAGTACAAGGTTATGTACCAGTATACTTCTTCGTGGTGACTGGACGGATGAACGACTCTTCCACCTGTGTTGTATATTGTGGCCAGTGTTTACATGACTGTTACTATAAGCTGTATCTACCTTATGCCTCCAGGACACAGCACTCCCAGCCTGGAGGATGAGGACTACACCGACTGTCGGGACAGCAGTCAGGTCAGTACCTCTGAACAGTCGGAAAATGAAGACATCCGAGCATTTGAATCCTACGTGGAGGAGTTCCATCGCAAGAAAGAACTTAGGGAACACCAAAGTCCTAAGCATAGATCTCTTGCTCCTAAAACTAGTCATGTTGTGCAGCCTCAGCCAAAGATCCCAGTTTTACCTTTACCATCCATGCCACCTTCATCGCAAGGACCAAGACCGATAGGTTCGGATGATTTCACAGATTTTAAGTCTGCCCCTGGTGGGTCCAGTTTGTTCAGACCTGTTCCAAAGAATGTGTACGCTACTCAGGCAGCCCACGCAGAGAAGACCGTGACTGCAGCAGCTCAGAAGCTGGCTACTGAGACGGAGTTCACTGACTTCCAAGAAGCTCCTCCAGTGGGTGACAGAGGAGGTGCAGCAGGTCCTTCTGATGCTGACTTGATGGGAGAGGAGGACAAGTACAATGCACTCCGGGTCCTCTGCATTGATGACGTTCCAGAAAACGAAGTTCAGTCAGATCCTCCGCCAAAGCAAGAGGACTTTGCCAACTTTGATGAACAAGGGGAAGACTGGTCTGGATTTACAGAAGCTCCTTCAGAGTCCACCGATAAAGATGTGGGCAGAGGCCAGTCTTCAGCTTCTATAGATAATGCCTCAATACTTAGTTTGTTTGGTTCTGACCGAGGGGAGGACAAGGGAGAAGAATGGGCTGACTTTGAAGCAGCAAGTGCTCCTCCACCTGTGGAGGACAGACCAGCTCCTGCTGAAAGCTGGTCATCTTTCACTCATGGTGAGTCAACCGTTGTTGGGACTGATGCAGATTTAGACAAGAAAGCCACTTTGCCAGTTTCTTCTGATTTCCAGCAAGGTTTTGCTGGGGTTTCAAAAACTGATAACGACTGGGGTGGATTTGCTCAGTCAGACATTCCAGGTCCTGAAGTTCAGGAAATACAAAGTGACTGGTCAGACTTTCATACTGTACAAGATAATTCCAATATACTGACTGTTAAGAAAGAAAACTTACAAACAACGGAAGTGCTAGGTGTGTTCAAGGTTAGGGATGAACCAAATGCCAGTTACAAGTTATCAAAAGACTCTACAAAAACATCTGTGCGTATGCCTTCTCTTGAATCTGACATTGATGATGACCGCATTCCTCCTCCTATGGATCAAATTGATGATGAGGATGACAGTAATGCATTCTCAAGGGGGTATGACCTTGATGACATGGTTCGTCATACAGCTGTCACTACAGCTTACAACATGTATGTAGTGACGTCTCATCACTACAGTGCTTCAAAGAACAAACAGGAGACCAAGACGACAGACTCCTTACGCAGTAGCGAAGAAAGGGGCCACAGCATGTCACCTGATATCCAGCTGACGGAGACGGACAGCTCTTCTTCCAAGGACATGGACAGCTGGGGCTGGAAGGACAAGTGTCAAGGGGTTCGAGAAGACTCACAGTCAATTTCTAGTCTTGAGTTTCCAAGTACGAAGGGTGTGTCAACTCAGAAGGACTCAGACAATGGTGGCACTGACAGTCAGTCTGTGTCCAGTGTGGAGTTTGGGAACTTTGAGGGGTCGTCCCGTGCTGCGGCCAATGTGGAGTCTAAGTCAGTGGACAGCCTGGAGCTGTACAAGAAGGATGAGGGGTTCCTGGAGGAAGGGCAGCAGAACGGGGAGACTCAAGGTAAGTTGCCATGATATTCATGGCTTACTAAAACTGTTTTATAGATTCCCAGTTACAACAGGTTCCTAGCAACGTACGCATGTCTTAAAGATCACGTGGTCATGTTTGGTGACTTGTCATGTTATAGCATCATAGTAACCTGATATCGTTCACAATACCAATCACTTGATTGTCTAGTCCAGACTTGATTCTTTACAGGCTATTGCCACATAGCTGGAACATTGCTGAGTGCAGGTGTAAACAAAACAAGTAAACAACCAAGGTGTACCTTTGCTTCAAGTAACTACCACAATGTTCCAGATTGTCATGTGTATTAGATGTCCACTGATGAATACCATTTACCCATTTGTCACCGTAGTTTCATTTACTTCGGACTCAAGTGACTCAGTGTTAACAGTAGATGTCCAGTCAGTTACACTGATCTTTCATAATGGAAACAGGTTTCAGTATGTGTATCACCAGTGATGCATGTACTTTATGTGTACATGGTTAATATTTCTTTCAATGCACAAGAAAACAGTTTACCTGATAAAACCAAAAGATCAAGAGATTAAATATTTCAAAGGGTGACTTGTACAAGGATGCATTTATGAAATTAGGACTTTGCCAAGTATTGTTTAGAAGTGTTATTTTGATTTGCTGTGAAGTGGCTGGCTGGTAAGAAGTTAGATGCTTATGGAGACCTCAGACCAATAAGTGCAGAAATATGTTATCAAGATACAGCCTTCAAAATACTCACAGTAGTCATCTACGACTACTAGCTTGTACTGATTGTTGTGAGATGTTGTCCTGTGTTGCAGGTGTCTGCCAGCCGGTGATGGCGCAGTCACTGCTGGTGGGGGGAGGTGAGATGCGGGCGCTGGCCGACCGGTACAACATCGACGGGGAGACACATGTGAGTCATCCACACACCGTCTATGTTAGATTGTTTATACACTCAGTGGGACACTGTGTTGAAGTTTGTGTGGACTGTTTTCTCCATCAATCAAACCAATTCCTGTTGGTTTCACCAAAGTGGTCGCCATCTGTAACAAATTGTGTTTTCCTCCCACAAGATGACATGCTGTAATATAACTGAAATGTTTTCAGTGCCGTGTTCAACCAAACTCACTCACTCTGTGTCTGATCCTGTTCTATTGTACGAGATGTTCAGAAGCTGATTTCTCATCCTCAGGGGAGCAACAACCATGAGTACCAGTGGGAGCGTTGTTTCGACAACTGTTGTCGGATGATCAAAGATGCCAACAACATCTTCAACTCTGTGAGTCGGTCAGCGGTCTGTAACGAAGTCATCAAGTCATCCCAGGGGTCGGAGTATGTCAACGGAATCATTGAAATCTACCGTGTGTCCTGTCGAATCATGGCAGCCATGACAGGTTCAGGTAAGACAGGTGCCATGAGTTTCCAGGATAGTTATAATAATTTCTTATACCTGTGTTGTCAGGTGTAACCGTGGTAGCTATTGTCAGATAAGCAACGCTGACCTGTTTTATTTTCAGGCGTAACATTGTACCTGTGCTGTTGCCAGGCAAAACATTCAACCTGTGTTTTGTCAGGTATAACGTTGTACTCAAGCATGTAACAGTGTTCGTGTGTTGTCGTTCTAGGTATAAAGACAGCCTCCCTGGAGAGGCTCCTGAAGGACATCGACCTCGCCTGGAACAACCTGACGGCCTTTTTTGTTGGAGCCTCAGTACTGGTCAGTGTGTGGTTATACACGGGGAGTGGGTGGAGCTTAAACACTTTGAAATGTTGTCTAATACACAAGACCTTTAAGATGAGAGTCACTTCTTAAGAAATAAACAGCTTTCTTTCAGAATATAATCAGTAAACCAGACATATAACTTTTATGTTTGAAAGGTCAAGGTCATATACAAAATGATCAAGGTCATATACAAAAAGGCCAAGGTTGTATGCTTGAACCCAGAATGACTATGATCAGAGACACTGTATGGGACTTTTTCAGTGGTTTAACTGTTTTAATCCAAAATGTGGTCACAATGTGTGTATAGTTCTTTATCTATGAAAATGTGTGGTTTGTGGACAAATTATTTAGTTGACTCGTGCTCACACTCTCTTTCACAGCCTGAACCAACTACCCTCAACTTCTTTCATGCGATCATCAAATCTGATAGTGACGTGGCTCAACACAACGCCTGTGGTGTCTGTCTCCTGGACGTGGATGCCCGCTCCAAGGCATTCCAGCAGATTGACGAGACGGCCAAGTTGACATATGGTGGCCGACAGTATCATGCTCCCTGTGCCAACTTCTGGATCAACTGTGTAGACTCAACATTACCTGCCCTCAAGCTTCCTGAACTGTTATAACACTGACTTTAGGAGAACTGTCAAAACATGGAGTCTTGGATAACTGTTATAACACTGACTAGGAGAACTGTCAAAACATGGAGTCTTGTAGAAGTGTTATAACATCGACTTAGAGAAATGTTATAACATGGAGTCTTGGATAACTGTTATAACACTGACTTTAGGAGAACTGTCAAAACATGGAGTCTTGGATAACTGTTATAACACTGACTAGGAGAACTGTCAAAGCATGGAGTTTTGGAGAACTGTTATAACATCGACTTAGAGAAATGTTATAACATGGAGTCTTGGAGAACTGTTATAACACTGACTTTAGGAGAACTGTCAAAACATGGAGTCTTGTAGAAGTGTTTTAACATCGACTTAGAGAAATGTTATAACGTGGGGTCTTGGAGAACTGTTATAACACTGAGTTTAGAAGAAATGTTATAAAATGGATTTATGGAAAACTGTTATAACACTGACTTTAAGAGAACTGTCAAAACATGGAGTCTTGGAGAACTGTTATATCACAAACTTGTAGAAATGTTAAGGCTTTCATGCTTACAGGTTACAAAATCAGACATGCATTTCTAAATGCTTTGATGCTCATCTGGAAAGTTTAGAAACCAAGATACCTGTTGGCTGATTGAAAAGTTTGTATAACTTGACTCCCAATGGAGGTGTGAGCTATATTCTTTCAGAGAGCTGTACTATTGGGATAACAGATCTAATTTTAATGGTAGAGAATTGTTGTCAAGACAGAACTAGTGTCACAGTCTCTAGTGTCAGTGAAGGAGAGAAGGTATCTTTACATTATTCATTCACTGCAATTGTCAAAAATATTTATAATGTTCAGGAACTAAATTGGAGCATATACCTTAGGGACCAAAGGCAGATCTGATCTTGCGTCACAAATCCATTAGTTAGAGTTCCACTGTTTATGGAAAAAGCTTCATTGTTTGTTATCTCTTGTTTGCTGTTTGTTTATGGCGCTGGTTATCAAATGGCTGATACCTGATGCCAGAAGTTGATTGTTCAAGTTGAGAATGCAAGTCAGTTGAAGCAAGGCTGTTCAAGGGAGGTACCTCTGTTTCATAATTTCATGTTTTGTAACAAATTAACAAGTAAATATTATCTAATTGTTATATTTTAAGTTAGGTGTGATCTATAAGATGTAAGCCATTTGTTAATATAACAAAGGTTGTGTATTGTCGTATAACGTCAGATTAATTTAATGACAGCTAAGGCTGTTCATGGGAGGTAACTCTGTTTTACCAATTCCGTGTTTTTGAAGTAAATAAATATTTATTATCTACTTGTTTTATTTGGACTGTGAGATTGTAATCCATTTATTTAATACGACCAAAGTTGTGAATTGCATAAGGTGTATCGTTAAATTAATTGTTATGTGAGCTAATGATGTCTTAAGTCACAGGCAACAATATCAAAGCATTCTGTCCTGTAGATCAAATCCAGATCACAGAATCTCCAGTAACATAAGGGGCAGTGGAGTAGTCTAATAGATGCCATGTTTGCTCTTCACACTTATGTGTTGAGCTCGATTCCATAAATGTGAACAGTCTGTGAAGTGCTTTTCAGGTGTCCCTGGCTGTGATATTGTAAAAATTAGCATAACACCTGATTCACTGATTCAGTTGTAAAGGAAGGGCTATGATTCACTGATTCAGTTGTAAAGGAAGGGCTATGGGACTAGACGCCACTCCCCTTTCACTTCAGACTTCTCAGCTAGTCAACCACTCAATGCATACATCTTTCTTGCTTGTCAGCCATTGAAGCACGTTTCGTTGTTTTATAGAAATATCAGTCTTTCTGATACCCAGGGATTTATTAGAATAAAAAAAGGGAAAGGCAGTGGCCATGGGCCTTTTTGCACATTAGAATAAAAAAAGGACCATTAAAATTTTGAAGTGTCCTATTGATACAAGGGCAGTGGCCCTTTCCAAATTCAGAAAATGGCTAATAATCCTGAAAATGGCCCAAGTTCTTTATCCCATTCCCTGGATACCAGATAGAGTAAGATATTAGAATGTAAGTTAGTGGTTTAAGGATACTGATACTGTTCATTTCAATTGGGGCTTGTTTACAGTGTTAATTGGATGTTTGAAATGATTATGACTACATATTGCTGTGTTGAAACATTCAGATCAGTCTTGCTAGAACAAGTTGGTTTTGGGTAATTTTTAGTTTGTTAGAACAGGGATATTTAATATCACAAAGATGTTGTCATGGTTGATTTCAGGTAATGGCCAAACCATAAGCATATGTAGTATCATTGCGATGTGCTTTTTATTATCATTGATCTGCATAAGATGATGTGTATCATGTGGAAATAGTTGTTTTGAAAACCCTCTCAAAAGTTTCAAAATGTAGGCCATTCCAATTCATAAAAGAATAAGAAAACTGATTGCTAAAGACTATTGTTAGAAAGTTACTATTTTCTATGTCTTAAGAATCACACTACATGGATATTAAACATAGAAATCTGGAATCAACAGTACAAGTTTGTGTGGCTTTGAATTGATGGCATTTCATTAAATGATTTTTCAGATAAGTTTACTAAAATAGTAATTTTGAATGAATGTTTATGTGTAACTGAAGACAAGCTGTGTTTAAAGTGCATGAATTCAAAGGGACATTTTTCATATCGCCAGGCAACAGTAAAACCACAGGATACTTTTTGTTTTGCTTGAAAGCCAAATTTATGAGTAATATCTGTCAGTTTTATTGCTCTGACTTGTCTCTTGTTAAAGGTATTACGACAAACATTATCTTGACCTGCTCAGACGCTGTTATTTGTTGCTAAGTCTGCAACAAAAGAAGTAATTATAGAATATACAATCATATAATTTGGATGGAAATTTCCCATTTTTTCAGAATTTAGGACAATAAGAACTTGAACAAAGTAAAATTTTGAACACTAGCATGATTTTTTTCCCAAATTGCGTACCATCAACTCTTAGTTTGGAACACTTGATAAATCCATGCACAGGATCCAGTAATTAGTCGCATGTTGTTTTAGGTCTTAGGGCATTGTGCAAATCATAGTCATAGTTCTAATCATGGTGATATGTCCGTTATTGCCTGTGTATATAGTGTGTTGATAATATTGATTGTAATGTCAGTATTTATGTATAATCTGTTGTATGGTGACAGCAGGGACATTATCATTGGTCAAACAGTGTACATCCGAAATAGGTGTATTGTAAATATGAACACTGGTTGGTGAACATTCCTGGGCTGTCAACTATCTTCACTATCTGCCAGTCTGTTGTCAGTGAAGTGACTTGTATATGTTCATGTTGTCCATTAAAAGCAGAAATATTTTGATAGTACAGTGTAAATTTAAAATACTGTCAAAGCTATTGATTTAACTTTTATAGAAGCTTGTCCAGTGATTGTGTCAAGTTATGTAGTTTTATAGGTGTGATGTTGAGTTTGGCAACAACCTTACTTTAGATATTAGTCTGTCTTGCTGGAATTATTTCTCACTGACTGAAACCTGCAATATTTGTGTTTCAATCCAGTTGGTATTATGTCACTTACCCATACCTCATTGCAAACAATCAACATTTCTTCCTTTTTGTGAATTAGTTTTCAGAAAAAGTCCTGACCAATTATATTGGTTTCAGTTATTTACAATTCAAACTGTTTTGGTGAAAGAAAATGGCTAAACTTCCCTGATATGAAAACTCATTCATATCAGAAATATTCCTAATATTTTTTGTTACACTCACAAAGAGAGTATTTTTTTTTTACCAGAAATGTTTCAGTTGGTTTTAGACATGACCAATCAGTTTGTTCTACTTGAAGAATCAGAAAATTTTTTTTACAGACAATTTTGCTGACTGGACACATTTGTAAAACCACACAAGCTGTTGGTGTGGCTGGAAATTATACTTTTGTTGTAAGTTCAACAATAGTTATAGGGGGTTGCCTGGGATGGTGGTGTAAAGCGTTTGCCTAGTGGTTAAAGCATTTGCTCGTCACGCCAAAGATCCAGGTTCGATTCACCGCCGATGATATTGCTAGAATATTGCTAAAAGTGGTGTTAAACTAAACTCACTCACCCACTCCTGGGTTTGCCTACCTGTGGTGGTCATGGAGGATGGAGGGAATATATAACAATAACAAATACAACCAGAATAATAACTCTGCTGATTTTCCACACAACCCATGTTAGTGGATCAGCACTCAAATTTTAGTCTCAACTTCCTTGGGAGAATACATTGAAGTGTTTGGAGACCCATGAAGTATATGATGGCAGTGGTGACATAGCATTCCACGAAAACTAACAAAAAACATTCCTAAAGTGTGTCGCACTTGTGGCTGTGTGACATTATATTTTATGTGACATATTCACACTTGCTGGATGAGTTCAAGCCATTCAGAACTATATACTACACCATCCTTGTTTACTTTTGTTTATTTATTGTGTTTTGTCCACATTGTTATGTGTGCTTGTTGAGCTCCTCAAACGAATTGTGAACAAAATATTGTTTGAGCTATCTTAGATAGGATGCGAACGATATGTAAGGGCTTAGTGAAAATGTGGGGTTATTTGTACATAGATTTGATGTGTGTTACACTGTTGGTGTGTGTAAGGTTACTGTAGAAATACTTTAATGTGTTAGGAAGTTACAAGAAAACTTCATTGCCACGCAGGACATACTGGGTACATAATCCAGACGACGTCTTGTCATAAGAGCTGACAAAATGGGATTAAATGACTTGGTTCTTGGCAGGTCATGGAACGAGACAGCGTATGAGGCTGGTCATAATATGAATCACTGGATCATGTGGTCCAGAAGGGTTTATTTCCAGGCCGCCTTGACACAGCCGTAATATTGCTGTAGCCATGAACAAACATTTCCTGGCCCTGTTCAGGATGAAATAAGTCTCATATGTCGGATTGTTTGTTTCCACTGCATGTAGCTGCAAGATTGCTGATGTGGTGTTAAGAACTGACCATTCTTCAACCAGCTTGTTTACCGGAAACTGATGAAGCAGTTACTATGAAGTGAATCCTATTACCTCAGAGGTTCTGGTCTCTCATAATGTAGAATACATCTTTCTATGAAGCCCATTTCTGGTTTCCCCGTCGTGATATTGCTGGGATATTGCTAAAAGGGGCATTAAACCATACTCACTCACTCACTCACTCCCATCTTTCTATGTCTTCTCTGAGTGGCATTTGGTAGCTGGTATGATGAACAGGATGAACATTTGTTTATGGATAGACAACTTCTTTATTGCAATCGAGGCGACGTTCTGTGTAGATGCTGTACAGTCATAGCATCTACACCGAAACGCTCCTGTTCATCTTTCTATCAGACTGAGCAATATGGTGTGTATTCAAATGTACATCATAAGGAAACTTGTGTCATAAGAAAACGTATGCCATAGAGAAACGTGCGTCATAAGGAAACATGTACTTCATGACGAAACCTTGACAGATTTCCTTTTATCAGATCAGCTGTAACCTCACAAGATTGTACAAAGTGTTGAGAAGGCCCCTTGAATAAATATGTTTGCCCTTACGACCAATATGGATGAATAAATAACGAAATGAACATCTGTGTTATGTATTTTATTCAACCAAAATACCAAATCAGCAGTACCAAAGAAACTCATGATGAAATACTTCTTGAATGATTCAGATCATGCCATAGAACCCCCCAGATGAACGTATTGGTGTAGGAGCTGGGGTATCAATTACTAGCAGCTCCCTCGAAAGCAAACCAAGGATCGATACACATCTTCAAGTTAATGGCCGCTCTCACCAACAGAAGGCAGATCTGATTTGCTAGATTGAAATATTGTGATTACGGAACTTATTGAGAAGCTGACGGGGAAAGAATGCAAGCTTCCTAGAACAATGTTCGTTCCCTACTTGACATGGTGTGTTGGTCGACTTATACCATCATATGATTAAAAGACCACATTATAATAAACTAACCCTCCAAGGTGCCAGTGTTCAGGTTTCCACCGATGAGTATGGATAACTATTAAAATCTGGAACCATACTCATCCCTTAAGATTTTGAAATGTGAGGTATTAAGTTGGTATAACTTTACAATGCTGTCAATATTTTTTTGTAAATGCTGCTTCATAGTTTCTTTCAAAGAGAACATATATATTCAACAGTACTTGACCAATCTTTGAACCGGAAAAGTAACAACGTATAATTACAAGCATGATACACAAAATAGTACATTCTTGAAGAGCCAAGCTTATGTATACATTTACAGCAGGATGTATACATTTACACCCATGACACCAGTCTAACGCCTGGTCCCTATGTGGCATATTGAAATTATTATTAATATTGCCAAGCATTTGGACAAATGATTTGTTTTGCAAAATATTGATCCAAACAAGTTAGAGTGTAAGTACACAATATTGTTTGGGAGATGTTTGTGACAGGAGAAAACGTGCACTCATATGAGGAACTATCTTTGTGGGTAGCCATGTCTATATTCAAGTCATTTCCATGGCAGGAACTTCATTTCACGAGCTGAGATTATTTGGAGATCAGATTGTCCAGTGTTGGCACCAACATTCTGGAAGCGTTGCGTCCCTCCACCTCTTGAAAGGTCAACAGAACCCATATTCCGTGTCTGTTGACCTATGTGCACACTCTGTATCGGGTCCACTTGAATGTTCCCATTTATTGCTGAGAAGGGATCTACTTGAAATGTCGGTGCACTCTGAATAAATGTTCCACCAGCCTGATGCTGATCAAACTGGGAGTGTTGTTGCCCAAAATTATTACCTAATCCTTGTTGGCCGATGTTTTGGGACTGACCAAATGGAAGTGATTGCATATGACCTTGACCCATGCTCCCATGACCTTGTCCAGTATTCCCATGACTTTGACCGGTATGACCTAGACCTTGTCCCATGTTTCCTTGACCTTGATCCATTCTTCTGTGACCATGATCCAAAGTTCCCTGACCTTGAACCATACCTCCAATACCTTGACCTTGACCTACTCCGTGTGAATGTCCATGGCCCATACCAACTTGATCCACCTGGACCCCTTGAAGGTTCATGTTTACACCTTCCAGATGACCAACTTGCACACCTTGACCTTGGAGCAGCCCTGGCTGGACACCCTGGACAGGGAGCGGCCCCGTTTGTTGAAACTGATTCTGTCTTGGTGGCGGGGCAGTCGTTACAGACGCAGCGGTCAGGTCATGCATGAGTTCGTTAATTTCCATGAGGGTTTCGTTGAAGTGAAAGGACCATTGTGGGTATCGAAGTAATTCATCTGAAAATAATAAAAAACAGTAATGACGATGATGACGACGATGTTGTTGTTGTTGATACCGGATACCTACCAGCCATCTTGTTTAGTGTCATGTCACCCTAACCCAAACGCTAGCCCTAATCCTAAACTTTACCCTAACCCTAAACCTTAACCCCTAACCCTAACCCTGAACCTTACCCTAACCCTAAGTAAACTCGCATGCTTTCAAAGATGGCAGAAGGTATCCGGTATTCTGTAGTCTTACCTATTACCTGCTAAAAATCGAGTCTGGACCTGTCAACCCAGTGACTAATCCTATGAGCATCGCTCTGCACAACTGGGATACCATAACATGAGCTAACCATGTCAGTGGACCTCACCGCTCGATCCCCTTAGTCATCCCCGTACGACAAGCATAGTGGATGCTGAAGATCCATTCTTACGTATTATATAGATCACCAACACAATTACTTCACTATACTGCTGCTTGACTATAAACATTAACGTTGACTTGTGTTATGCCATTTGACTTGAAACCTTCATAGATTGAGGGACAGTGACTGACATCATAAGCATCGCTCCAAGCAAGTCGGAGCCAAATAGAAATATCTACTTGACATTGCTTAACGTCATTATTGACTGGCATTGACATGATTGACAGGTATATATTTCAACCTACCCATGTGCTTTTATAAATCAAAGTAAACCTGAAAAATCTCTTTGGCAAAGGATTTGCCCTGAGAGCTACATGTGCTTCGGAGGTTAGAGATGTAAAAGAGTGAGTGAGTGAGTATAGTTTTACTCCGCTTTCAGCGATATTCCAGCAATGTCACGGCGGTGGACACCAGAAATGGGCTTCACACATTGTACCCATGTGAGGAATCGAACCCGGGTCTTTGGTGTGGCGAGCGAACGCTTCAATCCACTAGGCTACCCCACCGCCCCAGATGTACAAGTAACGTGTCTGTGAGCAAATGTACGGCTGTATTGATCACGACAACCCCAAACCTCGTTACACAAAGACACTCTATGGAGTATGGCAAGATGACTGGCAAGATGATTTTATACATGGATACTTACCTATGAGAAACTGTGGTACACTAGGGTGGAATTCTGATGAAATAAAATCGGAAAAAATGGTTGAAAATACAAAAATATTAAATGATATTTGCTATGCTTATAAGTTATTCCCCGTCATTTCATTTTCCAACGAGAGTCCAATGTGCAGTCAGTGATGAAAACATGTCCACACTTGTAGATACACATTTGTCAAAAATTGTATCATTATATATATTTTCATTAAGAACAATGCTTGTATTTCACGATAAAACATCTACATCTATCTATCTATCTATCTATCTATCTATCTATCTATCTGTTAGAAGTCACAGGCACCCCATACAAACAACAATGTTGATGAAATCTGTTGATATAGGTGCGCAAGTGCCCCTTTTGAAGTACAATTACACAATTGGATATCATATAGGTGATCCGATAAACAGAAGATGTGCCCAAAAACTTTGACCTTTGTGACAACACATTTGCTGATATACTTTCAGCAATATATAGTCACACACTTACTGAATGTTTCACAACGTTTTTGTCACAATTTCCGCAGTTTTCTAAATATCTATTTTTTCATTTTTGTAAAACATGACTTATTTTCCATTTGTGTTGTTTTAGCCTTTGTTTGTATAGGGGGCTGATTCAAGACTAAGATTAGTTACCAAGCTGAGTCACTAAACTGGTTCCCCTGTCGTTCGAGGCATCTTTCTGTGCGCTTACACAGGCAGTGGTCAAAAGGATGTGATTTTTATCTGTACCATATTCGGTTATAGGAGTGCGTAATATTTGCTGAATTACAAATGTAATGAAACATAGATGGATTTTTTCTTGTGCATGATAAAATATATAACAAACAACCTCTCTGGTGGCCATATTTAAGATCTTTGGGGAGTATATTTACGTCAAAACGGAATTACACATATTCCGTTTTCTGAGGACCAATGAATTGTATGTTTGCTGTCGCGCTATAGCAGCCTAATGGCCACCGCTTGTTCGACGTCAGGACAGCCAGGGACCAACACAGATGTCTAGTCTTGCAGCTGTGAATGCAGCCCCTATGGGCTGACTTTAACAGAACTATTCTACACTATACTACAAAGTTCTATCTATGACTCCTATCACACACTTACCTTATGTTTCCACTTCCACGTTTTTAGTTTCTTTGTTAGAAAATAACAAAGTTTTATTAATACCTATAATCATGTATCACTTAGGAAACATCGCGAGATAAGAAATTGCAGCACATACTATATAGACCATTATAGCTAAAATACATGGAATTATCATGAAACGGCTCCTTCGTTGGGCAGTTAATGGAAGACCGCGGGCTTCTGCAAATGATAATGCCTTCAAAAATAGCATTACCCTTATAATTGTGCCTTCAGTGTGACCATGACGTCAAATCAAATAACGTCACAGCACTGCACATGAAGCTGTGAGCTGTCTATTGCCAGTACCTATCATTATTTCGTCTTAGCTTAATTACCATATTGGTGTCAGATGAAAAGACCATCTTGTCAAAAAGCGTCTACCCGGAGCGCGGACGGTCAAGGTTTGATCCCTGTCCGCGTCATACCAAAACGAGGTTAAACATTGCTAGTTGTTGTTGCCCTTCCTTGTGCTCACGATATTGGGGGTAAAACAAGGTGATGAACTCGGAGTCAGTGTAACGTATCGCCTGAAAGTCTTGTGAGAACACTGTACTTTCATGTAGACTTGTTGACACGCTTACCACCTATATCAATAAGCATATTCAAGTAGTTCTGATCACGTGGTTACTATCCGGGTCAAGGTCGGTATCAAGGTGACTACATGGGTTACATCAAAGCAATGTCTGTTTCTCGAACAAATGCAATAGCGCTTTAAGTTCCACAACAGGGCGCGGTTTCGTCTTCGTGATGGTAATATGCTAACGAAGTTGATCCGATCGGTCAGGAAAGGCTTGAGGCCACATCTTTCCCATTCGTCGGATCAGCTTCATCCCACCGATCATGGTCTTTACGCGGATCGTAACCAAGGGATTGGAACTTAGTAACGATGTTTTTTGCACAATGAAAATGGATTTTTCTTGAAAAGCGCAATTCATAATTCGTTTCATTACTGTATTAACATGTGTTAAATAGTCCTTATCTCCATAACGGAGACATTTCGTGATTCCATGTGGAGTGATAATGATTCCAGACGTCTGCAGTCTTCAAACAGACACATCGGGTCGTTGACTGGGTCTGAACGCATATTCAATACTGAACTAGCTGGTGCCATACCAAAGTCTCCCAGTATGGGGCTCTAAAATAATACATATCTTGACCATACACAAAAAATATCATGAATCTTCTGATTATAGGCAGGCGCGTTGCAAGCTAATTGTTTCGTGTAAGCCCGATAGATTACAAAGCTTTATATTTAGATAGTATTGAGGGTTTGCCCAACCTTTTTAGCAACAATCATGTATAAGCCCGGGCTTTTTAAAATAATGGTAGCTACGCCCCTGCCTAATAGGATAAATGAATAAGGTTTTAATGTGTTTATGCAAATGTAATGTTGCATGGTAACCATGGTAACATGAATGAAAACAGATGTTGACCTACCTAGTACTTGCACCTCGTTGTTGCCTTGCGAGGCCTGGAACTCTTGGGAAGGCCCATTCATCTGAAATATTGTGTGTTACAAATATAGGTGAGCACCAAGTACAGAGTGTTGAGTTGACAGTCAGCAAACCTTATGGAGGCTGGTGTCCAGGCTTGCTGACTTGGTTGATGCATGTCATCGTATCCAAACTGAGTCGGTCGATGCTTGTGATGTCAGTCACTGGATTGTCTGGTCTGGACTCGATTATGTTATTCCGCTGGGATATTGCTATGCGTTTTATCACAAGCAGACAAGACAGGTAAGCACAGGGGTCAGTTGACAGTCAACATGTTAGTCAGTTTGATCGTCCACCTGTATATATCAACATGTTAGTCAGTTTGATCGTCGACCTGTATATATCAACCTATTAGTCAAGGTAATAGTCGATCGTGACGGTCCATCTGTGCACGTGATGTATGTAAATGAGGTTGATGGTCCATCTGTGCACGTGGTGTGCGTAAATGATGTTGTTGGTCCATCCGTGCACGTGATGTATGTAAATGAGGTTGATGGTCCATCTGTGCACGTGGTGTGCGTAAATGATGTTGTTGGTCCATCCGTGCACGTGATGTATGTAAATGAGGTTGACGGTCCATCCGTGCACGTGATGTGCGTAAATGAGGTTGTTGGTCCATCCGTGCACGTGATGTGCGTAAATGAGGGTCTAGTTGACGGTCCATCCGTCCATCTGTGCACGTGATGTGCGTAAATGAGGTTGATGGTCCATCTGTGCACGTGGTGTGCGTAAATGAGGTTGTTGGTCCATCCGTGCACGTGATGTATGTAAATGAGGTTGACGGTCCATCTGTGCACGTGATGTATGTAAATGAGGTTGTTGGTCCATCCGTGCACGTGATGTGCGTAAATGAGGTTGTTGGTCAATCCTTGCACGTGATGTATGTAAATGAGGTTGTTGGTCCATCCTTGCACGTGGTGTATGTAAATGAGGTTGTTGGTCCATCCTTGCACGTGATGTGTGTAAATGAGGTTTTTGATCCACCTGTGCACGTGATGTATGTAAATAAGGTTGTTGGTCCATCTGTGCACGTTATCTAGGTAAATGAGGATTCTGGTCCATATTAGTCAAGCTAATAGTCGATCGTGACAGTCCGCCAGTGCACGTGATGTATGTAAATACGGTTATTGGTCCATCTGTGCACGTGATGTGTGTAAATGAGGTTTTTGATCCATCTGTGCACGTGATGTGTGTAAATGAGGTTTTTGATCCATCTGTGCACGTGATGTATGTAAATACGGTTATTGGTCCATCTAGCACGTGATGCGTGTAAATATGGCTGATGGTCCATCTGTGCACGTGATGTAGGTAAATATGGCTGATGGTCCATCTGTGCACGTGATGTATGTAAATATGGCTGATGGTCCATCTGTGCACGTGATGTATGTAAATATGGCTGATGGTCCATCTGTGCACGTGATGCATGTAAATATGGCTGATGGTCCATCTGTGCACGTGATGTATGTAAATATGGCTGATGGTCCATCTGTGCACGTGATGTATGTAAATATGGCTGATGGTCCATCTGTGCACGTGATGTATGTAAATATGGCTGATGGTCCATCTGTGCACGTGATGTATGTAAATATGGCTGATGGTCCATCTGTGCACGTGATGTATGTAAATATGGCTGATGGTCCATCTGTGCACGTGATGTATGTAAATATGGCTGATGGTCCATCTGTGCACGTGATGTATGTAAATATGGCTGATGCTCCTTTACAGGTGATGAGGGACCGTTCATAATTGATGGCGTGCGGGGTGATGATGATTATAAGGGGGGACACACATTTTGTTCTGGGTAGCTAGCATACATTTTTGTACACATGTACTACTGGGGTGGTCATTGATTTCGTACATGTCATGCAGGTGTGTGTGTGTGTGTGTGTGTGTGTGTGTGTGTGTGTATGTGTGCGTGCGTGCGTGTGTGCGTGTGTGTGTGCGTGTGTGCGTGCGTGTGTTTGTGTGTATTTTGTCATTCACATTGTACAAGCTTCTCCATAAAATAAAAATCATCATCACCCCACCTTGCCGTACATTATGAATGGTCACTAAGGTTTTAATGATTCACCTAATTTGATCACAGCATGTCTGCTTACTGTGGGAGGAAAACCCGAAGGTATGGGTTTTCCACTTTGACAACCCTATAAACATGGTCGGGGCGAACCTGGATTCGAACCCACCACCATGGGTTTCTGGCGTACATCAGACAGTCAACTTGGCCACCTGTGATCCCTCAGAGACACAAGAAACAAATTGCCCAAAGGAAAAGGCACAATTTGTTTACATTGTATCGTGCCTCCATTTGGCAATGCGCCAACATCCAACAGAACCCACAACAGAAAATACCGATCTTATTTATCTGTAGAGTTACCTCCCCTTCATTAGCAGACGACACACTGGGGCGTCATATCGGTGAGTTTGCGATATTGTAAAGTTTGGTTGTATATTGTGCATGTGCATTTCCTTATATTCTTGAATTTCCTTCCATGACAATTGTTCACAGCTGCGTTAATACCCATGCTGGTGACATTGCTTACTTGTATGTTCCAAGCTCTTTGTGTTCGGACTTACCAGCGGGTACGAAAAGGCATGTGTACAACTTGAACATATACATGAATTAGTTTAGATGCTGATGTTGTGATTACTGTTTATGGTGAGTGAGTGAGTGAGTATGGTATTACGCCGCTTTTAGCAATATTCCAGCAACATCACGGCGGGGGACACCAGAAATGGGCTTCACACATTGTGCCCATGTGGGGATTCGAACCCGGGTCTTCGGCGTGACGAGCGGACGCTTTAACCACCAGGCTACCCCACCGCCCCCTGTTTACGGTGAAGATCAAGGGGTGTGATATATTGCCCCAGTGGGCTCTGGGGTAGCCTAGTGATTAAAGCGTTGGCTCGTCACGCCAAGGACCCGGGTTCGAATCCGCACAAGGGTACAATGTGTGAAGCCCATTTCTGGTGTTCCCCGCCGTGATGTTGCTGGAATATTGCTAAAAGCGGCGTAAAACCAAACTCACTCAGTCAGTATTGCCCCAGGGATATACACGGTAGCATTGCCACTAGTTACACTGGAATTGTGTCACTGGAATGCTGTTGACGAAATGAAATTGTTGTTTCAATGTTGTTGTCGGATGTCATGTCGCTTTGTCAAAGCAACACTAAAATCACTAAAAGTTTCAGTGTCCACATAAGGCAATGTTATAACACTGAGCACTCATGAGACAGCAAAATGACAAAAACAACATGACAAGGTCGTCACATGATCGAATATGCAATAGCGAGACAATGGTGTGACAATGGTGTGACATCTGGGAACAATTTACCGTCATCGTCGAACAATCACAATGAAGAAAGTATATGGCATGGAGCACTCACATGACGATGTATCACCATCGTCGAACCATCACATGACGATACAATCCTATCGTCGAACAATCACATGACGATACAATCCTCTCTTCGAACAATAACATGACGATGGAATACAATCGTCGAACAATCACATGACGATACAATCCTCTCGTCGAACAATAACATGACGATGCAATACAATCGTCGAACAATCACATGACGATTTAATCCTATCGTCGAACAATCACATGACGATGTAGTATAATCGTCGAACAATCACATGACGACATAATCCTATCGTCGAACAATCACATGACGATACTTAATGAAACGTTACGACCACAGGACGGTATTATGACGTCATGACTACTAGGTTCATGTACTCGTCCACTCTATACCGTTTAATCACAACTACCGTATTTCGCAAAACATTCTTAAAAATAGAATGGTGGCAAATGTTACGTAAGTACAAGGCAATCGCTCGGTGTTCAGTAGACTGTCCTAAAACATCACAAGAACACACATATTGGGACCCACAAATTACATTATTATTCGAAAATGCTATTTACTTTTAAGGTTAAAACTTGAAGACAAATAATTTTTTATTTTTTAACCTTTTTCACATTGCCTTTTCCTCAACTAAAAATATAAATGGTCGGTCCTAATCCGTTCTACTAAACAAAACATATATATAATGTAGACGCAGCTCGCACACAAAGCCAACAAACATATTACATGATTACATGGTAGTTTATTACAACCAACAACGAAGGTACAACCTGAGCACTTTGTCACCTGACAAGGAACAGCAATGACACGTGATGAACTACAAACATACAACAGTAATGCATTGACGCGCATGTAAGTAGTATATAACGCTGTCCAGTTTTGGCGCCTACAGTTAACGATATAGTCATTTGCATTCTTTTTGTCTTTCATACGTATCATTGTGAATTATCTTTAAAACCATTTAAAGAAACACTCTCCTCAATATTCGAATGATCAATGTCTGTATGCAACACGAACGCTAGTAAATTATGGGACAGAAGACGGTGTATTTTATAAAAAACCCATTGAATTTGACGCATATAAATACAAATGTTATCAAAACTTTGCTTGGGACCAAGGGGCCGTTGTACAAAACAACCTAAGCACTAAGGTGAGTCCCATTCCTTAGCACAGACTTACGATAGTCTTTTTGCTAAGGTTGTTTTGTACAAAGACACCCAGAATCAGGGTCAAGCTACGGCTATAATACCCGTATCAAATGAATCACTATCGATTGTGCAATTTCGGGTTGTTTTTTTTTGTTCAGCCACAATCAACACAAGAGTTCATTTTATTTTGTCCAGCAGTGTAGTATTGTACATCCATTCTCTATTCAGACACGCCAGTCGTTTTATAGAGAAGAGTTTCGCTTTAAAGACAATTCCATGGGCATAAAACATAAATTATGAAATATAGTTTGACATACAACGTCTAAAGCATAATGGCAGCAGAGCAACAACAACTGACACTTATAAAGCCACACTGAACATATAAGACATGGACACGAAGTGTAACATAGTTACATGGTTAGAGGCCTAACAAGCAGATGTTCTCAGAAAGCGGTGCAACTGTCATGGACGTAAGATGTGCACCTAACTTGCACTGTCACTAGCAAGCGTTGCTGAGTCAACGGTAAAACTCGCTGCTAGCAAGGTAAAATTACATATGAAATATTCCATATCACTGAGATTCTGAATAACACTTTTTGTCTCTAATGATGGACTCATTAAATTTTAATATTGAAAGTTTACTTAAAGGCAAAAGAAAGTCGCCACATGCATCAATTGGCAGGAACTTGAATAAAGTTCGAAAGATGATTACAGACAACGGAAGTTTTCACGGCGTTGGTGTCTGAGTTTCTTAGTAAGTGATTTTTGTGCCGCTTTTGTTAATAATCCAGCCACATCACATGTAGATTCAGATATTGTTCTCATGTGGGGAATCAAACCCGTGAGGAATAGCGAAATCTTTCACCACTAGGTTACCCCCACCGACCTGAAGGCACACGGAAGTGGAAGAGAGGCGAAGGGAATGTTGCGGACAGGAGTGTCAACTGGCTCTGTTGCCAGGCAACCAAACTCTGACTTCCTGATAGCCACATAGTAACAACAAGTAGACCCAGATACAGATCACCACAAGTTACAACCCATGCTCAAAACCATTTCGCCAGAATTGTTTGTCTTTTGTTCTTTTTAACTGTAGAACACCTTTAACTTCATTTCACCAGTTTGTCACTTTGGACTGTTCCTAGCCATATGTATAAAATAATATGAAATAGATTAAGAAACTTTGGATGCTAGTCGTAATGCACTTAACGGTACCAAAATGACTTTCTTTTGCCTTTTCTTAGTATGTACACTTGCATTTACAACAGATAAGGCTTTTTTATGTAGAATGTGTTAACCTAGGGTTAATTTGTCACTACAAAAAGGTTGCCAGGAAAACCCGTTTGTTTTGTGGCTGTTTGAAAAATTAAAAACAAAACAAAAACCACAAAATACCCCAAAACACCATACACGTAAACTCCTGACACCAAGATTAAACCTGGCACCGTCTGCTACTTCAGTATAACTCATGAAACGGTGTGTTGTTTATATATAGGATGGCACACCCCATGACCACTCTTTGCACCTGCAAACTGACATGACCCACTTTAAAACCAATCCATGTTATGATAAAGATCGAGCTGTCGCTGAATTCTGTGGAGTGATTTGTCGGACGAGGCCACCGTCCAGTTTTCAGTTAGGGATGTCCGTTACAAGGATACAACTAAAGGAGCACTTTTCGGTTACTATTATCAACAAAGTATCTGGTGTCATCGCTGACTGTCAGTGGGACTGTCATGCAGTTTTCACTGTTGGCACCAAATCTAATTTATTTCTGAGGATACTCGACGTCCTATATTTGAGATCAGTTAATAATGTCTTCCACTGACGTATCGTCGTGACCCAGGGTCTTAATACTCACTGTGCGAAATGGATAATATTGATTCTTATCCGTATCAGTTATTGTAAAGATTTCCAACAGAACCGACGTGTTTCAAAACAGCATACAAGAGTGCCGGCACGGCAATACTTAAAGTCATCACAATGTGTTATACAAATCTACATATTTGTAACTTTCTGTAAACGGAGATAAAGTGTGTTGAGAAGGAAACAAGGAGTGTAAAGGAGACACAAGTATGACTTTTACCATTGTCTCTGCAGCTGTCTCTGTATTATGTTAGACCCTGTCCGTTGTGTATGTCCATTTGATGCACGACGGAGTTGACTGGGAACACGACGGACGTTTGACAGACTTTGTCTTCTCTGTTGAGTTGGACTGAAAGACCGCCTTTGTACCAGGGTTGAATGGGGTTTTCGTGAATCCCATACTTGGGTGTTCTTGTTTGCTATTTGAAAACTGCGGGATTGAGATTTGAGCTTGCGTTTCTTGTTTTTGGAATCATGGCTGTTTGCCACTAGGTTGCTCATGATACGATTCTGCTGATTGATAATTAGGTTGATATGCACAGGATTTGTTTTGTTTTGAAACCGTGATCTTCGTTCTAACACCTTTGGCAGGCTTTGAACTCTTGAACCCGGAAGTGGCGATCTTGAGGGTAAGCGTGTTGTTCTATAGGCACTTTGAACGAGTTTTGAGAGTCTGTTCAGGTGTGCACGGGAAGGATTACTGCTTTGGGTGAGAACCTGTCGATTCTGTCTTTGACGAGCTGCTATAGGACTTTGCACGTTACGAGATGCGGCTACTGGTCGTTTCACGTTCCATGTTGTTTGTCCAGGTCTGGGTGAGTTTAAAGCCATGGGCTTTGTCCGTGGAATGTAATTTGTACGTCTTGAACTGAAAACATTATTCAATGACCTTTGTTGATTTGGCTTCTGTCCTGCGGATCTGATGGTACTAGGAGCTCTTATTGATGTTCTTTGTTGTAGTTGGCTCTGTTTCTGTCTAAACGCAGCTTCAACACGTGGAACAGACTTTCTAGGTGTATTTAATCTAAACGAGGCTCTTTGCTGCATCTGACGTTGCTTTTGTGGTTGCAGTCTGAACGAGGCATCAATAGGTTGAGCAGATGTTCTAGGTGTATTTAATCTAAATGAGGCTCGTTGTTGCATTTGGCTTTGTTTTTGTGGTTGCTGTCTAAATGTAGCATCAACAGGCTGGGCAGATTTCCTAGGTGTATTCAATCTATTCCTAATGACATTTCTCGGCGACAATGTCATTCTGGAATTCGTTTGTGATATTCTATTATTTGTCGTCGGCACCCTGAATTGTGATATTTTATTATTTGTCGTCGGCACCCTGAATTGCTTGTCTATGGTATTGGTGTTGCGTTGGTGAAATCTGCCCGTACGTCGCTGTGGAACAGGAGCGTTGAGCATTTCACTGAGTTGTTGCATACCCTCTTCATAGGACAGACCACCCTCTTCCGATGGGAAAGGAATCCGTGATGGTCCTCCACCTTGAAGTTCGGAACCTTGGAATGGAATTGCAGACTCTTGCCCATATGACATGCCTTCGTGTCCAAATTGTTGACTCTCTGGCATCAGAAATGTAGTCTGTGACTGACTGGGCAGTCTGAGATCTCCGAAGGTTTGTATTTGCGTTTTACCAGGGCTTGGTTGCATTGGTGCTGAGTCTTTAAAGTTATCTGTGGCAGGGAGTTTCATATTGATACCTGACTGATAGGTACGAGGACTTGAATCTAGAATCTCCAAAGCTGCAGAAGGACTTTCTCCATGAAATGACATTGGGAAACTTCCACTTTCGTAACTGTATGCTTCAGAATACCCGGTATTTGTAACAGGGCTTGATGATGGCTTCAATTTACCGTGGAGAGACCATCGTTTTCCAGCTCTTGAAGAGAAATCGAAAAGCCCTTGTTCATTAAAGGGCGCAGATTTGATGGCTTCTTGGTTCTCGACAGAGATTGTCTTTGAGTCAATGGCGACATCTCTTACAGCTGATGCAGGTTCACCATAAACAACGAAAGGCTCCACAAGTGGATCTATTTGTTCCCCACCAACTGATCCAGGCATATCTAGGATTTGTGTACCACCACCAGATATTCCGTCTTGACCAAAAGCTTTAGAAGCTGACGATCCAATTGTCACAGGTGACAGGGGAGGACTGATACCCATATTACCTGGCACCTGAATGCCCGTGGCCCCGCTAGATGAGGGGCCATCAAACACGTGTATCGATTGTCCAGTATTGCCAGTAACATGACCTCTTCCAAAAGTATTTTGGGAATTTAACTTATTAATACCAGATGTTTGCGTGGATCCTGATTGGGCACTCCCCAGATGAACACGGTTGAGAATAGGACCTGGTTGAACACCTGTGGCTTGACGAGAATTAACAACTTCACCGGCTGTTTGTGTATTACTGTTGATGGCCGCATCTTGAACCAGAAGGACACTTCCTGACTGCTGTGGGCTTGGAACTGAATTGAAGTTATTATTACCAGATGTTTGAGAAGATCCTGGCTGTCTGCTCCCCAAATTAACAGGCTGGACAGCAGAATCATGTTGTATACTAGGGGTTGCACGCGAATTGACAACCACACCTGCTGTTTGAACATTACTATTGATGGTTGCATCCTGAACCACAAGGACACTTCCTGAGCTTGTAACTGGTACCGATTGTGGACTTCTTAATTGTGAATTACCACTATTCATGTCAGGTGTATTTGCGGGGACATTATTTGTCAATGGTAAATCGGACCCTGGTGTCTGTCCAGTAGCTACATTATCAGACAATATTATGGGCTGTGCAATGTTACTACCTGAAGTAACTGATGTAGCAGAGGAAGCTGAACTGGAACCTAATTGTACTATTTTAGTCCCTGCTGGTGTGTTTGTGTTATGGGTTGGGTCCTTAATGGGTGTTGGTGCAGTTTCTTTATTGACAGCTCCTGAAGACGCTTGTGAACCCAAACTAATTAAATGATTGGCCGGAACTGTCTGTGGGAGTACCTTCTTCACTGGTAGTGATGTGGTTGGCTGTAGTAATGGGTCAAGGTGGATATTCTTTCGTAATGACGTTCCAGAGGACTTAGGAATGGAGGGGTTATTGGTAAATGACATACTCCTGTCAGTGTTTCTTCCCATCATGGTTCTTTGTGAAAAGTTATTGGTTGTAGTTCCAGTCTTCTTTGGTTGGACTTCAAGTGGCTGCTGATTAACAGAAAATGATTGGGCAGCTGTTTTACTGCCTAGAGGTGTGTTATCAACAAACGCTTCTCTTGTGGCTGGGCTTATATTCCTACTTGTTATCAACTTATCAAGGGGTGCTTGCCTCTTAGTGATCATCGCAGGAGAAGAAATGGATGACGTTTCAACGAAAGTCTGCACGTTAGTGACTGGTTGTGTGGCAGCTGGGTTATCAGCAGTGGGTTGAAGTAATGGTTGCAGGTTTGGTTGCTTTCTTGTAGAGCTTGTGGGTATTTGCATTTTAGGGGAGGTGACACTTGACGAGTTGCTGATAGTGGGGATATCTAAAATGGTAGGGTTTGTAAACGTTTGTTGAGTGGCAACAATAGAGCTTGTTGAAGCCTGATTTGAGGAAGTATTTCCTGATGGCAGTTTGATATGTTGAACTGAAGAAGCAGAATTGATGGAATTTGTATGCGTTTGAGTGGATGGTGTCATGCTGACAGATGTAAGTGTTTCATTAGAAGAGAATGCAGCACTAGGCATGCTGTTCGAGGAACCAGGCTGGTTTGAACTAGATGATGTTGTATCTTTACTAGATAGTTTTCCAGAAGTTGTAACAACAGTGGAATTAGCATCAGTTGTTAGCATTCTTTTAAGAAGGGAAATTATAGATGTCAACTGTGGTAACACTGAAAATGAATTCAAAGTTTGACTGGAATCGAGTGGCAAAGCGTTAACATTAGCACTTCCTCGTGATGAAACCACTGGCAGGGCACCTGCGGTTAACTGTTGCACAGGGGTAAAGGTAGAAGAGGGAATGCCTGTTTGTTTAAAATCCAGTGCTTGTGCAGCCAAATCCTGTAGAGGACCCCTTAGCGTTACTGTGTTAAGTGTTTGTACAATACCAGTTGGTGTAGTGGTGCTAGGAGTTTGGTGAAATCCTTCAATAGGTACATTTTTACCAGTAGCTGGAGTGGGTAAGAATTGGCTTGTAGATGCCGTATGATTAGATGATGTGAGTCCAGTAATAGAAATTGGAGGAACTTCAAGTGATCCTTGGTTTATGGGCAGAGTCGTCTTCATTACCGTTGTTCCAGTAGATGTCGGTGGAACATCAAGCGATCCTTGGTTTCCAGGTAGAGTCTGTTTTGTGACCGTGATTCCTGTAGAGGTCGGTGGAACATCAAGCGATCCTTGATTTCCAGGTAGAGTCTGTTTTGTTGCCGTTGTTCCAGAAGAGGTAAATGGAACATCAAGCGTTACCGCTTTTCCTGTAGAGGTCGGTGGAACATCAAGCAATCCTTGGTTTTCAGGTAGAGTCTGCTTTGTTGCCGTTGATCCAGTAGAGGTCGGTGGAACATCAAGAGATCCTTGGTTTCCAGGAAAAGTCTGTTTTGTGACCGTGATTCCTGTAGATGTCGGTGGAACATCAAGAGATCCTTGGTTTCCAGGTAAAGTCTGTTTTGTGACCGTGATTCCTGTAGATGTCGGTGGAACATCAAGAGATCCTTGGTTTCCAGGTAGAGTCTGTTTTGTTGCCGTTGTTCCAGTAGAGGTCGGTGGAACATCAAGAGATCCTTGGTTTCCAGGTAAAGTCTGTTTTGTGACCGTGATTCCTGTAGAGGTCGGTGGAACATCAAGAGATCCTTGGTTTCCAGGTAGAGTCTGCTTTGTTGCCGTTGTTCCAGTAGAGGTCGGTGGAACATCAAGAGATCCTTGGTTTCCAGGTAAAGTCTGTTTTGTTACTGTTTTTCCTGTAGAGGTCGGTGGAACATCAAGAGATCCTTGGTTTCCAGGTAAAGTCTGTTTTGTTACTGTTTTTCTTGTAGAGGTCGGTGGAACATCAAGCGATCCTTGGTTTCCAGGTAGAGTCTGCTTTGTTGCTGCTTTGTGACCGTGATTCCTGTAGAGGTCGGTGGAACATCAAGCGATCCTTGGTTTCCAGGTCTGCTTTGTTGCCGTTGTAGTAGAGGTCGGTGGAACATCAAGCGATCCTTGGTTTCCGTTACAGCTTTTACTGTAGAAGTCGGTGGAACATCAAGTGATCCTTGGTTTCCAGGTAGAGTCTGCTTTGTTACCGTTGTTCCAGAAGAAGTTAACAGTACATAAGGAGATCCATGGCTTGTAAATACATTGTGTTTAGTTACTGTTTTTCCGGTAGATGTCGAGTGAGCTCCAAGAGATCCTTGGTTTGTAAGTATCTGCTGCTTAGATATAATTTTCTCGCTTAACGTTGGAGTATCAATAAACGCTCGGTTGGTAAGTACCGCTTGTTTTACCACTGTTGGCCCAGTAGCAGAATAAGCTTCAGGAGATCCACCATTTGGTATTTTTGTCTGCTCTGCCATAGTTTGCTTTGTGGAAGAAGCAGACGATGTGGTATCCACAGCATTAGTTGTAGTAGTAGCAGCAGTAGTAGCAGTAGTGACTGCATCTTGACGTCTTTGGGCCTCGGGTAAAGTGGATACATCAGGTGCTGACTGTCTGGATGACATAATGAGGGAATGAGCAGATCCTTGCGGTTCTAGTATCGACTTTACAGTTTGCCGTGAAGTAGCACTAGTTGCATTTGATCTTTGACCTGTAGATTTTGTCTGCTTCATTTCGCTTTGATTTTTTGTGATATTTGATCTGTTGCTTGTTGGTTCCCCATTCGTTGATGTTGTTCTATTCGAGGCAGTAGACACAGCGTTATTTACTGCATTATTTACAGTAGTAATGGTCATATTGTTTGATGTTTTAATTGCAGGCAGTTGAACATTTTGAAGAACATTATTCGATTGTATATTTTTGAATCTTGTGACTTTGAAACAGACTGGAAAGATCTGATTTGATCGGATGCAACACTAAACGTTCCCAAATGTTCTTGGTTTGACATGTGACCCGCAGCACCTATATCCTTGTTTGTTTGATGTGCGAGAGGTGCTATAGCTGTAGCATCCTGAGTAACCTTCTCAGGTATGTGTGCATTAGTGAGCGGAGGAATTTGACTGCGAATTCTAACTTCGGGGGTCCTAACTAGACCCCCTTTGTCTAGCACTGGTTTCATACTGATATCCCTTCTATTGTGTGTTTCTTTACGGGACATTATCAAACCCCTCTTTTCGTATGGAAGACGGTTTGACAAATGGGACACTGCATTGTCTAAACTCTGGTGTTCTGAAATACTGAAACCCTCATGATTAGATGTTATGTGTGAAGAATTTACGTTATTTCTGCCTACCGACATTGGAACAGGACGACGAATAGGTAATTTCTTTATGAATGAATTACCACCAGCCCCGCTAGTTATTAGGGGATCTTTGCGAGTGATTTGTGGATTTGCACTTGTCATGGAATGCTTGTTGACATCGGTTTGTACATTCTGATTTAGAGCTCTTTCTGATTCCATGGAAGATGTGTTTAAAGGAACTGATGCAGATGTAGACAATGATGAGGTTGTGTGTATTGCTGGTGTATGTTCAGTTGTAGGCATAACTGTGGTTGTTGATGATTGCATTGTTCTCCGAGTAACCGAAGGAGCCTTTCTTGTACGTGAAATCTTTGTTGGCTGTTCTTTCCTTAACCTGTCTGATGATTTATTGTTAACGCTCGTGGCGGAAGTAGGCACTTGTCCCATTGGTCGTGTCATTAACGGGTCCGTATTCGCGGATGTTGACAGAAACCGTCTCAGCATTGGATCCCTGCTTGCCATCAATCTTCTCCTAGCATTATCTAAACGTATTTGTCTTCGTGCAAATAGGTTCTGTATGGGAATGTTTTGTGAGATTAGATTATCAAATGAGCGTCCTGATTTCACCGTACCTGTTCCTGCTGGTGCGGCACGCTTTAATCGATGTTTTACGTTCCCCATTCCATTATCATTCAAGAGATGCCTTATGGATATTTCTCAGCCTCTGACGCACTATGTTTACTAGCCTGATAATAAAGATAATTGTCCCTTGCAGTCTGAGTGTTTCTAACAGGGAAGATGTCTTTTATTTCAGCATGCATAAGGAAATATCCATACTTTGTTGGCTCTTTTATCACTTTATTACCATCACCTACATCGCGCAAACGTTCATCAGTATCCTGGTGTGTGAGGATCGGATTTAAAACATCGGATGATTTTCCTGGACTTTTCCCG
Source organism: Haliotis rubra (assembly GCF_003918875.1). Classification (NCBI taxonomy): domain Eukaryota; kingdom Metazoa; phylum Mollusca; class Gastropoda; order Lepetellida; family Haliotidae; genus Haliotis; species Haliotis rubra. The sequence goes on along the minus strand of NW_025766181.1, from coordinate 810,166 downwards.
CCTCTTCCTTTCACCTGATCATTGGTGACACCTGCAGCGGAGTCCAAAATATTAGATGTCAGTTTCAATTGATTTGTTTGTGCGAGTGCATGTGCAGTGCTCCGAGAATCCAGCGGTGGTGCTGAGAATCCAGACGAGTGCTCAGTAGGAGGAACAGACGAAGTGACGTGGTCATTGACAAACACAGTAGTTGGTGATACACGTGAAGCATGCGTCAGGGGAAGAGTAACAGATACAGTATTAGTAACGGGTGCATCAACAGGCAATATTCTTACGTTAAGTGTTAGGTTGTACGGGTGCAAGTGTACATCTAGACTACGTTCAGCAACATGTTTAGAAGCTACATTCTTATCAAACGGTACCGTGGATCCCTGTGCTGGTGCTCCGGCTCCTCCAAACGCCTGTGGATCTTGGTATTGTGATGGTGCTGCACCCTGGCTGCCTGTGGGTGGCACAGATACGATTATTTCGTGTATCTGACCAGTGCCGCCTGTTTGGCTGCTGACGATCTGACGAATCTGGTCCATCACTGCAGGATCACCTACTAGCTGTTGAAGCTCTGCCTGGGTCATTGCGCCATGTGGACCATTAGGATCTAGCTGCACTTGTATCTCTGTCAGCTGAAGCATGAGGGAATAGTGTTACTGAACATTACACCAAGACCTACATGGTATATAAACAACACTACCAACTGGTTCAGTGTTTAATTTTGTGTAACGTCTAAATACAACGCATTCTTAACCAGGGTGAAACAATTAGTGTTTTTAAAAGAACGGCCCGCACATTATGGACGCTATTTCGCCTGATACGTGATATGGGGCGGTGGGTAGCCTAGTGGTTGGAGCTTTCGCTATTCACGCCAAAGACCCGGGTTCGATTCCCGCATGGATACAATGTGTGCAGCCAATTCTGGTGTGCCCCGAAGTGGTATTGCTTGAATATTACCAAAAGTGCCTAAAGTACCCACTCACTGATCCGTGAGACAGCGACTAACACAATTGGGTACTTGGACAGGCTATCAGTCAGGTCAATGATTGTGTCACTACATGACATGGGTGCATACCATCCCCACTTTAGCCAGGTCAATGGTTGTGTCACTACATGGCATGGGTGCATACCATCCCCACTTTAGCGGTTACGGCATGGAGGGGAGCTTAGTGGACCAAAATATACACCGGAATTGTGACATTGATGTTGACAAACATCAGCCTCAAAATGTGGAGTCACTTTCAAACATAGTATCTTGTGGTAGTCATTTTATATTCAGGATGCAGTGTTTTCATATTTTATATACCATGCATATTGACATTGTTTCTGTTAGGCCATACATTGATGAAACGTCAATGTTCCAAGCGATGACATATACATTACACGAAGACAATGCCTCAACAAGAAGCATACACGACATCTTGCAGTACTTTGACCTTGAAGGTAAGTGAGCACCAGGCCAGACTATTCATTCCTTAACGCAGCTGTACATTGCTTAAACTTTTGGCATGGTAGAGTGAGTGAGTGATTGAGTGAGTAGGGTTTAACGCTGCTTTGGTCAGGTATCAGATATATCACGGCGAGTCACCCATATATGGGTGGAACGGAGAGGTGTAGGTTTCAGAGTCGTCCACTTAGTATATACACTCACAAGCACTGGTATGGTGCTGATAAACATATAATTGGAACTAGCCGGGATTGGAACCACAATCCTAGGCTTCTGGTGCACCCAAGGGATGGAACTGCTTTCGGCACTTTAGACGACCGGACAACCCACGTAGTCACATGACAGAATCACATCCAAAAGGATTTATGCCAGGTTTCAGCTTTTTCAAAATACATCCGAGGTTAGTACCACCAACCTGTTCTCCATTTGGTCCAATCGTCTGTGTTTGTATGACCTGAAGGTCAAGCTGATCTGGTGGTTGTGCTGCGCCTGTACCCATCTGGCTAGTTCCTCCTGGTGCACTCCCACCCACCTGGCCCTGGTTGACACCGTGGGGACTACCCTGATGGATGGCATGCTGAGTGCCATGCCCAGATCCGGTACTGCCTGCGTTACCCTGAACCGGAGCAGGGTGGCCTAGGTTGACTGATCCTGTACAACATTCAATATTGCACCATTGCAAATATAGGCTGGACTGCACATACACCGTCATAAAGCGCGATACGTGTAGTTTGCAAGGATGGTGTTAAAACTAATGGAAAGTTTACCACCGAAAACAAAGCGACGGACCACATCAACACATAAACACCGTTGATATAAAATTTTCACGCTAGAGAAAGATAGTGTTGATTATCAGCGCAACGGATTCTATTGGGAGTAAACGTCAAAAAAGTTATAAATATTTGATAAATGGATCACTTAAAATAAGTAATGGCACGTTCGTGGAAAGTGTAGGCCGGCTAGTACCAACACCACAGACATACTTTGAATAAAACAATACGTGTTATAACCTAACAACCATCAGCCATGATGTTGCCATTCGACAGCAGTAACACGATAGTAACAAACAATTTATTTGATCTTTTTCGTCTACTACGGTGGTCCTTCTAGGCTACCATACTTCCGTCTTGTTTGCAGGAAGCCAATATTGTTTGACACATTTACACGGTTCAAGCTATATCACGAGTCTTATGTTTGAAACATCTACGATAATAATCCTCACCTTGTTGCTGAAACTGCGGAGCCCCGTGAGATTGTCCTTGTGCGTGCATGCCCAGTTGTTCTGGGGTCAAGGCATTTGGAGACAAGCCCTTGCTTTGAAGCCATCGTTGAAGGGTCTTGTTGAACAAAGCGTCAACATTTATCTGAGACAGTCTTTGAGATATGAAGTCATTTTGCCTGGGGGCGCTGTCGAATTGCATACGTGAATGTTGTATATACTGGGGATCTGCATAGCGCAGGATGTTACAGTTAATGACACGGTCGAAGTGGGGCTGAGTGGGGCGGTAGTTGTCCATGAGAAACTCTTCAAGGGGTAAATGTTTCATCGGGGAGTGGTGGTTGTTTCCGAAGCCATGACCTCCTTGACCTCCGTGACCTCCATGACCTCCATGGCCGTGAGAGTCGTGAGATTCATAGAGACGTCTGAGCATTTGGATCTAAAAACATGCCAATAAACTTTGTATGAAAATTTACATTTCAAATTTACATTTCCTGATTTAACAAATATGTGAAAGACTGAGCTCCAAATAAGATTTTCAGATTAGCCTTTATCGAACTATTATAGTTCCAAAAACAAACATAGACACATTCCCTTATGTCTCTTTCATAAAGATAGTCTTTTAAGTCCCAATCAGGAGTGACGTTGAAAGTTCCAATATTGAACCCAATTGATATCTTCAAATAACGTTCAGGTTTTCTAGGGTTTCCGATTTGCCTGGGGTGGCTCAGAAACAGTTGTAAGAGAGTAAGTATGTCATGGTTGAAGTCTGACATTTATAACAGTATTTGTTTCATACTATGTCAAAACGTGACAATAAGTTAGTACACTAGGATGTAATCGATCACACGTGATCGGACCAATGCTCTTACACCGCCTCCATTTATCATCTATCACTTTTTTCCTTGCATGGACTGGCGGGAGAACGAAGTAGACGCCCATGTTTTACGGCAACCCAAATGAATTCGATCTGATGTACATGATAAAGAAATCATAGCTGGGTTTGCCTGCAGTGTTTCGGCAACTGTGTTCAGCCTAGTAACATTTTGAAGACATTTGTATCGATGACAGTTAAATTTTGAAGAGGGTGCTTTTATTTGCCCGGTAATTTACGTACGTTAAAGATGTCGGAATGTCTTCGGTTTAATGTCGTGAAACTAAATATCTCCAGATTTTGTTTGTTTGACTGACGCAACTCTCAGCAATTTGAGGTTTTTGGTCTCCTGGAGTACTTGTGGCTATGTGTTTGCCAACTGCAGTTGGTACTTAGAGGTTTTAGTAAGAACATTCCTTTTGACAACAAAACAAATGGATCTTCGTCCATCGTCCATGATAAACCTGAACTATGGCCGCTTCTGAATCTATTCGATAGTATTTTCAAAGAAAACATTCATTAGAACACTTAACAAATCCAAATATTCATGAAGCTGTATTGACCAAACAGCAGCACCTCCTAATCATAAGCACAGCCTACGTACCTAACATTATCAGCCTGTTAACTATATAAACTTAATTTTGTTCCAGTACATGCTTTTTTCACAGTACTGTATATCGCAAGCTTGATAACGTTGTTAGCATCTACACCGAAACGTCGCATATATTGCCATGAAGTTGTGTATCTTTAGAACGTGTTAGTTCTCATATGGTTTTGGACATTTGGTAGAGACATGGAACGTGAAATCAGTCAAACGTAATGTACTTTTGCCAACAAGGTGAACACTGTATTTTGTCCCGTGTATCATTCAGTGATAAGCAGAAAGTTAGCTTAAACGATACTCTTTAAAAATATACAATCATCTAAACATCATAAAAATTGTTATATTCACAAATCAACATGTGAGCAGCCATTATGCCCGAAGCACAGACTCCAGTTGGTTGACCTTTAGAGAAGGATTAAGGTTTGGTAGAATTAAAAATGGAAATAATCAATAATGATAATAATGTCTGCCATTCTCTTAAATGCCTCAATATATGTCATGTCACGCAGCATGAATGATTGATGTACGACAGAAGAAAAAGACAGGCTAAAGCTTGTACTGATTTGAATTATTTCGACAACATTATTCCACAAAAGAAAATGATTAACAAAAATATATTGACGAAAAGAAGTAGTGATAATTAAATATCTTTATACACCGTACTTACTTACAGAAACTCCTCACTAAAAATATTCCCACAAATTCAAGGTCAAAACGTTTTAGTTCAGTATTTCAAACATACATTTACAGCTGTGATACTGCAGATTGTGATGTCAAACATACACTTACAGCTGTGATACTGCAGATTGTGATGTCAAACATACACTAACAGCTGTGATACTGCTGAATGTAATGTTCAACATACACTTACAGCTGTAGTACTGCTGAATGTGGTGTCAAACATACACTTACAGCTGTAGTACTGCTGAATGTGGTGTCAAACATACATTTACAGCTGTAATACTGCTGAATGTGGTGTCAAACATACACTTACAGCTATGATACTGCTGAATGTAGTGTTAAACATACACTTACAGCTGTGATACTGCAGATTGTGATGTCAAACATACACTAACAGCTGTGATACTGCTGAATGTAGTGTTCAACATACACTTACAGCTGTAGTACTGCTGAATGTGGTGTCAAACATACACTTACAGCTGTAGTACTGCTGAATGTGGTGTCAAACATACATTTACAGCTGTAATACTGCTGAATGTGGTGTCAAACATACACTTACAGCTATGATACTGCTGAATGTAGTGTTAAACATACACTTACAGCTGTGATACTGCAGATTGTGATGTCAAACATACACTAACAGCTGTGATACTGCAGATTGTGGTGTCAAACATACACTTACAGCTGTAAGTACTGCTGAATGTGGTGTCAAACATACACTTACAGCTGTAGATACTGCTGAATGTGGTGTCAAACATACACTTACAGCTGTAATACTGCTGAATGTGGTGTCAAACATACACTTACAGCTGTGATACTGCTGAATGTAGTGTCAAACATACACTTACAGCTGTGATACTGCAGATTGTGATGTCAAACATACACTAACAGCTGTGATACTGCTGAATGTGGTGTCAAACATACACTTACAGCTGTAATACTGCAGAATGTGGTGTCAAACATACACTTACAGCTGTAGTACTGCTGAATGTGGTGTCAAACATACACTTACAGCTGTAATACTGCTGAATGTGGTGTCAAACATACACTTACAGCTGTGATACTGCTGAATGTGGTGTCAAACATACACTTACAGCTGTGATACTGCTGATTGTGGTGTCAAACATACACTTACAGCTGTGATACTGCTGAATGTGGTGTCAAACATACACTTACAGCTGTGATACTGCTGAATGTGGTGTCAAACATACACTTACAGCTGTAATACTGCTGAATGTGGTGTCAAACATACACTTACAGCTGTAATACTGCTGAATGTGGTGTCAAACATACACTTACAGCTGTAATACTGCTGAATGTGGTGTCAAACATACACTTACAGCTGTAATACTGCTGAATGTGGTGTCAAACATACACTAACAGCTGTGATACTGCTGAATGTGGTGTGAACAAGACACTTACAGCTGTAATACTGCTGAATATGCTGTCAAACATACACCTACAGCTGTGATACTGCTGAATGTGGTGTCAACCATACACTTACAGCTGTGATACTTCTGATTGTGGTGTCAAACATACACTTACAACTGTCATACTGGTGGATGTGGTGTCAAACATACGCTAACAGCTGTGATACTGCTGAATGTGGAGTCAAACATACACTTACAGCTGTAATACCGCTGAATATGCTGTCAAACATACACTTACAGCTGTGATACTGCTGAATATGCTGTCAAACATACACTTACAGCTGTAATACTGCTGATTGTGGTGTCAAACATATACTTACAGCTGTAATACTGCTGAATATAGTGTCAAACATACACTAACAGCTGTGATACTGCTGATTGAGGTGTCAAACATACACTTACAGCTGTAATACTGCTGAATGTGGTGTCAAACAAACACTTACAGCTGTGATACTGCTGAATGTGGTGTCAAACATACACTTACAGCTGTAATACTGCTGAATGTGGTGTCAAACATACACTTACAGCTGTGATGATGCTGAATGTAGTGTTAAACATACACTTACAGCTGTAATACTGCTGAATGTGGTGTCAAACATACACTTACAGCTGTAATACTGCTGATTGTGGTGTCAAACATACACTTACAGCTGTAATACTGCTGAATGTGGTGTCAAACATACACTTACAGCTGTGATACTGCTGAATGTGGTGTGAACAATACACTTACAGCTGTAATACTGCTGAATATGCTGTCAAACATACACTTACAGCTGTGATACTGCTGAATGTGGTGTCAACCATACACTTACAGCTGTGATACTTCTGATTGTGGTGTCAAACATACACTTACAACTGTCATACTGGTGGATGTGGTGTCAAACATACACTTACAGCTGTAATACTGCTGAATATGCTGTCAAACATACACTTACAGCTGTGATACTGCTGAATATGCTGTCAAACATACACTTACAGCTGTAATACTGCTGATTGTGGTGTCAAACATATACTTACAGCTGTAATACTGCTGAATATAGTGTCAAACATACACTAACAGCTGTGATACTGCTGATTGAGGTGTCAAACATACACTTACAGCTGTGATACTGCTGAATGTGGTGTCAAACATACACTTACAGCTGTGATACTGCTGAATGTGGTGTCGAACATACACTTACAGCTGTAATACTGCTGAATATGGTGTCAACAATACACTTACAGCTGTAATACTGCTGAATGTGGTGTCAAACATACACTTACAGCTGTGATACTGCTGAATGGCGTGTCGAACATACATTTACAGCTGTAATACTGCTGAATGTGGTGTCAAACAAACACTTACAGCTGTGATACTGCAGAATGTGGTGTCAAACGTACACTTACAGCTGTGATACTGCCGAATGTGGCGTGAACAATACACTTACAGCTGTGATACTGCCGAATGTGGCGTGAACAATACACCTACAGCTGTAATACTGCCGAATGTGGCGTGAACAATACCCTTACAGCTGTGATACTGCCGAATGTGGCGTGAACAATACACTTACAGCTGTGATACTGCTGAATGTGGTGTACAGTTGCGATTTCTTATGGATGTGAAAAGGGTTTCGTCGTTTCTTTTTCTACCACAAAATTTACATGTGAGTGAGTTTAGTTTTACGCCGCTTTTAGGAATATTCCTGCAATATCACGACGGGGCACACCGGATATCGGTTATACACACTGTGCCCATGTGATGAATCGAACCCGGGGCTTCGGCGTGACGAGCGAATGCCACTGGGGTACCCCACCGCCTCAAAATGTTACAAGTATCTGTTCTGGTTACACGTATCTGTTTAAGGGTCTTTTACCTGGTAAGGAGAGACGTATTGGACGTCCTCAAACAATGTCCACATCACGCTTTGATGACAAGGGGGCGTGGTCAGACTCCCGTAGTAACGGTAATAACGTGTCGTATCAGCAGGAAGCAGGCCCAGCAGGTTCACGGATTGCAGATCGGTAAAGTTACCTGGAAATAATGGATTGTTGTCACTGATAAAACCACAAACTACACTTATAATCCCCAGGTTGTTGGGTCGTACCACCCATCAGCCTCATCACTTGTATTTTCTAGCTGCCACCATATAGCTGGATTATTGCTGAGTGCGGCGAAAACTAAACTCACTCACTCTCTCATGTTCTAATAAGAAGATCCGGTATAGAAAATTATCTTCGGCAGCCCATGTTTCTCGTAATAGGCAAGTAACAGGATCGGGTGGTAATGCTCGCAGACTTGGTTAACAAGTTATCGTATCGCAATTGCGTATAACGATGATCGTGCTATCAATCACAGGATTACTTGCAGGTCGCCGTCATGTCTCCATTCCTGGCCAGTACAGATGACTTAACTGGTCCAATTCTGGGCGAACATGGCACAGTCTATATTGGCCAGTACAGTGCACTGGTCCAGTAACGGTTTTTATTTTTGCTGATGTCGTTTTAGTATGAATTTTAAGGCGAGAAAGCGATGGCCCTAATCAGCCACCAAATTTTAGCAGCTCAATTCGGAAGGCAACAAAAAGGTAACAGGATGCTGTTTCATATAAATTTTGATTTTAGCTCATGAAAATCAGTCAGTACTGTTATATTTGTGAAAAGTCAAGTAACGGTATCTTATTAGCGATGGAAAATATGAAGAATGTACAATTGTATTATATACAATATATATAAGAGACACACATGTACAAAGTCGTATCATTCATCTAAGTCCAATATTCATATCCTTCCATTGCAAGGTAGGACTTAACATAATCAAGCATTCATCCAACTGTTTACAGTTGTCGGTCTTCGGTATATACGTATACATGCTATGATGGGCTTTTAGCATGGCCCTCCGTGGTGTGGAACCAGCACTACGTCAATATCCTTATTATTATTATTATTATTATTATTAGTTTTGAGTGGCTTGTGTCTCTCTAGCAGAAAACACTTGTTCACAAATTCTCCCACAATGCTTTGAGACTGCACCTCCTTTCACAGTGCACCACAGTGACGCTTACAGCCACACATCGTAAATTTGATACTAAACTCAAGCTCCTGCGTTATCCAGACCCAGCCAGACTGCGCTTTTCATATAGAGACTTACCAGCATACTTAGCTCGAACCACTCCTTCCTCAATGGGTCTGAAGTACGGGTTTTCCCTCTGCAAATACAGCATTACTTGTATGTAGATATATCCATGTTTCTCTACAGACTTCTCATATGGAGCATGTGAACAATGATAGGGAATTGTATTGTAAAAACATATGCATCAATGCGTATAATCACACATAATCATCGCGTTTGAGTCCGTATATTGTCTATGATATGTAGCACAACAGCGAACTTGTACTATCACCATACGTGGGCCGGTGGCTGGTAATGAAATATATACATAGCAATATGATGGCCGTAAGATATTGCGGCTGAGAGAGAGAGAGAGAGAGAGAGAGAGAGAGAGAGAGAGAGAGAGAGAGAGAGAGAGAGAGAGAGAGAGAGAGAGAGAGAGAGAGAGAGAGAGAGAGAGAGAGAGAGAGAGAGAGAGAGAGAGAGAGAGAGAGAGAGAGAGAGAGAGAGAGAGAGAGAGAGAGCACATGAATATCAGCAAACTATGTTTAGAGACATATGTACCGAAATGTATGACATGAAGAGAATCATTCTGTATAACAGTTCACAAGGTGAGGTTTCAGGTCATATACATACAAAGAAAAGCGTAACAGTATGGTTTCCCATAGTGTTGAATCTATAGAGTTATAAAAGTCGTTTTCTGCTCCGAAAAGAATGGCAACATATCTTGTTCGCCTTGCATTTCAAATATTACGTAAGTTTCAACATCAAGTTTATCAATTAAGTATGCAAAGAAATAATTTCGTTGTTGTATTAAGTTTTCACAGTGGAGAAGCATATGGAAATCATAGTCAAATGTTTGTTTATTACAAAGAGCACAGATTTTACCTCTTGATAATATTTTGACACAAAATTGCAAGGAAGATTTATAATCAGGGTGTTTATACGCCAGTTGCCAGAGAGTATGATAAGAGAGTGTAGTAGGAGTTGTTGCGTAAAATGACATGTTTGAACGATAGAGAGTTTGTGATCGCCATAATTGTTCTTCATAACTATGTACAGTAGCATTTACAATTCTTCTCCATACACGTTTTGGAGGAAATATGCCTTGAGCAATATATTTGTCAACATATGTATTTAGATTATACTTTTCAGATATTGACAAAAGATCATCACAGATGTTGTTAGATTTTACGGAAGTTGTAATAGCAGCACAAAAGATATGTTTTGCAAAGTTGTTACACTCAGTGTTATATAGTCGCCCAAGAAATAGCAGTTTGCATTTATCGATATACCCAATCAGTGACCATAATCCCAAATTTGTAGATATTGATGATGACCTCTTACCAAGACCTTGCACAAGACGAGCAAAGTACCTTTGTGTTTGGTCAAAGGTGTCAGCCTGTTGGATGTTTGGTAATACTTCACAGCCATACAGACTAGTTTTAAGAGCCATATTTTAACACAAGTGATTGGATGTAGGCCAGAATCATTCAGTCCAATAGATCTAAGAGAGTTTACATTCTGTCTTGCTTTCTGACAACACTTTTCACTTCTAGTTTTTGTATTCAAATCTCTTTATTCCATTACTGAAGAGGCCACAGGCCTATAGTACAAAATATAAAAACAATAATGGCATACAATCACAATGTTTGTAAACGTTATTTTCTTTGTTCAAAAGCATGGTGGATATACATACCAAGTTTACGAATATAAGTTGTATTATTAGAGTTCATTATCAAATCAAATTTCAACATGGTAGGATGTGAATAGTAATATTGTGGTAGATATTTTGTCCTTAAATCAGCATAGTAAGGACATACCAGCAAAAAGTGGAATTCATCTTCAATTACATTTAGTGCACAACATTTGCACAATCTGTTATCTCTTGGAATATTATAATATCTACCCTTCTCGATCATAAGATCATGTGAAGAGCATCTAAATCTGGATAATGAAACGTGGAATTTTCTAACATTGATATCGTGTAGGTATTGCTCTGTATGGAAAAAAAGATTTAAAAGTACTGTAAAAAGTGGATTTGGGCGACTGTATTAAAGATGAGTTCCAGGTCTGAATGTACATATCTTTTAATCTTTGCGATAAAGCATTATAAAATGACTTCGGGCAGGTAATCTTTTGTGACAAAATACATCACTAAAACCACAATGATTTAGTAAATTTCTAACATTCGTTACCCAATTTGATTTACCGTTGGTGTCAAACAAATACATCATGTTATAACATTTCTTAGGAAATCTTGATGCAGGCATATTCAAGAGCTTTACCCAGTATTTGATAACTTTTATCTGTGCTTTTAGATAAAGTGGGAAGCGACCGCATTCACCATAGATCATCACATTTGGGGTATTTAATTTAACTCCTAAGACTTTTTTTACACGCGTACAAGTGAACCTTTTCCAATGCTTCCAACCGAGAAAACCCCCAAACCTCTGCCCCATATAGCAAAATTGGTTTAATTTTTGTATCAAATATTTTGAAATATGTAGTTTTTGTAGAGAGGTTACGGTGGTGGTGAAAACAGTGGTTTGTGTATGTAAGTAAACAACGGTTAGTTAAAGAATAGTTGGTACATACTGGTGAAAATAGTGGTTAGTGTAAGTAAGACAATAATAAATTTAGTAAAAGAACGGTTAGTTAAAGAATAGTTGGTAGACGCTAGTGAAGACAGTGGTTTGTGTATGTAATTAAAAGAATGGCTGACACATGATGGAACTAAAACCAATGGTTTGACTATATTATGTTTCCATCCAAAATGTTTCTGTTGTACTCACAGCTATGTCAAAAAACGTCCCAAGCACAGCAAGACCGTCTCTGAACCTCATGGCGTTTGACAAGCTTCCATATTTGGTGGCATAACTTACGATGTGCATCTGTATGAAAGCAGAGGAACATAATACTACATATTACTGATACATGAACATAGGCATGAGGAGCACGACATTTGTGTCATTCACAAAACACTTACAGCTTGTGTCAAGAACGCAATAAGATATCAGTACGTAACATCCTTCGTCATTATTGCGACAATAACCCAATGCCCTGTGTCATTAACGTAACATTATATGTCATTCACTGACTGACTGACTGACTGAGTTTGGTTTTACGCCGCTTTTAGCAATATTCCAGCAACATCACGGCGGTGGACACCAGAAATGGGCTTCACACATTGTGCCCATGTGGGGATTCGAACCCGGGTCATCGGCGTGACGAGCCAACGCTTTAACCATTAGGCTACCCCACCGCCCCATATGTCATTCACACAACACTCTATTAGGTACATGCTATGTCATTAACACAACAATATGTTATCAATTACATTGTATGTCTTAAGGTCTACGGTATCAATCACATTTAGAGATGCGTATACCTTTACCCCTTCCTTTGGTACTAGCTCATGCTTGTAATCGTATTTCATCGTCTCGGATTGTCGCTGATAATATCGATCGCTGGTTGGTCTGGTACAAACTTATTATTTACTGACGAAAACTACTTCCTTGGTTTTTATTGCTGAATGTGGCCGAAAACAAACCATACGACACCATGGCCATGTATATCTGTGTGGTTCTTTTAGAACAAAATTATTGAGAACGTCCCATGATCAAACGAAAATGAAACCAGCTTTCCTCTTACCTCCAAGGGATATTTTCTACCATTGATGGAGTGTTCGGAGCCGAGGTTGTTGGAGCTGCCCCAGTGGAAGTGTAGCTCAGCGGTGTTGTACTGGCCGTCAAGGCCACCTCCCTCCACGGACATGTTACCAAATATGGATATACTTGCTGGAATTAACACACAAGTGGAATTACATAATATGAAAGAGGCAGTTGTTCCCTATGTTTGAAAATTAATGTTTGACCATTGTGTTTATATCTATTTGCATGCATGCCCAAGATCTACTAGCGCCTGCAGCCTTGTCAGGATCCGAAAATAACCCTTTGAATAACAATAAGGTATCCTTTGAGTTGAATAATACATGTATTTATCAGTGAGAGAGTTTCTTTCATAACTATAATACAACCAGACCCATTGTCATAAAAACAAAGCACATATCCTACATGAAGATGAGGTTAAGTATGCCTATTTCTTTGATGGAATCCAAGAGTTACTCATGTTTCTAATCTGTCGTGTTAGCATCCTACTACCCGTGAAGATCCGGGTTAGAACTGATCTTGATCAACCCATGCTTTTCGTAAAAAACGAATAACGGGATCGGGTGGTCAGGCTCATTGGCTGGGTTGACACATGTCATCGTATCCCGATTGGGTAGATCGATGCTCATGTTGTTGATCCCTTGATTGTCTGGTCCAGACTCGATTATTTACAGACCGCCGCCATATGGCTAGAATATTGCTGAGTGTGGCGTAAAACTAAACTCACTCACTCACTAGTATCCTACGTTTACTTCCAGGTTAGATGAAGTTTGTAAAACGTTACTTTCACTATGATAAAACTTCAATACTGCTCAAAGTGGCGTAAAGGACAAACTCACAACGAGAAAGAGTGAGTAAGGTTTGTACCTCTAACAGTATCACAGAACGACACAAGAAAGGTCTTTACAGGCTGTACCGTAGTGGGAATCACATCCTGGGGATGAAGCTAGCTCTTTTACTTTCTCTTTAGAAACATCTCACAAAATAACCCTGGTTACTCTTTCATTAGTCTTCAAAATATAGTTTAACGCATTGCAAGCATTTTCAACATGGTTGTTCTTCACTACCTGTATGCCCGTTGTTAGTGAGTCTGAATGCGGTTCGTAAGCCATCGAAGTTGTTGAACCTAAAGGGTGGTAGCTCCTGGTATATGATGTTCCGGTCTTGTATATTCACGGGAGACTGCCTGGTTCCACTACACGTCGGATATAGCAGCGACCAGTTGCCTGGGCCTGAGATGGATACAGAAATAGTCATTACTTAAGCAGAAACTTTGAACGTCATTTAGAAGTGATGCACATAAATACAAGACGTATTTATGGACGTCAACTTCTATATTTTGAGGGACACGACGTTTCGGGGTTTATTCTTACTCCTTCATCAGGTGACCGCCTCCGTGGTGTAGTGGTTAGAGCGTCCGCCCGGAGAGCGGAAGGTCGCGGGTTCGATCCCCGACCGCGTCATACCAAATAACGTTAAAATGTGGTACTTGTTGGTCCCTGTCTGGCGCTCGGCATTAATGGGTACAACAAGGACTGGTCGGCTCGGAGTCAGTATAATGTATTTCTGCTTCACTGCGGCATGGTATCTCAGTGAGCTAGCACTATAAAACCAGCTTCAGTCTGGGCTAGTACAAGCAGCCGCACATACACACACACGCATGCACGTCGTCATATGAGCGAAATATTCTCAAGCACGACGTTCAACCCAATTTCACCTCACCTTCATCAGGTGAAACAAATGACTGATCAGGACAAAAAAAAGCCATGATGAAGAAGTAAGAATTCATTCCGAACAGTCGTGTCCCTCAAAATATAGAAGTTGACATCATCGCCTATATTACTTAAACATGCTGAGAAACGGAGAATTTTACCATTGTATAACTTGCATCACGTATATACATAGGAGTCGATAAAAGTGTAATAGTCCAAACATTTTCTATTGGATTTAGGTCAGGGCTATAGCTTGGCCAATCCTATAATGTCATATTTGGGGTCCGAAACCAGGCTTGCGAATGCTTTGAACGATGTTTTGGTCGTTGTCCTGCTGGAAAATCCAAAATTTTCCATAGAACACGTGAGCAGATGGAAGTAAATGCCCCTCGAGAATATCTGTGTACCGCTCACTGTTCATATTCCCTTCAAATACACAGAGGGGCGTTGCCCCTAACACAGATATGCCACCCCACACGTTAACTTTCGGACTGTACTTTGGGCGCTGATACAAAGGTTTTTCAGTTTGTTTGGTCCAGAATTTCAGTGTATTAGGAAACAGCCACACAGAACTTTCATCTGAGAAAATCACATTGTCCCAGTTAAAATATCTATGCTGTAAGCACCAGTTCAACCTTCGCTCCTTTTATTCAGGTTACGTGATCGGTGATGGAATTCTACGACTTTTCTGCCAACCCATTGCATGCAGCTCAGTTCTAATTGTCTCCTTACAGACAGCCACAGTTCCTCTATCTATCATATCCAGCCTTAAGTTTTCTAAACTCCTTCGTTTGTTTTTAGAAACAAGAATACCAAGCCGCCTCCTGTCACCGACAGTCAATTTTCTGGGTCTACCTGCGCCTCCCTGGTGCTCAGTGTCATATCCATTTGCAATATTTTTCAAAACACGATAAACAGTGGACAAAGGGATGCCTGTTCTACTTGAAATCACTTTAGCTGATCTGATGTCCTTGTTATAATACTCTAAAATCAACTTCCTCATCCTAAGTCATCCATACTGAGGATCACTGAAAATGTCGTCTGCTAGCAAGTAAACAAAGGGGATAACTCTTCAAAAACTAATGAAAAAGGATTAACGGAGTTGTCTCTCGTGAATGAAACCAAGCACTTGATAGCTGGTCAAGGTTGTTTATACTAGAAATCCAATTAAACATATTCCTAAAATTCTCAATAATTTCTGGTCATACTATATTCTTGTCTTGAACACAGTTAATGACTTGAGAGATAGAGCGAATGAAGACGCTATGTTATTGTGAGGACATTGCAACATTGCACTGGTATTATGAGCAAGTGCGATTGAAGCAAAAACGCCTTGGAAACAGCGGTTGATATCGTATCTCACATAGCAACGTCGTCTGTGATAACCAGTTGACATTTGCAATACACAAGACACCCGTAGAGGGAAACGAGTCAGGAACCATTTTGTGCGTCTTCAGGGATTGCACAAAAATACCCAAACAAACATCATGTGTCTATGCAAACACTGCACGGTTCTGAATGATACCAGCAAAAAGCACAAAGATTACGCAAACACGGCTGGACAACCAAATTTTATCTCCAAATAGTTTGGGTCAAAGATTTGATTTAAACTTCGTTTTCCCCTTTTCAGACATTTGTGCAGCAATCGTCATATGTAAAAGTTGAAAACATTTTGGAAGAACGGAAGTTTCTCATGTTAACTTCGTAAGTATTTGATGGCAATTGCTTTCTCAACAGTTTATATTCCTCTAAAACCTTCTCCGCTCATATCATCTCTAAATGATCGTTGAAAACCATACATGTATAATCCCAGTAGCATTCTGGTGGTGTGCATGAGGTTAGATAGCAAAATATTCATTTTCGTTCAGTAATTCATTTAATTCAATGTGTGTCTTGGACAGTCACAACGCACCTCAGTTATACATGAACTGAAGCAGTCATGTTTTAACAGCATCATGGCATCCATGTACATCCGCTGACAGACAGAAGACGTATGGTTGGGCAAAACCTACCTGCGTCGCCCTTGTAGCTCCAGTGATGGCTGAGATCACCGCCCCCATTTCGACCTGGAATATTAAAAATTTAACATAGATTAAGTTATTTGTATTCAATAATTGAAAGTCTTATCATTTATAAAATTGCTGCACATATAAAAACGTTGTTTGAAGTTGAACGTCAACTTGTCTTACATGTTCCTCCAGGGGAACATTGCTCTGATCTGTTAATCCTCGTGGTCGCCGTTGGGCTATTTTTGTGTATTTTCTTCTTATGTAGCTCATAAACTGACACATGGATAATTAAATCAACTGTAATGCAGATCGCCACGGCGCCTGTAAACTCATTATGCCAGTAATATGTGTATTTGGTAGTTGTTCGGTATTAGTAAATGAAATTTATTGTCACGTCTCAATACAAGAGGATTATATCCCTGTCAACTGCCTTTGACAACGACGCCTAATAAATAACGTTAATCCCCAATGATGCCGGCTTTTGTAGTTTATGGTGGTAAGGTTGGATACATGTAAGGTTGGCTGTCAGATAATAAACTTCCTCGTAATCGATGAATTCCCTTTTGCGTAGAATATCTGATGGGACCATCCCTTTTAATCTGAACCTTTGAAAATAATATTATGTAGGTGTAGGGATTTTAATCATGTAACTTAACATTGGTCATACATTAAACAGAATGAGTTTTAGACTCGTATTATACTATCCCGAATTTTGGCTACCAATCAATCAGTCAATCTTTATTGACTCCAAAACCACCTACGGTGGTACAAGAGCAAAACACAAAACATATATTACACATTATGCATGCGTCTTAGGGACTATTTTTTCACAAGATTTGTACAATATTTATGGATCTAGACAGGCATTTCAGTTCATTTGTGCACTTAGGTGTCACATCTACAGATGTAATGAAACTCATCTCCCATCACTTTTAGTTGCTAAGTTTACATAAACGATCTTCCCTCGCAATGCCCTGCAACCGGCCAGTCTCTATAGATAAGTTATGATTTGAAGTGCGGAATGTGCGACAGGTGAACAATTGGCTTGCCTTTGCATGTATTCATGATGGTGCCACCGGCCGGGCAGGATAAACTCACATTTGATCGAACTCCTTGTATCAGCACTATTGTGATAGTGATTCATAAATAAATGCTCATGACAAGATATAGTGGGATTTATACAGTCGACTCTGCTTTTAGCAGAAATTTCTCATGAATGTGGAAAGGGTTTGGTCAATTTCCTTATTGAAAGACGACATGTTCGTAAAATGGATGAAGTGTCACTTTAATACACTAAGAAGCCAAACAAAGAATGCATTCATGTATGAAGAGGGATAGATATAAACCAAATAGGAAATGGTTACATGATTCTGATAATTTGATACCGGTCTCATTGTTGTGTTCTGGACGTCACCTTGCAGTGTTGCGGCGGCCTGTAGCCTAGTTACGTTTTGTGTGTCCTATTGGGGATAATCCCCTTTGCTCGTCAGTTATTGTAGATGGAATAGACGTGTGTGAATTTTACTTCCCTCTATGTGATCAAACAGGTGGATCTGTTCTTCGTACTGTTTTATATATAGGTGAGCTGGACAAGCCTGCTCACGAAGCTATTTAATAAATGTAAAAGTACTGTAAGAGTGAGAGTAAAAGTAAGTGAGTGAGTGAGTGAGTTTAGTTTTACGCCGCTTTTAGCAATATTCCAGCAATATCAGGGCGGGGAACACCAGAAATGGACTTCACACATTGCACCCAATGTGGGGAATCGAACCCGGGTCTTCGGCGTGACTCGCGAATGCTTTAACCACTAGACTACCCCACCGCCCAGTAAAAGTAAAAGTAAAAGTAAAATATTTATGGCACCAGTGAGTTTGTGTTTGATGTGAAACGGGCATTTGTACCATTGACATACATGGATGTTAGACAATGTCTGAACCATAGAAGGACAACATAGTTGACATATTATCTCGGTGACGCAATGAGTGAGTGTCACTTCCAAGCTTGTTGGTGCTCCGTCGGTAATATGCATGGCTGATTTTGTTAAAGTCTCACTTCTGTCACGTGTGACAAGTCATTTATCACACGAACACCATGCCTAAAGGGCACTCTGATTTTGGTTCACTTTCTTCACAGAACAACATAGAAACAGAGACCTTCGATCTCCCACGGCTTTGTCGCGCTTAAGTTGTTACGTCATTCTATTTTATTATTGTAATCACTTTATTTTTTCTCGTATAAATATAGAGCGTAAGTAAAAGTGATATATCTTTTTGTTCTTGAGTGAATGAGGGACAGAACGTTAAAACAGCGTTTAGTATTTCAGTTATGTCACGACGTTCCAGCTAAATCCTAAACGAAATTCATACCTTGTGCATCGTGAAATAAACGAGAGCTGGTATGTCACTCACAAAACAAGCATTATGGTCACAACAAATCATGGATTTGAACTCATACTCAGCGGATCCTGTCACGACTGAGGCGTTTCAGTCAGTTGGGCCACCAATGTGTTCTAACTGTTAAGGGTAAGGGGGGTGGCCTAGTGGTTAAAGCGTTCGCTCGTCAAGTCGAAGACCTGAGTTCTATTCCCACATGGGTACATTGTGTGAAGCCCATTTATGATGTCCGTGACAATTGCTGGAATATTGCTAAATCGGCGTGAAACTTTACTCACTCACTCACCCATTATTAAATTTTAAAACATGCCCGAGAACTCACCTAATTCAACAATATTACAACAGATGATCCACAAGAAGAGCAAACCTCTTTCTCCTGAACGTCAATATATAGAACTCTAAAAGGGAGGACAGCAGCTACGCGTATACCAAACTGGCGGATATAACGAGGGTCCAATCCACTATCAGTCAACAAACTACGCTTACAACGAACTAACATTGGTTGTCCCTTTGAGTTTGTTATAACCGTGGTGTACGTTATTTAGTTAAATACGTCTGGTAGTAAATAGCATATATCTTTTACATAACTTGTATTTGTTGCACGATGCTATGACATACAGAGATAAAATGGTGATGGATGTCAAGCGGCACCACAACAGGAACGTATACTGACGGCCAAAACAAAGTATACATTTCAAACTTGGATCTGCCCCAAACATTACACAAGTTAACAAACATTACCACACTGAAACCGGGCGCGGCCGAAAACGTCCACGACTATAAAAAAAGTGCACAGAGAATTGGGACTCTTCTAAAAACATAACACGTGACCAGCGCGAAGATTACCCCAGGTTCGACGTTGTGCGCACCACTGTCGTCTGTTGGCAATATGTTTGTAAGGGCTGCACAACATGTTCCCGTTGAGTATGAAAGCTGGACCGTCACTGGAACTCGAGTAGTCATATTTTTATTTACCTAACCCATGTCGGATCAATCGATCCTGTACTCTTAATGTTAACATGGACACCATTGCGAGAATACCTGTGACGTGGGACGCCATGAGAGGGGTATGTCGTCAACATTTGGGTCAGTCTGCTAATCACAGGCTGTGAACTATTTAACATATAGGCTACTGCGTGTAACATATAGGATTTCGGCAACTTTCCAGAATGCAAATAGTCTGTAGATGTTCAACGCATTGCAAACGCCGCACCTCAAAACAAGGCAGGAAATCAAACACGTCTCCGATATACAATGGGCAGAATCAGTAAGACAGAAATAATTAATTAACTTTTCTTTAAAGCGTCAAAGTTAGGAATAACACGCCTGCGTATGACAGCGTGAGGTAGAGAAATCCATCGGATGTGTTTTAGCTCTCGGTTTTACAGACTGAAATGAAATGTTCTTTCATAGGAGCTACCTTTGTCCTAGTAGCTCTGTATTGTACATGTCACGATGCCCGATATCTTTAAGAGCATGTAAGAAGCTACCTGGAGAGAAAGACAGCGACTTGACATCATTGTGAGAATACATGTGATCGGCGCTTATTGACTGCATTAGGGATCATTCTCTCAATAGTTTCATATAGTGGTTTGTCGTTAACACTAAACATCCTTACGGAAACCTACAGATATTCGATACAAGATCTAGTTATGGAGTAGTTATATATAGGTAAATCTACGTTTATGTATGCACACTCTTGAGATCGTAATAAATGTATTATGTAGTACATTTTAAACAGTGTAACATATAACAAATTAAAAAATTTCAATCCAGTTTTCTCCGTTCTTTGACACGTTAAACAGTTTCACTCCGATAGGATGCTCACAACAATGTCAGGTTTTCAAAGTTTTGTATAGAAAATGAAAGGAATACACAGAAAACGGTGTATATGTTCTAATTTACTTGAGGAATCTTGCGTGCCGTTATAAGGAATACTTTTGATGACCAGGCGATATATAATGTATATATGATATCAATTCGCTTATATTGTCCCATATCCTAGCAACTACATTTCAGTTTCGCAGCAATAACAGAACTACATTTTGCATCAATAACAGAACTACATTTTGCAGCAATAACAGAACTACATTTTGCAGCAATAACAGTCCTACATTTTGAGGCAATAACATTTTGCATAAATAACAGACCTTCATTTTGCAGCCACAACAGCATTTGTATCAATAACAGAACTACATTTTGCAGCAATAACAGAACTACATTTTGCAGCAATAACAGAACTACATTTTGCAGCAATAACAGTCCTACATTTTGAGGCAATAACAGAACTACATTTTGCAGCAATAACAGAATTACAATTAATAGGCAATAACATTTGGAGGCAATAACAGAACCGCAACTACATGAACTACATTTCGCATTAATGACAGAACTATATTTTGAGGCAATAACAGAACTATATTTTGCAGCATTTGTATCAATAACAGAACTACATTTTGCAGCATTTGTATCAATAACAGAACTACATTTTGCATCAATGACAGAACTACATTTTGAGCCAATAACAGAACTACATTTTGCAGCAATAACAGACCTACATTTGGAGGCAATTACAGAACTATCTTTTGCAGCATTTGCATCAATAACAGAACTACATTTTGCAGCAATAACAGACCTACATTTTGAGGCAATTACAGAACTATCTTTTGCAGCATTTGCATCAATAACAGAACTACATTTTGCAGCAATAACAGAACTACATTTTGAGGCAATAACAGAACTACATTTTGAGGCAATAACAGAACTACATTTTGAGGCAATTACAGAACTATATTTTGCAGCATTTGCATCAATAACAGAACTACATTTTGCAGCAATAACAGAACTACAATTAATAGGCAATAACATTTGGAGGCAATAACAGAACCGCATTTTGAGGCAATAACAGAACTACATGAACTACATTTCGCATTCATGACAGAACTATATTTTGAGGCAATAACAGAACTACATTTTGCAACAATAACAGACCTACATTTTGAGGCAATAACATTTTGAGGCAATAACAGAACTATATTTTGCAGCATTTGTATCAATAACAGAACTACATTTTGCAGCATTTGTATCAATAACAGAACTACAATTTGCAGCAATAACAGACCTACATTTTGAGGCAATAACATTTTGAGACAATAACAGAACTGCATTTTGCAGCAATAACAGAACTACATTTTGCAGCAATAACAGAACTACATTTTGCAGCATTTGTATCAATAACAGAACTACATTTTGCAGCTATAACCGACCTACATTTTGCAGCAATGACAGAAATACATTTTGAGGCAATTACAGAACTATATTTTGCAGCATTTGCATCAATAACATAACTATATTTTGCATCAATGACAGGACTACATTTTGCAGCATTAACAGAGCTACAATTAATAGGCAATAACATTTTGAGGCAATAACATTTTGAGGCAATAACAGAACCATATTTTGAGACAATAACAGACCTACCAGAACTACATTTTGCAGCAATAACAGAACTACATTTTCTATAGTAATAACAGAACTATATTTTTGCAGCAACAACAGGACTACATTTTACAGTAATTACCTTCACCTGAACAAGATTTCGAGAGCGTCTTCGGCTCACTGCCTGGATGATGTCCATTATTCTTCGTGTCATAAAACTGTCTGCTTAACATTAACAGGCATTGCACCTTCATGGCATGCACATGTGATGTCACAAAATGTCTTCCTTGTGTAAAATAATATCAGTATTGCTGCTCTTTGTTCGCATCTGATCAAACTGTTTGGACGTATAGCAAATAACTGATATTCATATGTAAATATTGATTAAACATGTAATCAAAACTGTGGCGAAATTTTAAGACGCGAATTTTTCGACTTTGTCATTCTTGGTACACAAATGTATTACCTCCGAGTCCCTCAATGTAATTATGAAATCACACGAAATCACTAATGAATGCATATTTGACCATTACCTAAATACAAAATTCATACAGTAAG
Source organism: Haliotis rubra (assembly GCF_003918875.1). NCBI lineage: Eukaryota > Metazoa > Mollusca > Gastropoda > Lepetellida > Haliotidae > Haliotis > Haliotis rubra. The sequence goes on along the minus strand of NW_025766181.1, from coordinate 787,057 downwards.
GTTTGACAAAGGTAAAGACTGTTATCGGATTCCTTCAAGAACTCAGATTTGACGTGTGTCCCAAGTCAGAGACACTTGGGTTGATGTCCGAAATGTGATGCAAGAGGTTCGTCAATCACCATATCATTCAGAGAATGCGCAACACAGTTATCACGATGAACAGTTGTATTTGCAACGAAAAAACATAATTTAAAAGTTCTTACCCGTCGGTGACTCCCCATAAAGGAGGGTAGACAACAGTAGATGTAGAAATTGTTGGGCCATCACCACCGACTGACAAGCTGCAGTACGGGCTATCGCTTTCTTACGTTGTGACGAGCACGATTTACTGCCAGTCAAACTTGTCTCGGCGGCAAAGCATATATCAAAGGCTTGCCTCTTTTACAGTACGGGACGCCGCTCTTGTTCTCTAATCAGTTGTTTAAAGAGGACCTTTATTGAACACGAGATTGTATTGGGAAACAGGGATGTCCTGGCGTGACAAAAAATGACTTCATAAACGTGTCACGCCTGGGGGGATGTTCCGAAGACGCCGTTGTCACACTTGAGCGAACAACACCTAGGCCTTAAGTCTCCTTGGAGAGAATTTGTGTGGCGTTTGACAGCTTGCGATAAAGCAGGAGGTACAACGATGACTTTGAATATTATGATAGTATGAGGAAAGAATGAGTAGGATTAATTCCGTGCTGAACGTTATTTCGATTCTTTCAAGGCGTATTAACTTACTGTGGTGGGAAAGCCCTGAGGGTGTCATTACCGCTTTGTCCGTCACAGTCTCATTTGATCACCCCTGAATTCAGAATACAACTTAACAAAATCTCAAAATTAATATCAATACTCTCTCCATTTGACGAATATGGACTACTGGAGTGAGTGAGTAAGTGGGATTGAGTGAGTGAGTATGGTTTTATACCTCTTTTTACAACATTCCAGCAACATCACGGAAGGGGACACCAGAAATGGGCTTCGCACATTGTACCCAAATGGGGAATCGAACCCGGGCCTTCGGCGTGATGGGCGAACGCTGTAACCACTAGGCTACCCTACCGCCCGGCAAAAGGCCATAGAACACGTCCCTAGGCCGACTCCTTGTGTGCGACTCGAAGTTTAATTACTAAACGGAATGTCGAGACAATAATATATATGAAGATGTGTTTACATACGTACATGTATCTTGTATACTTTGAATCTGCTTATCAAATGGGTTCTATTTGTCTTCCAGATTGATGAGTCTAATTACCATCCAATTCTATCCTGACACTTGAGTCTAATTACCTTCCAGGTAGACTTCGAACCATGCGGGGGCGGTGGGGTAGCCTAATGGTTAAAGCGTTGGCTCGTCACGCCGAAGACCCGGGTTCGAATCCCCACATGGGTACAATGTGTGAAGCCCATTTCTGGTGTCCCCCGCCGTGATGTTGCTGGAATATTGCTAAAAGCTGCGTAAAACCAAACACAGTCAGTCGAACCATGCGTGCCATAAGTGGGCTGACGTCCTGAAAACTTTGGTGAAACCTAAAACACATAATCAGTCAGTATTCGAACCCACGATTGTACGTTTCTGACACACCCCTGGAACGCAGCTCAGCAAACTTCACTGAATTGTTATCCGTGTCCCCTTATCAACATGAAGTGCGTAAATTCAAACATAACTGTCTTTGTGGCTTCCATTCAAGGCTCCTAAAAGTTATAGTTAAAAGTATAGACCATAAAGGATATTTGGGTTTTATATTCCATATCTGCATCGTCCAATGAATTGTTTTAGCGAAGAGACGAATGAGGATAGTGTCTTATCAAGTGTCCAAAACATGGACAATTAGTTTCCAAAGGGATAGTTGGTTGTGTGAATGCTGGGTAAAGTTATCCGTATTTAATTCCCCATAGATACTCTAGGAGTAGAATAGTTCCCCAATATCTCCTACTTGTCATGCAATGAAGTTCATAATGTTACAGGGTACCAATTTAAACATGTCGAAATGACATTTCAAGTTTTTTGATGTTACAGTGGTATCACCTGCGGGATGTTACAGGAACAGCATTTTGAAAACAAAACATAAATCATATTATGTTACGGGGACAACTCTCTACATTCATCATCATGGGAGCTGGCACACGAACAGGTTCCGGAATCGTCGGGTCACAGACTCGTCACATTTCGGTTTGGGATTTCATGATGCTTGACATCTAGTATTGTGTTAAGGACGATAAGCGCATGGATATACACAGCGTATAAAGTCGCGGTCAAGCTTAGGGAGGAATAAATTAGCACACGTTGATGGCCTCTTGACATATTATAGCATCTCACAAAGAGGGGATACAGATGCGGGCAATAAAAACCTTCTGGGGAATGTGTGAATATGGTTTTACGCCGCCCTTAGCATCATCGCGGGGACACCACAATGGGTTACACACCCTCTACTCATTATGGGCGGGACACTTGAGGAGACTTAAATTAGGATGTCTCACTGTTCGAGTTACGTAAGAACTGACGCCAATATATTCTGCATGTTTGGAAATATAAACGTAAACTACTGTTTTTTAGGCCAGAGCACACGAAATAAAATTCTTACGCAGAACCCCAGCGACTCCTTGGGATGCGATTGGTCCAGGCACTGTAACTCGCTGTATTGCGTGTTATCACACAATTAGTATCCGTGAATGTGTTATGAAAAGACGGGTGAATGATTGAAACCCATGTGTTGTACAACATATCCATAACAGCTTGCAGTCAAATGCATAATGACCCCAATCGACTGTTTGATGCTTAACGCGGCCCTCGGCAAAATTCCAGCTGGCCTGAAGATATATAAACTTGGCCCGTAGATAATCGAACCCAGCTAGCACAAACCAGTGACTGATATTGAGCTACGATCCACATCCACGATTAGTTTTGTAACATATGCTATATATGGGATTACACGTTTTTTAGTAAAGAACAGATTCTAGAACTTTTGTTGGGTTGAGTCCAATCCGGGATTCGAACCCACACCATCAGATTCAGCACCACTTTCTAAATGGCATTGTTTAATCATACGATTATTTTTGTTTTTGATTCTTAACGGCGCACTCGGCTGTATTCCAGCAACGTAAGGTTGACATGGAACAGAGTTTATACCATGGGGACCAGTGCGGTCGCCTCCGTAGTGGTACGCTGAATCTTAGTCAACCAATCACTGACCCTAGTCACCCGATCCAGATGTCGCCTCATATGATCAGCAAATTCTGTTCGTGACCAATGATAACCTAGACTCCTCATGTTCGGGATGAAGTATAGATAACGTCTTGTTTTCAGACATGTGTGTAGAACTATGGTTTGTTACGATGCAAGACGTTGCCTGATGTCTGACGTCAACTGTTTTTAATGATATATTTCGAAAATCGGTTTTGGATAAGGAAGGGGCATTGTCGTTTTATTTGAAATATAATTGATAAATTATAGTTACATAAGTAGATTAAGAATATGTTATTGGTCTGTACAGGTCAGGGGCCATATCCACAACACGTCCGTAGCAGTATGCCCTTCGTAATCCTATGATACAGTATAGACTAACGAGAGGTCGTAACGTTACGAACGCTTTGTGGAACGAGACCCTGCACCTGATTTGGAGATAGTCCACCAGTAGGATTTCATTAGAATCTCAGGATACAGATGTCATCAACTTGCAAGCTGATAGAACAAACTTTGCCTTCTTCGAATGAGATGACATCAGGCTCGTCCATGGTCACGAACGGCTACGGCTGTACTAAATCAGCGGGATGTGCTTCAGAACGCGTGATGAAGTACCAGAAGTACGATGCTCAGAAACAGAAGCGTGCTGCACAACACTGGCAAGGAAACGTGCTTCGTCGCCTAGACGTTACATCATCTCCGGCAGCTTGTGTTGTAAGCCCTTGCAATTCGACATACTTAATGCCAGCCAGTTTTGATAATTTTCATCAAGAGACAATACCCACAGAAATATCATACCTGTTGGGTACCTAATTAACGCAAATTGTGTACGGTACATCCGTTTGAGGAATGCTCAGAATATTTTTTTCACGCTTCATTCATCCTTATCAATACTCATTGAAACAACGGCTGTTTTGACGTAGTCAACAATATTCCGGGGATGTGATCAGACACGTGATTGATACTGTGAGATACAGTGGTATTTCATGCCAGACTTCCTCATCGTCTTGAGACAATACTCGGGCAATTGTCACAGCTTAAGCGACGAGGCAAGCGACGGTATCAACTAAACTTGCATGAATTGTATTGCACCATTAAACTTATATTATTAATACACCCTTATCATCCATATCACTACTATTTTTACAAATCTACCACCGTTTGCAATCCAACCATGAAACACTTCTACCACAGTTAGACATATACCTATTTTACTACCTGGCCATCTTTAGACCCCAACAAATTCTACTACTTTATCATCCTCAGATCTCAACGATGTTTACTTCCCTACATAATTAGACCTCTACCAAGTGTAGTACTCTACCGTCCTTACAACCCTACCCATTTTACTACTCTACCATTCTTAGACCCTACCAAGTTCACTACCTTAGAATCCTTACAGTCTTGCCAATTTCACTAGCTTACCATTCTTAAGCCCCTACCAATTTCATTAGCTTACCATCCTTACAGCCTTATCAGTTTGACTGCCCTACGAACCTTACACCCCTACGAACTGTACTACCTTACCACCGGTATACCCCCAACAGGCATGTCTAGGTTACGTCAGCAATGTCTGAATATCGTAAGTTCTGTCTCTTGTCATTCAAACTAATGCCTTAACAAGCCAAGATATTTAGAGTAGTCATGAGTCATAAAGAAGAAACGCAACATAGACCTAGAGGTGAGGGGAATCAGGTTAAAGAGCAGAAGAAAAAAACTCGAAAAGATCCGACGTCTTTCAGAATACAACGGAGAACCTGATTAGAATTCGTAAATGTTGAGATACTGCATGTTTCTCCAGATGAGTCATTAATTCTACCGACATTGATTTGTGGTAGATTTCTGAACTTCCTGAAATAGTGCCAATCACAAGTGTGACGGATACAAGCCTAGAGCCCTGCATGTCATGTCCTTCAATCAAATTAGCACTGTGATGAATGCAGCAGAAGGACCCGTGACACTCAGAGAAGGAGGCCTCGTCCTATTGTCAATGAGTGGGTGGGTGGGCGAGTGAGTGAGTGGGTGCATGGGTGGTGGGTGAGTGAGTGAGCAGATTGATGGCTGCATGGCTGGATGAGTGAGTAAATAAGTGAGTGAGTGAGTGAGTGGGTGGATGGGTGGTATGTGAGTGAGTGAGTGAGCAGATCGATGAATATAATATACTCATGGCAATAACGGTTGAGTAACAATTTTTGTTATTAGAGACATGTGTGGTATGTGAGTGAGTGAGAGGGGTTGAGAACCATTATTGGCATGAGTATATATAATATCGTATCAGCATTAAACCGACGGACACTGGAAATAGGATTCTAACCATCATGAAATAGAAATGTGGCATGACTAGCCAACGCATGAATCACCAGGCCACCCGCACTAGGCTACCCGCATTTCTCTTTCAATAATATAATGATCACACCAACATGCAATCAAATTGTGTCGTTATTTTAGCTAGTATATTACACATCCGTGAATGAAAAACAGTTATCCTCATAAATTACAACGTTCTTTAAAACGTTCTCTCAGACACTGCAATATGAATCGATTAAAACATAAAATAAAATTATGTGTCGACAGTTATGCGAATATAAAATTATTCGCAGTATATTTCATTATGATGTGTGTAGGAAGCAAAGATGACAAATGTGGCACTTCCTGCTACTATTTTCATTACGTTAGATCACAAAACTAATAAAAGTTTAATATGCCTGAAAGGTAAGGTCTTGTGAAATGGTGAGTGAGCATGCCCAGATTGGATGTTGCAGTTTTAGCCTATTGTTACCAAAAGCTCCTCGGTATAACAGCTCAAGTAAATTTATTCCCGAAACTATTTTCAAAATGGGGTAGGTATAGAATGACGTACATGGTCCATCAGTCTCGATGGCGAACCTGAGCTTATGTATCTGCTGTCAGTTGATGGCGCTCAACTCACATTAAGTATGAGGAGGACGGTGTCTTTATCACACGTCACACTTAATTATATACGTATGTCTTACTCATACGTATTTTGGTCCGAATAGACAGGAATACCACATTTGGGCATTTATTGGCTTCGTACTGGTGTATTGTATTTTTTATCCAGAGCTATTTCCATCGGAAAATATCGTAAATATCCGGAAAATGGTGTCTCAGGATTAATTCGAGATACAGAATTGCAGTTGGTATGTTGAAAATGTAACCGTTCGCCATGTTGAGATTGAAAAAAAAAATGAGCTGTTCTTTCTATGTTGGAGGGTAGGCTACTTTGAAAATGCTAGAATGGATCTCAGCCAATCAGAATCTGCCATTCGTGCGTGAGGTAAGGCAAAACGTATAAGTCACCTCAACGAAACCCCAACACACCTCGGCGCAAGGAAACAATCACAGAAGCAATATAGATACCTTGAAAACGACTACATTAATGTTTGTGTACATATACAACATATGCCCCACTCCAAAGCGATTATGCCATGAAATACTGTCACATTCAATGAACATGTGACTTTGGAATGTTTTATTTTATCAAGGAATAATCGATCTGGGAACTTATACCAGCTGAAATTCAAAGCAAACAAGCTCCGAATCTATGGAAGGAATAGACAAAAACAACAACAACAAAACCAAGAACAACAAATCCCCCCCGATCCCCCCAACCCACCCCCAAAACAACAACCAAACCAAACCAAACAATAGCAAACAAAAACAAAAAAACCCAACAAACCTCCCCCCTCCCAATATAAACAAACCCAAACAACAACCCCCCGAAAAAAAAAAAAAAAATAAAAAATAAAACAACAATATCAAAACAAACAAACAAAATGGAACAAAAACCAAAACAAACCCCAGAAAACCCTATAATCAAAACAAGAAAAATTGCTTATCACCGATTGGTAACTGGTGCAAATGCCAACTCAACGTAAACATAAAAATAATTTGTTTGTGTTTAAACTACCTGCTTTGGAGCATAGATAAAAGCGGATATTACAAAGACGTGTACGAAGGTCCGGACGGACCAGTCGCCTCACTCACGAAGAATGATACATTATCAGGAAGTACTTTATGTTACTCGGACAATCTCTCACGTGACAGCTTTGTTTCATTCATCTTGGGGTCATTAACGTATAATCCGTTAGAATTTGCCGCCAGGCACCTGTACTTGCATTGCTTTTAGTTTTATTAATTCCGTTATTGATGAAAGTAATAACAACGATCATTATCAGTACATCTAAGTGCCGGGGCTATTGATATGGTTTATGAATGCGTGAACAAGCTTATCTCGTTAATCCAGTTTACATTCAAGGTGACATGATTTAGTATGATTTAGTATGTTGTTTTCTGGTTCACCGCTGACCTGAAAGTACATTCTATACATAATCATTATTATTTCTCGAATGTTTCATCGTTATTGCATATTTATTTCATAATTATTTAGTGAATAACCTATATTGTATCATTTCGGTTTTGCAAATAACCTATATTTCATCGTTATTTAGCGATTAACCTAAGTATATTTCATCCTTATTCAGTGAATAACCTGTATTTTATCATTATGATTTACAGATTAAACATAGTGTGAAGCAGGAGAGGTCGTGTGATCCTGGCACCGTCAGTTTGGTAAGGCTCAGCATCAGTTCACGGCCCTTGCCCCCTCTACACGTAGCCCAGACAGCGAATGGAACTCCTCCCAGGAAACGCTGCCTAGTCGAACCCACCAAACTAAGGGCACCGGGAACAATGAGGAGTCAGTGAGCTTGGAATGCAAGTCAGACATTTCAAAGTCGAGGTCCGCATATTTGAAATGTTTTTCCTGAATCTTGTCAATAACATTACTGTCAAAAGACTGAAACTTCAATGAAATAAACAATTCCATTGGTTTTGTCAAAAAGGACAATATCAAGTTTGTTTGTCTGGATATGTATGAGGCTGTAACTATATGGGCATATTCCAAAAAGTTTGTAATTGTCATTTTCCATGGCTGGGTCGTACCATGGACGAACCTCAGAGTCAAAGCCACAAGCCAGGAGAAGATGGTAATGAAAGGACAAAGATACTGTGTCTGTGCCAATGCTGGGCATCCACTAAGCTATATTTTATCATTATTATTCCGCAAATAACCTTTGTTTCATCATATTTTAAAATGATATTTGAAGTATGGATTAGCAAATTACCTTAGCAAACTTCAACGATATCTAGAATAATCTGTATTTGGTTATTATTTATCACCGAATGGCCTTTATTTTCATAAATAGTTTTGTAGAATAACCTATATTTCATCGATATAATTTTGCGAATATCCTATATTTTTAGCAAAAAGGAATATTTTATTATTATATGTGGAATAACCTTTTCTTCATCATTATTGTTTAGCTACTAAGACATATTTCATGGACATGTTTCAGCCAAAAATCAGCCTGTGTACAGATCATCATTTAACGCCAGTGTTTCATCCATGTTTTAGCGAATAGCCTACAAACGCCTATATTTTATCATCATCATTTGTAGAATAATTTCTGTGAATGAGCTCGTGAGCTAAGAGTTGCCAGGCAGTTGCTTGCATCATATATTGTTACATTGCATCTGTATTTGTGCATTCAAAACATAAACCAAACGAAGGTTTCTCGTTAAGACATAACTCAGTAAAGTCATCGTTGACTCGACATCGAAATACAACATGTCAACGCTGGAACATTAACTATGTCGATTATTCGTCGAAGCAGACTTCATTGGGTGTAAAAGGCTTTGGTTGGTTGGTTGATTGGTTGATTGGTTAGTTTAACGCTGCACTGAACAATGTTCCAGCTTTATGGCGGCGGTCTGTAAACAATCGAGTGTGGACCAGACAATCCAGTGATCAACAGCATGAGCATCAATCTACGCAATTGGGAAACGATGACATGTGTCAACCCAGTCAGTGAGTCTGATAACCCAATCCCGTAAGTTGCCTCTTACGACAAGCTTGGGTTACTGACGATCAGTTCTAACCCGGATCTTCACGGGTCCGTCAAAAGTGCCTGAAAACAACAGTGAATAATAATGTCGGAGACATAGTGTTGCTTGTAACCCTGAATTTTGCTGAGTGCGGCGTAAAACTAAAGTCACTCACTCACTCATTCACGCCGCACAGGAGTACTCCTGCCCTACGACGTCGATCTGTATAAAATAATAAGATAAGATTATTAAATTAAGGACGGAACCACCAACGACACAAATGTGTTTTCCTTATTTCGTTGAAACACTATGGACAATGAATTCATCTATAATTATTTCCGACAGTGCGATGTAACAACACGTAGCACAAATAAACATTGGCAGGAATCAATCAATCAACATTAAGTATAATAATAAAACCCCGTAAGAATCTGCCCCAATGGGTGACGAAAATACATACTGACGAGCGTACAGAAAAGTCAGCGTTGTAAACGTCACTGTGACGAAAGTAAATCAAGCATCAGTAACCATCACTGTCTACTTGAAAGACGAAGTACCCACTGTGTTGGAAACAGACTGGAAAGAAACACGTAGTACAAAGATGTCCTCCTGCTATGTCGTTGTCTCATGAGGTACTACAGTACTACTAAATTAAGTGATACATCGAACAACAAATCACGATCGTGTGTTAGCAATGTACTTTCAAAGGAATATATCTACTCTAACCTCTCGTTTCTTCAACAGTTAACTAGATTTGTTAATTGGCAGATCTGCGTCTACTATCGAATTTTGTAAAATACATGCATCCACCGAAAAGATGTATTTTGAGACCGATTCTTATTGAACACATGATACCAAAGTGCCTGGACTGGGCACTGCGTTCAGTTGTCGTACCAAACCAGTATAATGTCCAAACAAATGTCCAATGATTCGACCCATTTGTGATCTATGCTTGTTGTTGTTGTCTAGGAAATAAGACTCCTGTGTCCCTTTCCTATGCTGAACATTCGATTCCAACAGTCCCAGTCGTGTAAACGTCCAGTACATTATGATAATGATTCATCCCGAATCGTACCATTTGTCTAACAGTCGACTACAACATGCTTTAGGTACTATTCCAAGAGCAATGTTTGTGTAACGGTCGAGTACAATATGCTTAAGATTCGATTCAAACAGTCCTATTTGTCTAACAGTCGAACACAACATGCTAAAGATTGAATTCAAACAATTCCTGCCATGTAACAGACGATTACAACATTATAAAGATTCAATTCAAACAGTCCTATTTAACTAACAGTCGAGTACAACATGCTAAAGATTCACTTCAAAAATTTCTGTCATGAACCAGTCGAATACAACATGCTAAAGATTCAATTCAAACAGCCCTGGTTGTCTAACTGTAGAATACAACATGCTAAAGATTTATTTCAAACAGTCCTGTTTGTCTAACTGTCGAATACAACATGCCAAAGATTTATTTCAAACAGTCCCAGTCGTGTAACAGTCGCGTACAACATCCTAACGATTCAAATCAAGCAGTCCTATTTATCTAACAGTCGAATACAACATGCTAAAGATTCGATCCCAACAGTTTCCTATTTAGACTAGAACCATGCCGTGTCTTTTTCAGGTAAACAATTGCCTTGTCACTGCATGTGTTTGTGATGGCGAGAGTTGTAGGACAGCACATACTCGCCGATCGCGAACATCAGTTGTAGTCGATTTTTGATAATGATCAATAAACGAATGCATCTGATATAGTCGGAAACGTACATCTTAAATTATAATGATGTACGCGGCTTTGTCGGTTTTAATCACAGAAGCATCATTTCGCAATGTTCGCGTTTCCATACGCGTTTGAAGTGTAGTTATCAATCTCGTCGTGACGTTTTCAGTGAAGTTTAGTTTGATTTATAGTGAAAAATTATGGTGTAAAACATCAAATTCTGATAAGAAGTAGATTAATTGACGTCATGCCTAAAATATGTGCCATCTGTTTTTTTCGCCGAGAGTAATGCACTCGACTGGTAGGTCAAGCGCTGACAATCCCGAGAAATATACAATAAGTCCGTGTTGGCTCCATGAACAATGTTTGAAAGACCATTCTGAAAGACCATTCCAGTAGAACGTCATCTATTTCAATTGAATTGTCCATGATCTTTTCTCTGAATAAGTATCGGAAAACATTTTTCGTCATCAAAGGGGTAACGTTTCCTCCAAACATTTGATGACAAAGAGTAACGTCCCTTAATTGCGCAAGGATTCGGCTACATTCACCCTGCATACAATCCACCTCCCAACCCCCCATGCTTATGACCCCAATCAAGGTGGCTAAAGAGAAGATGTTCTATTTCTTGACAACTCTCTTAAATGTTTTGCCATACCGTTTAACGTAACGGTTCACTCTAATGACGTTTCCGCGTTTGCTGCATAGCTCCGCTATATATATTCCCGATCTAAGACGGCTGTGTTTGAAAAAAAACCCGAATGTGGACAAAACAAACAAGTGACTGATGTCATGAGCAACGACGGACGACAACACCCATTCAACAAGTCCATCGCTCCTAGTCAATCGTTCAAACAAGTCATCACTCTAGGGGCCAGTGCCCCCATTGCCATTAAGAAAACCAGGGTTTGAGGTTCCAAAACTCTTACCTGGCGAGTGGAAGGTTGCCCCTAAGGCCAAGGTGTTTGGCAGAAACTCTGGATCGAAGTCCTGCAGGAGGTATGGATGGTGGGGTGTGGTGTTTGTCTTGTATATGTCCAGTGCAGGGAGAGATTTCGTACTTTCAACAATGGTACGAACGTTTTTCACTTCTGAAACAGTGAACGAATGTCCACAGAATATCTCCCACACGTGATGAGCAGTAACAACCGGGTGTATGTCAGTGGTTGTCATAGAAAATACACGCGCTCATGTGTTCAAAGTAGGGACTTGCCTACACCAGACAACCCCGTGATCAACAGCGTACTACGGAATTCCTATACGATGACAACCAAGTCAGCGAGCTTGACCTCCCGATCCCGTTAGTCGCCTCTTACGACAAGCATGGGTTACTGATGACCAATTACACCCCAGATCTTCGCGGGTTTAATCGATTTCTGGATTAACGTCTGTTTTTCAACTGGTATATACCATCGTGACAATATTTACCCACCATGTAACTGAGGCATACTTGATATACTCTTTTCAGGTTGTGGAAACTGGTCCTTTCGAGGATCTTGTGCTGAGATTGCCGGACCTAACAAAATTGAACAATTATTGAAATGGAAGGAAACATGTCACGCATATATATTTGAATATATTCTGTATGTTAGGTAAATATTTAAAGCGGTGTAAATATAACCTAGCGAATAATTGAGCATATAGAGGGCTGTCGTTGCCGGAATTCCACAGCAGTGACAATGAACAACTGGAGGGTTCCAGAGTTATGTGCCCTTGATGTAGACAAGACAGCATTCGTGAACATTTTGTGTTATTCCTGAACAAGTCGAATAGTAAATCGTGGAAATGTCTGAGACTGGCTTCCGCATGGCCTCAAAGACGGGCCTAACTGATAGAACTGTCAAGTCGTGGGAACACTTCCAGTGTACAACCCCCAACAGATGCGTTGTAGACGCCATTTAACACACATCGGAGCTTACATCTCATACAGTATAACAGAACACAATTAACTTAAAGTAGGCTTTATGTTCAGAGACAAGACGTATATGGAATGAAAAGGATATTCTTGAAGGATTCTTTGTGTGAAGTAGATGGTGTTATACACCAATTATGATTTGATTGTCGCACAAAGTCAGGTTCATCGATGCCTTAAAGCTACGGTAATGACGATTGAGGAACAAAGCAGTCTTGATCGTTCCACATGTTTGTGGATAAGACGCGGATGAGTGGAGGAACCTCAGGAAGAGCGACAACAGAGCGATTTCAAACATAATTGCCAAGTTCGCTTTTGATACCTTCAGGAATCTCCAGCGTCATCAAGAGTATCCAGAAACAAAAATGCATATTATTCAAGATTCAATAGACAAGCCTTTTAACGACATTTCACTAGGGCAATATTCTCTACTTCGGTATCTTCACTAACATGCTCTGCCTTGTTTACACTTACCTTGCTCATTGTAGTGATTTTTGTATTCTAAAACTACAACCGTGGGTTTGATGTATCTTTAATTACACATTAATCTTGTTTGGCCATTAACGTATTTCACAATTATACTTCTGTGGGAATCGCTTTTAAGTTGTTGGTTGTTGTTGGTTTGTTGTTGAACGCCGAACACTGCAATATTCGAGTTGTATGGCGTAAATAAGGCGATCCCGTTAGTTGCCTCTTATGACAACATGGGTTACTGAAGACCAATTGTAACCCGGATCTTCACGGGTTTAATTTCTGGATTAACGTCTGTTTTTCAACTGGTATATACCATCTTGACAGTATTTACCCACCATGTAACTCAGACATACTTGATATTTTTGAAATAGAACTTAAACAGCTAGAAAGTTGAACAATTATTGAAATGGAAGGAACCATATCACACATGTATATTTGAATATGTTCTGTGTGTTTAATAAACATTTAAATTCACTTGGGCAGTGATATAGCCATAATGACGAGGAATCTTCACGACAATGCTCTCCTGGGCTGACGATCCGATATTCTAGTTATGGGGCGTGGACGGTTGAGACATGATGAAGTATCTGAAACTTTGCGAGAAACGTATCTGTCTTCCAATGTTGTCTATGATGAACGGAGAACATACTGAACATGTATGTAAAACAACTGTGATGTGACTTCAAACTAACTGTCAGGCTGTTCTTGTCAGATGAGACAAAAAGTATATTCTAGAGCACTGAATGAAATCCCCACTCGACTAAGTGCCGGATTTTAGAATAATCTTCATGTGTAATCATGTCATTATTATTATAGTCATAAATGCATCTTCTAAACAACATCGCGATCATTGCAGATCATTGCAGTTCCAGGTTTGGTAAATAGCTTGCCCTGTCCTGTCCCAGTCACCGTGTAATGACGAGAGGGATGGAGTAAACCTATGTGAGTATAGAACCTGGTGGTCTTTGTTGTTAGTTAGGAGTCCCCGTAGTCCGACCCCTCACTCCTGGGCTTATCATCCCTCAACGGACCAAGCGAGTGTAGAGCTTGAGCTCACCTCTCCTCTGACAATGCGGAACGGCGAGATTAGTAGGTAGCTGTTGTATGGTCTGACGCCCGAATGTAGTTACGACAGTATGAATGAAGAATTACCAGATGCGACACTCTTGAACTTTATATAACATAACACGTTCATATGTGTGATAGACCATGTACTTCACCCAAACAATGATGATGTCAATCCCAAATCCAGAAGAAGCCCAGAAAACCCTAATACCATTGATGTAAATTAGTTTATCGAGTATCTGAAAATGATCCTCAGATCAATCCCTTTGATAGCAAATTGTCTAATTATAACACTTTCTCTTTGATATGATTAGACAGAGATACAATCACCACATATAGCATAGATAATAATAGAGCTTAGATGCTGTGATAAGTGAAACCCTGCTCAAAACAACGTTAAATCAAACTCATTCACTTTCTGACTCACCTGGTTTCCATGAAGGTAACGGCTTATCGTTTACTTTGTCTTTCGTTGCAGGAACTATCTTTAAAATAATATTGTCTCTGATGTTCTGCTTCATGCTTTCTGAAATCCACTTCTTTCTGTCGTTTCTGTTCTGTTTTTGAAATGAAGATGACCTCCACGACTTGTTCATCTTGCGCGGTAAACGTCTTCTCATTGAAGCTCTTGGTGTCTGTGTTCTTCGCCGACTAAACGTAGAAGGACTGTAAGGAGTTTGTACATTACGAAGACGATTTCCATTCGTAGCAGGTCCTCGACCCTGAGGGGATTCAAAGGCAGGACGAAATCCTGGATTTATTGCACCATCTGTGGATCCTCTATAGGCAGCAGATTCAGGTCTGAACGAAAACAAATTGCTGTTAAACCCTTTCCGGCGACCATAGATTCGAGAGCTGGAATCTCTCTGGCCAAAGGTCCGTCTTGCGCCTAGATCTCCGTTTCTTTTTGAAAGTTGCTCAGGCGTTGATTTGGTATTGCGTCTAGATCTCCCTGTCTTCTTTGAATGTTGCTCACAAATTGATTTGATCGTGCGACTAGATCTCCCTGTCTTCTTTGATTGTTGCTCACAAATTGATTTGATCGTGCATCTAGATCTCCCTGTCTTCTTTGATTGTTGCTCACAAATTGATTTGATCGTGCATCTAGATCTCCTGTCCTGTCTTCTTTGATTGTTGCTCACAAATTGATTTGATCGTGCATCTAGATCTCCCTGTCTTCTTTGATTGTTGCTCACAAATTGATTTGATCGTGCATCTAGATCTCCCTGTCTTCTTTGATTGTTGCTCACAAATTGATTTGATCGTGCATCTAGATCTCCCTGTCTTCTTTGATTGTTGCTCACAAATTGATTTGATCGTGCATCTAGATCTCCCTGTCTTCTTTGATTGTTGCTCACAAATTGATTTGATCGTGCATCTAGATCTCCCTGTCTTCTTTGATTGTTGCTCACAAATTGATTTGATCGTGCATCTAGATCTCCTTGTCTTCTTTGATTGCTGCTCACACGTCGGTATGGTTGGTTATTCCACGAAGGATAGAGACTATTTCTAGTAGCGAAAGAGGAACTAGGATACTAGGTCTGGCACACCTGGACACGATTATAAGATATTGTTGGTCGGAGTCTGAGAGGATAGAGCTAGGGTACTGATATATCAAGTTTGATCTGGTTGGTTTGTCCACTATAGTGACACATCAACTATACAGACACAAGGACAACAATGACTAAGCTCCAAGTTAGAAATGGTCTTCAGCAACCCTTTGTCAATTTCCTTATACAGTGTGTCAATTTCCTTATACCGTGTGAATTTCCTTGTACAGTATGTCAATTTTCTTATACTGTATGTCAATTTCCTTATGTGAATTTTCTGAGACCATGTGTCAGTTTCCTCATACAATGTGTCTCCTTCTTTATAGAGCGTGTCAATTTTCTTATACAGTGTGTGTCAATTTTCTTATACAGTGTGTCAATTTCCCTATAAAGTGTGTCAGTTTCCTGAGACAATGTGTCAATTTTCTTATACAGTGTGTCAATTTTCTAATACAGTGTGTCAATTTCCCTATAAAGTGTGTCAGTTTCCTGAGACAATGTGTCAGTTTCCTTATATAGTGTGTGTCAATTTTCTTATACAGTGTGTCAATTTCCCTATAAAGTGTGTCAGTTTCCTGAGACAATGTGTCAGTTTCCTTATAAAGTGTGTCAATTTCCTTATACGATTGTGGTCAGGCTCGCTGACGTGGTTGACACATATCATCGTATCCCAATTGTGTAGATCGTTACTCATGATAATTGGATTGTCTGGTCAAGACATTTATTTACAGACCGCTGTCATGTGGCTGGACTATTGTTGAGTGCGGCGTTAAACAAAAAGAAAAAGGAAAAGAAAACAAAATCCCAATAATCTAATGCTGTATGTATTATTCAGTTGACTACATTCGTCTTTGTTTATAAAGTAACGCACTCATCGTGAAAGAGGAATATAGTGATTAGAAGAGATGGAAATAGGTCTTTGACTTTGTTTGCTCTTTCCTTTACATTTTCCTTTCCTTTTCCATTTCGTTGTATGACCCACAGCTTGTGACCATCTGGTGACATTATCCTTATAATAATTATTTGGCAGGTATTACGGGTATATTATCAAAACTATCAATGTCATATATGTATATGCAAGACAAACGAATTTTTGGCACTGATGCTTCTTCTGTCCTCTTGTATAAAATAATGCACAAATATATTAAAACGTAAGACACACGAACCTACCCACAAAGAAGGGTGGTGCTTAACTTCTGTCCAGGTGTATATTTGTACATACACAACAACATAACAAAGGACTTGTGGTTGGCATAGGCTCCCATTTAAGCACAGAAATATTGTTCTCTTCTTAAACATATTTATCTAATTAATGTGCAATGAATAATTTTTGATTCCACCCGATGTTATATAGACTTTAGTCACACTAGACCTGTTTAATACCACCTATATATTGTGGAGGGTCTGGGAGATATACTATGATCAGTAACCGTTATCAGACACATACCTTGTAGCCTCTGGGTGTGGGCTGCTTCGATCAGCACCAGCACGCCCGACACATACAGCAGGAGTTGAGCCATGGACTGGAAGTAGACAGTATTATTACAGTATCGAATAGTGCAAGGTGCATGTGTGATCAGAGCATGGTGTATGTGTGAATAGTGCACGACGTATGTGTGAATAGTGCAAGGTGCATGTGTTAACAGAGCATGACGTATGTGTGAATAGTACATGACATATGTGTGAATCGTGCATGACGTACGTGTGAATAGTGCAAGGTGCATGTGTTAACAGAGCATGACGTACGTGCGAATAGTGGATGACGTATGTGTGAATAGTGCAAGGTGCATGTGTTAACAGAGCACGACGTATGTGTGAATAATGCATGACGTATGTGTGAATAGTGCAAGGTGCATGTGTTAACAGAGCATGACGTATGTGCGAATAGTGGATGACGTATGCGTGAATAGTGCAAGGTGCATGTGTTAACAGAGCACGACGTATGTGTGAATAATGCATGACGTATGTGTGAATAGTGCAAGGTGCATGTGTTAACAGAGCATGACGTATGTGCGAATAGTGGATGACGTATGTGTGAATAGTGCATGACGTATTTGTGAATAGTGCAGGTTGCATGTGTGAACAGTGCATGACGAAAGTGTGAATGGTGCAAGGGGCATGTTTGAACAGAGCATGACGTGTGTGTGTAAATAGTGTATTAACTTGTTGACACAATGTTCTACACCCTATGTCGCCTTAAAAGGTTTATATGTACGTAGCTTTCTACAATTATTTCTAACACTGGCCGACCATTCTTTACAAAGGCTACTAACATGCACATCTACAGTTAGTTAAAGTTGAAAGTGGCATTAAAACAGATAAATTAAATGATTCTCTCCTGTCTTACTCGGTTACGAACTGACATACCTCCTAATTAGACCTGTTTAATACCACCTATATATTGTGGAGGGTCTGGGAGATATACTATGATCAGTAACCGTTATCAGACACATACCTTGTAGCCTCTGGGTGTGGGCTGCTTCGATCAGCACCAGCACGCCCGACACATACAGCAGGAGTTGAGCCATGGACTGGAAGTAGACAGTATTATTACAGTATCGAATAGTGCAAGGTGCATGTGTGATCAGAGCATGGTGTATGTGTGAATAGTGCACGACGTATGTGTGAATAGTGCAAGGTGCATGTGTTAACAGAGCATGACGTATGTGTGAATAGTACATGACATATGTGTGAATCGTGCATGACGTACGTGTGAATAGTGCAAGGTGCATGTGTTAACAGAGCATGACGTACGTGCGAATAGTGGATGACGTATGTGTGAATAGTGCAAGGTGCATGTGTTAACAGAGCACGACGTATGTGTGAATAATGCATGACGTATGTGTGAATAGTGCAAGGTGCATGTGTTAACAGAGCATGACGTATGTGCGAATAGTGGATGACGTATGCGTGAATAGTGCAAGGTGCATGTGTTAACAGAGCACGACGTATGTGTGAATAATGCATGACGTATGTGTGAATAGTGCAAGGTGCATGTGTTAACAGAGCATGACGTATGTGCGAATAGTGGATGACGTATGTGTGAATAGTGCATGACGTATTTGTGAATAGTGCAGGTTGCATGTGTGAACAGTGCATGACGAAAGTGTGAATGGTGCAAGGGGCATGTTTGAACAGAGCATGACGTGTGTGTGTAAATAGTGTATTAACTTGTTGACACAATGTTCTACACCCTATGTCGCCTTAAAAGGTTTATATGTACGTAGCTTTCTACAATTATTTCTAACACTGGCCGACCATTCTTTACAAAGGCTACTAACATGCACATCTACAGTTAGTTAAAGTTGAAAGTGGCATTAAAACAGATAAATTAAATGATTCTCTCCTGTCTTACTCGGTTACGAACTGACATACCTCCTAATTCCAGTTTTCACATTGTTTTGACACACATCTATCCGCCCATGTCAACACTCGACTATTGAGTCTGTTGGGTTCATATTTACAAATGTCTTCTGAAATGGCCAAGGACAGTTTTCCCATTTGATACCATGATGGGTGTCCAGCCTATTACCCCATCCAAATATATACATATTTTAGGCGACTTGTCTTACAAGTCTTTTTTCAAAATATTTGACGCCAAAATATACCCAATTTTGTTATATGGTGCAGAAGTATGGGGTTTTGAAACTTTTGATGTTATAGAAAAAGTCAATTTGTATGCATGCAAGAAATTTCTGGGCGTAAAAACAGCCACGTCAACTTGTATGGTCTACGGAGAATGTGGAAGATATCCACTGTACATAGAATCAAATGTAAAAATTATTAGATATTGGTTGAAATTATTAACAATGTCCTCACACAGATTGCCAAGAAAATGTTATGAAATGATGATACTATATGATAGCCATGGGACACGTAATTAGGTAACAGACATAAAACAGTTATTATCATCTATCGGCTTCGGCAATGCCTGGCATGAACAATTTGTAGAATCTCATTCTCACTTTGTCTGTACAGTTAAACAAAGACTTAAAGATATATTCCTTCAAAATTGGTTAACTAGTCTCTCATTATCTAATAAATGTTTTTACTACAAAATGATAAAAGATTCCATATATACAGAACATTATCTTTCAGTCTTGACCATAAGGAAATATAAATCTTCATTGGCGAGATTCCACTGCTCCGCGCACGATTTATATGTTGAAACTGGGAGATACCAAGGTATTGAGAAAGAAAGTAGAATCTGCCAAATGTGCAACTTACACGAGGTCGAAGATGAGTTTCACTTTTTTATGTGTTTGCCCAGCATACTTATCGTTAAGAAATAGATATATAAAGAAATATTATTATGTACATCTTTAAACGCATAAGTTTATATCATTGATGAATAATTCCAGTAAAACACATTTAGAAAGATTGTCCATATATATCCATAAAGCTTTTATTCTCAGAAAGAATGTTCTACTACCCGCACATGATTAAACAATGTACTACAGGCCTGTGGCCTTTCAGTATGAAATAAAGATTGATTGATTGATACCCCATCCAAAGCATCATTTGGCGTATATTACCAACATCTACAAAATACCTACAAGCACGGTGCTGCATTTTATTTATAACGCTAAACTCTTTAGTGCCCGAAATAGCTGCTCCGTAGGTTATTACTCGTAGAACTAGTGAGATAGGCAGTTTAGTAAATGCGTTATAAGGCATAGCTCCTAAAGCTTTACACAAAATCCAAATATAATCTAAAAGCAATCAAAGATAAACATACTTATCTGTTATTTCTAAAACAGTATTCACCACATCTACAAAGATGTTCTTTTTTTTGTCTGTTTGGTGTTAGGATTATGAAAATGATCAGTTTTGGTTTTGTCCACATTTATGTTTAATTTTTTATTGGCGCACCAGGTATTTAAACAGTCAAGCAACAATTGTAGTAGGTCGGATTCTGTTTCTGCTAACAGGACAAGATCGTCGGGATACAATAGGACACAGATTTTATCAGCGGGAATCACATTAAACAGAAAAACCATCTCCGAACGTTAACAAGATTAAAACATAACCCATACGTACCATGCTCTCTTTCAGTCTCGTGTCCGAATGAACTTGATCCTTGTTTGACCAACTGACCACACGACTGGGTATGTAACTGATATTTATTGCCATTACAATTCATTACTCCACGAGATAATGCTCGTCTGTAGTTGCACAATAGAATATCAATCACTTGTTTGACAAGGTATAGTTTATGGACAGGTCATTCATCACGGCCAGATGCTGGACAACGTACCTCATACAAATCTGACAGTTGGTGCTACATTTGCCATGCTTTATTATAAGTTTACATACAGATGCGACGGGATGGCGTGTGTACCTGTAAATTACCAACTCTCATCTTTCATTGAGATGCACTGTGATACACCTTAATTCCAAATACGCTTAGCCAACGAGTATCGTTTGAACAGCTTTTTATATAGAATATGATGTAACGCCGGGATATACTATTTTACCTCTGGAGAACATTGAAATAGAGCCTTCGACATGAAGGATGAATACTTTAACCACTGGGATAAGCTAATCTCACTGTAGTTACCATGATTTAAACATATTTCATTCACAATGTGAAAGATTAGGAACAAGTTCTTCAACTCAGAACATGTTTTGCTGTAGTTACCATGTATCGCTACTATCTATATATACTGCAGGAAACAGATGAGGACACACATGACAGTGTTCCATTATTCTTTTCCAGGTTTGTATTGCAGTGTAGCTGAAAATATGTAATGAACATAGAACACTGCGACGAAGCGGTGGTCCCTTTATTGTTTCTCTCAGTATATAGTCATTCAAGAAGTTGTGCATTACAAACCACACTCGACCTCATCTCATTGGTTGAAACAGGTTTTGTGTCCTTTAGCACACACGTGGACTCAGTCAAGGGAGGTCGTGTTGTTTTCTGAGTTGGTATTGCTTTTTATCTGTCTATACTCAGGTCTTACTGCTCCACAAAGGCAATTTTCTCGGTGCTATATCTAAACTTATTCGCTCATTAAGAAAGATTTAATGACTGGGTGGGTGAGTGTGATCTAACACTGATTTAAACTGGGTCTGCTCAGTGTGGGAGGAAAGCCTTACAGGTTTATGTATTTCATAAAGCCCACCGGCGTGAGTATGTTGCTGACAATTCTAAAACATAATTCGCTAAAATCGTGGACGTACAACACAACTAGCCGAACTGCGTTGTGGACGTGTCTCCAACTACGGAGCGATGGGAAGGTCATATTGTTTTCTTTTGTCCCTCCGTCCGTACGTCCGTACGTTCGCCTGCGAACAGTTCTCAAACAGATTCATCGGTGTTTCTAGCTGATTTTCGAGAAATTTTCTTCGTTTGTTGCCAAATTAGATTAAGATGGCGTATGACTGTTTGTGATGAGCTAGCGCCATATGGGTGGTCGTCAGTTTCACGACCCGTGAAGATCCGGGCTAGAATAGGTCTTCAGCAACCCATGCTTGCCACAAAAGGCGACTATGCTTGTCGTAAGAGCATATACTGGTCTGGTCCAGACTCGATTATTTACAGACCGCCGCCATATAGCTGGAATATTGCTGAGTGCGGCGTAAAACTAAACTCACTCACTCGTCAGTTTCACACGACACAACCGTCTTTCCTCCAGCTTTCAGTTGACACTCAACTAGACTACCCTCACAGCCTCGTGAAACCGTCTCTCCCTCTCGTCTGGTCGTCTATTGTCTGTGACGCCAGCTAACAACATTTCAGTTATATAAGGGCTTCATTTGGGAAATACTAGAAGTTAAGGTGAAGATATTTACCACTTTGGTTGGCAGACTAAGAAACCTTGATTCGAACCCTCTATCAGAGATATTTCTGGTACGTTTCAGGGACGCAGTGCTGCACAGTGTGAGCATTGCTTCGTTCGTTGGATACTTGCTATAACGTTCCAGACACGCCACATGAATCCAATTCGTGTTATTCCACGAATATTGCTAGAGTATTGCTGAAGTGGCGTGAAACGTTGTCTTTGTTCTGGACGTGTGTATATTATATTGTTTAACGTCCTACTTAGCAATATTCCTGTCATACGACAGCGGCCAATAAATAATCGTTCCTGGACCTTGCAATCCAAGAATTCATATTGTGTGCTAGGACCCACGCCGTAAGGACATCATGACAGACAATCAATCATGTAATCGTTCCTGACCACTTGAACCATTCAATAGCCTTGTAAACACAGCAATCAGCTTGAGGCCAACTCTTGTCCTTATTCCCTAAGGGGACTTCTTAAGTGGTAAATATACCTTGATGACTGACAAACAAATGGTATCTATTTGAGTTGTGTAGTACGTCACAATTGGGTAATGTAGTAAAACCAAGGTTTTGAATACATAGACATTGTCATTTCATCTTTCAACACATCTCTCAGAATTGTCTGTTTATACCGCCCACCACCATCAGCAAGAAATAAGCTCTCACATGCTGACTTTTCTGATGATCTATCAAAACTGTTCTCATCATGTTCCAGGAAACGTTGTCTGTTTGTTGGAGACTTCAACGTCCACTTTGATGATAAAGCTAAACCAGATGTGCGGAAAATAGTAAGCTTGTTTAATTCCCACTCTCTGAAGCAACATGTCACAACGCCAACTCATAAGTCAGGACATATCCTCGACTTGGTTGTCACTCCTCAAGACAATGTTTCTCTCGTTACAATGTAACTGTGAACAACAACCTGGTCTCTGATCACTGTGTTACACATTTGTCTTTTAACATGCAGAGGCCAAAGAATGAAATAATTACAAAAACTTGTCGTAATCCTAAAGGAATTGACAATGTGAAATTCAGTCAAGATTTGGTAACATCGGATCTTGTCACAAATCCTGTATCAGACTGTGATGGGCAGACTGCATTGTATAACAACTCACTTCGCCAATTGCTGGACTGTCATGCACCTCGGAGCGTACTTTTCACAGCATACAGGATGTCCCTGGTACAATGAACGTGTTCATGAAGCTAAACGTCAAAGACGTAAAGCAGAACGTAGGTGGCGAAAATCTCAACTTGAGATACATCGTCAAATGTATAAATCTCAAAGAAATGCTTTTTGCAACATCGTCCGAGAGCAGAAGCGTTTGTACTGTAAACACGAAATTACAGAGTGTGTAGGAAAGCCCAGAGATCTCCACAATTTCATGAAATACATTATGGGCAAGACGAAAGAAGTTGTTCTTCCTCAATGTGATGATATTACACAACTTGCCGATGATTTCAATTCATTCTTTGAGAATAAAATTCTGGATATCAAGAAACTTCTCAGGGAGTATCAACAGCCAGACATGGTGTTCGAGGAACGCTTATTTGATGGCGTTCCTCTGAAGGAGTTCGCACTTTGTACTCCACAGGATGTTCTGACTCTCATCAAATCATCCGACAAAACCACTTGTCTGAATGATCCAATGCCAAGCAATCTTGTGGTTGATCATCTCGATCATTTACTTCCAGTTATAACAGACATTATTAATAAAAGTCTTTCATCTGGTGTTTTCCCTACATGTTTGAAAGATGCTATTGTTACTCCACTGTTAAAGAATTCCAAACTTGATACCAACATACTCAAGAACTTTTAAAACTTGACTTTTCTTTCAAATCTTGTGGAGAAAGCTGCTACCAGACAACTGATGAAGCATATCAACCTCCATGACATCCTTGATGACTATCAGTCTGCTTATCGTCCGCAACATTCAACAGAGACCTTGCTCCTGAGACTTGTTCATGATCTCAGGTGTCTAGTGGATTCTGGTGACATGGCAACGCTGACTCTTTTAGATCTCGGTGCAGAGTTTGATACGGTTGATCATTCCAAGCTTCTGGATATTTTACAGCATCAAGTTGGTATCAGTGGAACACTGCTCTCTTGGGTTGCATCTTATCTCCATGTCAGGCGGCAGTCTGTATATGTCTTGGGACAGTTTTCGGATAAGACAGTGCTCTCGTGTGGAGTCCCACAAGGTGTTGGGACCTGTGTTGTTTCTCTTATACGTAAACTGTCTCAAAACCATAACCGACAAGTTTGGGACTCCTCATTTTTCATATGCAGATGATGTTCAACTGATGAATAGATTTAACACTGAATCCATTTCTGACACCCTACAACAAATTGAAAACTACTTCTGAAATTATGGATGACCGAAAGAAAAGTAAAGTTAAATGACGACAAAACAGAGGTATTATTGGGCGGAAGACAACAGCACATCGACAAGGTAGATGTTGAGCGAGTGAAGATTGCTTCTGCCTGTATCTCCCCATTACACGACAAGTTAAAGATCTTGGAGTACAGCTACAGTCGGACCTTTCCATGTCTGCACAAGTGGATCATCTGTGTAAGACATGCTACTTTGACATTCGTTCTATTGATACCATCCGAAAATACATCACTAAAGAGAGTGCACATATCCTGGTCAGATGTCTTGTGTCTTCCCGCCTAGACTACTGCAATAGCCTTCTCACTGGAATATCAAAAGAACACATGAAAAGATTCCTGAAAGTGTAGAATACAGCCGCTAGAATTATATCTTTGAGTTCAAAATATGATCATATAACCTCTGTGATAAAATCTTTGCATTGGCTTCCTGTTCAATACTGTTTACTTCAAAGTTCTGTGTTCAGTCTTTAAGTGTCTCAACAACCTTGCCCCTACATATCTCTCATCTCCCCTCACCCAGTATGTGCCTTCCAGAACTCTGCGTTCCCAGGATAAACAGCTCCTCAAAGTACCTCAAGCTCGGCTCACCTCTTTTGGAAAGAGGAGCTTTCAGCATGTCGCGCCTCTCTTATGGAACTCTCTACCGCTCCAATTCAAACTCGCCCCAACCCTGGACTCTTTTAAGAAGGACCTAAAGACAACCCTATAATTGACATTTTCCCTTCTTCTGTAAACAGTTTTAATGCGTCATGAGCATGCATGAGTGGGTGGATACTGGCGCTTTACAAATATCCACTATTATTATTATGTTAAGTGGTTAATATACCTCGAGGACAAACAAATGGCATCTATTTGAGTTGTGTAGTACGTCACTATTGGGTAAGTAAATGGTTAATATACCTTCTTGAATGAAAAAAAAATGATATCTATTTGAGTTGTGTAGTACGTCACTATTGGGTATGTTAAGTGTTAAATATACCTTCGTGAATGACAATCAAATGATACCTATTTGAGTTGTGCAGCTAAATGAATGTTGAAGTAAGTATTTGTGATCTCACGTCGCCATGGATTAAGTTATATGTTTAAAATACTTTGATTAATGATGAACAAAGGATATCAGTCTGAGGTGTGTAGGTAGATGGATGTTGAAATTAGTACTCGTCACTATTGAGTGTGTTAATTTGTTAACATACCTCTAAATTTGTCCGGTCGATGAACGTTAAGCGTATTACTCGTCATTTCACGTCACCATTGACCAGCTTAAGTGGATAATATACCTTGATTAAAGACTTACACATGATATCAATCTGAATTATGTACGTCGATGAATGTTGAAATTAGTTCTGTGATCTCACGTTACTATTGTCCATCTTAAGTGGATAATATATCTTTATGAATAACAAACAGATGATATCAATCTGAATTGCGTACGTCGATGAATGTTGAAATTAGTACGCCTGATCTCACGTCGCCATGGAGTGTGTTAAATGCGGATTAATGATGAACAAATAATATCAATCTGAATTGTGTACGTGGATGAATGTTGAAATTAGTACTGTGATCTCACGTCACTATTGGTTATGTTGAGTGGTAAATATATCTTGAAGAATGACAAACACATGATACCTATAGCTGCGTAGGTTGATAAATATTGAAATTGGTATTCTTGATTTCACGTCCCTATTGGCTATGTTGAGAGGTAAATATACCTTTATATGTATGGCAAACAAATTATATCAGTCTGAGTTGTGCAGCTCAGTGAAGGTCTTTAAGTCACGCCAACATGGAATATGATTTGTATCCAAACGTATGTATATAATAGTATTTGGGATTTCGGAGCACGATAATGTGTCACCTACTGTAATTGTGAGCTAAATGACACCAGTGACGTGACAACACTATTGTAAATGACAACTGGCTTCAATTTGTGTGTGAAGTACCCTGCAGTCGAATACCTTTCGGAAACTGGGAGTTTTGTTTGCAGCAGGGTATCATGTCTTCGGTTCAGGACAATACGTTTTTGTATTACTTATAACACATTAAAAGTTCCGATCATGGTTAAAACACAGAAAAACCTTACAGCTTTGAAAATTTTAATGGCTGACATGTTGATGTCATTTCTAACGTTGACGCAACAGTGACAAAACTGATGTCTTAAGCAGTTCCACATTTTAACTTGTGTTGTCGTGTTTTTTCAATAATTACCCTGTCTTTGCTTGTGTTTATGACAGGTGTCGTCGATGGAGCAGGATAGGCCCTCGTTTTCGGGAAGACCTGGTATCATCGTTATTCGATAAAAATCCATAAACACTTGCTTATGAGATATTGTTTTCTTTGGAATGGATTTTGTTGCTGTCATTTTCAAAAAATCCAACACTTCTAGCGAACAGCTTTCTTGCTAAAATCTCAGATGAATTATACCTTTCAAACATATTGGGGAGCAGATAATATTTTAAATTAAATCCCTGGGACCCAAGGATATCAAAATATTTATCGAAAGTGAAAACTCTTTTGAGTAATTGTCCGTAACGCGCTCAGTCTACTGGAACACCCACAGTGATCAGGCAGATGTGACGTCACAGTGGTATACTGACCTCCCCCTCTCCGATGAATGTCAGGGGATTATGTTGTCTGTCCATCGAGAGATTTACATAATTAAGTTTGGGGAATTCCTGTTTCTAAAAATATCGTCGTTTGGGACGGTGTCATCACATGGTATAGATCATGTATATAAGAGATCAACAAACGAAGAGTTTATTTGTAGGTGCAGCTTTACTTACGTTGAGTTACTACATCGGGAAATGCGCGGCCTCTAGTCGATACTCACGTCATCAACAGCTCATCTAGACCTCGTATGAGTCAAACGTGCACCAGAAGTTCACAGAACGTTCATATGATCCTATTTCCAGCATAAACCGGGTATGGATTTCATTCCGCTTCCCACTTTGTTGGTTGAACCGTCCATTTTAGATGAATGCAGCAGCCATTTTGTAACGTTTGTAAAACCAAGGGACGTAACTTCAAATGAGACGTGTGACGTCGCTACCAAAGCAACTCTCCCCGTTCGCCTTAAATAGTTAGTTTGTTGTTTGAAAGGATTGTTTTGATTCATGAAACTGCGAATAAAGGGATTACATTTGTGTTTGTTGACGTTCAGCAGATGATGAGAACAGTGCCTCTCATGAGCGAATTTTCCATCTAGCGCTTAGCGCATCATGAAATTTGCCCAAGTGAATAACTGTCTTCATCTGATGAACGTCAGTAAACAGAACTTCAGTCTTTTAAAAGATGGATGGTTGGATGGATGGCTTGTTGTTTAACGCCGAACCCAGCAATATTCCAGCTATATGAACCAGACAATCCAGTGATCAAAACATGAGCATCGATCTACGCATTTGGGATACGATGACGTGTATCACACAAGTCGAGCCTGACCACCCGATCCCGTTAGTCGTTAGTCGCCTATTACTACAAGCGTGGGTTACTGAAGACCAATTCTAACCCGGATCCTCACGGGTCCAATCCTTATATGTCATGATTGACCAATTCATCCAGTGACAACTGAACTCGCCACGTTTGCAGCATATGGGCAAACACAAGTGAATAAAGGTTGATAAATATGAATATTTATGTGTTGGAATACACTATATGCGAATCGGAAAGGCACATTAGGGAATATTCATAACCAGACATATATCCGACCGCTGTATACTTTCCTTGGTCTCTGATAAAATCTACTCAACCAACACAAGTGGCAAACATGATCAAAAAGAAAATCAACTTAGATCTGCCTATTTTAGAATCACTCCTAGATCCAGAGGCTGTGGTAATGTGTGATTGTATTTAGTGCAATGAATGTTTATTTTTCAACACGAAGCATCACACACAGGAGGCAGATTCTTCTAGCACCTGGATGAGTTCTGTCACGATTACTGGCAGCTTACTGTAAGCTGGAGATTTGAAAACTGTTCCGCTGTATTCCTTGGAACTACTTTTTACCCCAAGAAGTTTCGATACATCGTCCTCCCCTCCACTTTGGCCAACAACAACCACGAATAATTGGAAGCCATTAAATCTTGCTCTTCTTACTTCAGTCACAGCTCTTGAAGCATCTTCGATTTGGCTGTTGATGAATAAAATCCCCGCCGATCTAACACGGCTTGATTTCTTTGGCATTTGATACCGCATTTTCTTTATCAAAGGGGCATAACTCTTGGATCTAACGATTCGAGGTGAATCGGCACATTCCGTCATAATCTGTGACGTGCGGACCTTACCGGGCAGACCCGACAGATTCTCCGTGACTTCGGAGAGGAAGGAGAGGATGTTTTTGTGGAGCGTGTGCTGACGCCGTTGGTGTCCACGCCGATGATGAGACTAAGGATGCACTCACTGGAATCTGCGGTAGATCAAAATTTATTATCTGCTTTGATAGCGAAATTGAACACAGACTGTGAGTGAGAGCAGTAAGAAAGATATGCTATTGGACTTTCATTTATGCAATAACAGGGGCGGATCAAGTTGTGGGGATGCGCCCCTCCTCCGAAATAAATTGTCCTGAGGAGCTTTTCCCTCTAACCCTTCTCCTGGATCCGCCCCTGAGTAATATGCGAGCTATCCAGAGTGAGTGAGTGGGTGGGTGGGTGACGAGCTGAGTGAATGAGTTTTGTTGCATTTTCATGCCGTATTTCGGTTAATATTTTAGATATGAGAGCGTTAACATGGCTTGTAGGATTCTTTCTTTGACCGTGCAATCAGCAATATTGCACAATTGGACTGCGGTATGTAAGTAAACAAGCTCAGCAATAGCAGAAAATCATAAAATTATATACCATAACGACGTGCACCCACCAAACCGCTGATATGTTTCATAGCTACTGGAAAATACCTGCTTTTCCTGAATTGACAGGCCGTAATATTTATTTACTTTGACAAAACCTTACATTATCTAAAGGTACTTTTCCGTGTTTTTGTTTTCTGGAACAAGTTATTTTGTTTAAAAACATTCCAGGCATATCGAACACCTCAGCAGTTGAATCCGTACTGTGTCGGCGTAATTGTGCAAGCGGACGTAAAATATCTTGCGTGCGCAACATCTGCGATGTAATGGTTATACTGTGCTTGCTTGCTCTGTAACGCCGCCGTATTGCATCGAGTCTAGACGAGACAAACAAGTGGTTGACATTATGAACATCGATCTATTGGGGTACAATGACATGCATCAACCAAGCCTGATCCTAACCCTGAACCTAACCCTGATCCTAACCCTGAACCTAACCCTGATCCTAACCCTGAACCTAACAGTCGCCAGTCGCCTCTGACAAGACGCACCGGTTTCTGAAGATCAATTCTAACCCGAACCTTGACGGGAAGGATCGTATTACAACTGTGAACAGCAGATTCTGCAATATTTGAAGCTGATCGGTATGAGTATTACATGTATATATTTAGACAGATGGACACAAAAGTCTTAATTATATTTGTGTGAAGAAATGTCGAAGCTGCCAGCGAATGTGCCACGTTACTCTAATGAGCACAGAAAGACCCTTTAATAGTCAGAGTTTTGACGCGATATTCACAAATGTAATGTAATCTCTCTCTCTCTCTGTCTCTCTCTCAAACACACACACGAACAAACACACAGGACCACGGACAGATGAACAGACACACACGACCACGGACACACAGACGAACACTGACACACAGATATCTCACGGACACACACACACACACACACATCTCAGACACAAATCCGAACACGGACACACACAAGTCACAGACACACATGCACATCTCACAGACACACATACACATCTCACAGACAGACAAACACGAACAGACACATAAAAATACCAGAATTTATACTTCATTGAGATACAAATTAGGATAGATATACCACTTCGATCACGCACTCAAGCCCAAACTAGAATTTGAACCTTCAAGGAAACATACATGTCATGTATTAGCCACGTCTTACCAACAGGGACATCAGCTTGTATGGTCGGAGCGGGTGTAGGTCTCGGAGTCGGTTTCACATACTTCACTACAAGTGGAAAAGAAGATACAAATGTCAGCCAACATGTTTTAACTATATAACTATTGTTACATCCACCGACGACATTTCTCCCCCGTGTCCAGTTAAAACTTTAAAAGAAACCAGACCTGAATAATGTTTTTTGAACGTACTAATTATTCAAAACATGTTCATCTTGGGACATCGGAAAAATAGTTTTAAGAATAACGTAAGGCAAGGAATAATTGTGAAAATAGAATATATTTGAGGAGTATTGTTAATGCTATCTTTTCCCACAAAAGGTTGAAGTAATGGAAGCGGCATCGAACATTCATTTAGAAATTATGGTAACAGTGACGATAAATTAACTTAAGGTTCTAGAGATGAAAAACAAAGTAATCCCACCAGACAAGAAGCCATAAGAAATATGACTGCGTCATGTCTGTTACGTCTTCAAAAACAACTGTTACTATGGAGACGCTTACCGGTCATTTCGGTCACACAGCCGCAAGGGGTCATAAAATGCATAAAGCACCACCAAGTATCGCGTATGAAATATTTCACGTGCAACAACGCCAAAGAATAACAATTCTCCGACAAAGCAGATTCCATCTACGTATTCAAAATTGGTGGAAACCATATAAATCAGCGTATTCCAAAATTGGTGAAAACTATAATTATGAATCAGCGTATTCCAAAACTGGTGAAAACTATATGAATCAACGTATTCCAGAACAGGTGAAAATAATATGAAGCAGCGTATTCCAAAACTGGTGAAAACAATATTGATCAACGTACTCCAAAATTGGTGAAAACAATATGAATCAACGTATTCCAAAACTGGTGCAAACAATATTAATCAACGTATTCCGTATTCAGTTATGACACCAGGTGTTCATACTATCGTCTAACTTGTACTATGTGCCCTTTTTGGCCGTCATTTGAAGCCTTTAGATATTCTTTCAAGGAACATAGATGTATATTGAGCAACGACGCTGACGAAAATATTGAGCATTATCGAATCTCACCTTTGCACGTCTCAATTGCAAGTCTTGTCTTTATACTTTGGAGGACAGAGAAGTCACCTATACGATGCAGGTAGGTGCTGTGAGGGATAGAGGCAAGGGCAGATAACTCTGTCATATCAACTCCAGATCCAATACCAATCACAAACGTTGTGATCCCAGCTTGATGGTTCAGAGTGGCTTCATGGATGGTAAAGTTCCGATCATACGACTGACCATCGGTCAAGACAATGGCAATTCGAGGAACCTCTGGGCGAGCATTTTTCTTGAATTCATTTTCTCTGATGTCTTCCAGAGCCTTCTGTGTCTGGGTGCCTCCTATTTCCTGGGTAATCCCCTCGATGGCTCGTTCCATGCTTCGCTTGTCAGTAAAACGTGTTAATCCAAACACAGGATACACGTCTGTACTAAAGAGGACGACACCTACTCGAGTTTTGTCGGGGCCGATGTCAAAGAGGTCGACCACGTCGCGCGTAAACTGGATCTGTTTGCGGAAGTCTTCAGCAATTATACTGGCCGAAGAGTCAAGGACGAATACCACATCTGCTGGTTTGCCTCCGCAGCCTGCAAGATCAAGTTGACGTAAGTATAATCTTTTCAGTCATAGCAATCGTATGTAAATGAACACTGTGGTTTGAGTCTTGGTAACGGTTAGTTTCACTCTTCTATAAATATTGATATTGTACATATTGCGTGGAGCGCAATATTGCAGTGGTAAGGCGTCTGCCTATCACGCTGCATGGCCTGGTTCGATCCCCGGTTGAGGCACCTAGGTTCGGGTCCCGAGGTGGGTACATTTGCGTAGTATCCTTGGACAAGATACTTAGATCCACATTGTCTCAGTTCACTCAGCTGTAAAATGGGTACCGGTGAGGATGTGGGTGTTTAGTTCATTACGCCTAACAGGCAACATGGCTGTATACTCCCCAGGCAGTTGAAAAAGTATCGGAAAGTACGATAGTGTCCTATGACCGGGGATAGTAATGTACGTAACGCCGTGAGCAGGCAATGTGCCATGAGCAATTGAGCACCATATCAACAGAATATAACTATCACTATCACTATTACTATTACATGTATGTATTGATTGTCTTGTGTTGTTGAACTCCCCACTCCGCAGTCTTTCAGCTATATGGCGGCGGTCTGTAAATAATCGAGTCTGGACCAGACAATCCAGTGGTCAACATCGTGAGCATCGATCTGAGCAGCTGGGATACGATGACATTTGTCAAGCAAGTCAGCGAATCTTATCATCTGATCGTATCAGGAAATTGACACCCTGTATAAGGTAACTGACACACTGTATAAAGATATTGACACACTGTATGAGGAAATTGACACACTGTGTAAGGTAACTGACACACTGTATAAAGATATTGACACACTGTATTAGGTAATTGACACACTGTATAAGGTAACTGACACACTGTATAAGGAAATTGACACACTATAAGGAAATTGACACACTGTTTAAGGAAATTGACACACTGTTTAAGGAAACTGACACACTGTATAAGGAAATTGACACACTGTATAAGGAAATTGACACACTGTATAAGGAAATTGACACACTGTATAAGATATTGACACACTGTATGAGGAAATTGACACACTGTATTAGGTAATTGATACACTGTATACACACTGTATTAGGAAATTGTCACACCGTATGAGGAAATTGACACACTGTATAATAAAACTGTCAAAGCCTACCCGGGATAAGACATGTGCTAGTAATCTGACACGGTGTGTGGGAAACTGACATACGTTTCGTCGTATAATAACGATATTGACTTAAAGCATTACAACATAGCATGCTAGGAAGGAAAGCGCATATAGTCCATGGAGGGTGACTTTGAAAACTTTAATAACCACTGCAGAAACTATCAAACGTACCTTTCTCAGCTGAAGTCATCCACTGAAAAAGATGTGGACATATTTAATTTGAATTAATGACACAGCAGGTAATCTAATCAACATGACAGTGTTAATAAAACGAATATGTTTCATATAATGAAAGTGAAAAACGATTGTATTTCTTAAGCAGTTTTGCATTTTGATAAATAACGTATTTTTGTGAGGCGTTGAATAATGTTCACCCCTAACTTTCTGATTCATAATTCTAATTAAATTTTGATGTCAGGCAATGATTAGATTTAAAATAATTCCCATCGAATACTCTTTGAGATACTTACGATATGTCCAAAGAGCACCACACAAGGAATAATGAATTGCATCGTGCAGTGTTTTCCCACGATCCCACTGAATGAAACACCGGAATTAGTGCTAATGGTATTGACTACCAACTGCCACTATCCCACACTATATAGACAGTCCGGCTGACCAGGGATTGGTTTGGACCATACTAAGTGAAGGTTAACACATTTATCGTTAATCATCTCACATAATTTCGCTTGTAATCATTTCTTTGTTAACAACATAACTACGTAAAATACTATTGTTCCCTTATCATTGTTGTGATCTTATCTCAACTTACACATTTTTCCAGCGTATAAAAATAATTATTATTTATTATTTGCAACGCTAATTTTTGTAAAAGATCGTTTTGATAATTACCAAACAATAAAAGTTTCAGTCCACTTACATAAAATGTCACATATAATTTGCGGCGACTGGAATATTATCGTCGCTCAGCATGTGTCATTCAGACGTCTAATTTCGTCACTGATATTGTATCACTGTCACAATGGTAATCGGATACTGTATACAGAAATGATGTATGTAGGTAGTTCGGGTGATGTTGACGATGTTCTGCCACACAGCATGCGCACACGAGTCAAGGTGACAGTGACCCTAAGCTAATGTTCTCTGTGTGTTATAAAATGGTATCAACAACTTAAAGGTCATTTCTGTAGAATGAGTTTATCCTACGTGCAGTATGACTGGTGATATATAAAAGCGAAACATACAAACTAAGGGGAAAACAGTAAACCCTTGAAATTAAAATTTAAAAGTATTCCCAACATGATCAAAACATTCGGCTGAAAAACTTCGGCGAAATATTGAAAACGTAAGTTCCATAACACACCTATGATACCCGTTTCAAATGCAGTGCCACAGAATAACCATTTTCTGTTAGTCACCATCAAATATAGGTGTAGTTTCTTTTGCAAGGTATTTGTATTATAAAATGGTACAAACACTGCCGTGAAGGAGGTTAGTGTTTAGCCCCATCCCAACACTATTCTGGCCACATCACTTGTGATTTTCCCAAATTTGCTTAACATTTGACCTTAATCAGTGCAACGAGTTAATTATTTTACCATTAGCCTACAAAACCGTCCGAAAGTGCTGTAAAATAATTGATGCATTGCATATATGTGTTTCTGTTCTGAGTATAAGCCAAACGAAAAATTGAAATTTGACCGTTAATGGAAAAATGAAGATATATCTGACAGGTGATGAGAATTGTTTCTCCGTCAAATTCATTGTAAAGATCATTTTAAAACTGCAACTGTTGTTTTTTCAGCCTGCATAGGATCACTACTACATTGTACTAGGTCATTTATACATTATTTCAGACCATTTGTTTGCGATAATTTATACATTATAACCTATGATTTAAAGCTGTCAGTCATACATTGTATCAGATCATTCATTTCACATTGCATCAGATAACCGACACACTATGTCTAATTATTCCCACTTTATAGCAGATCATTCCTACAATACACCATTTCATTTCTACAATGTTTCGATTCATTTATAAATCGTATGACTTTATTTTACTTTTGTGCTACGTTTTATCCATTATATGTTGCTGATGTCAATCTGCTGTTTGTGACAACATTTTTCTTGGTCGTAGCCCCTTCGCCTTGATAAGTAGAATCTACACCACAAGCGTTTAGTTGTATGCATTCTTATTGTATCAGTCATTTACACACAGATAATGTCTTAATTGTATCAGAATCTGATCACTTACACACGGATAATGTCTTAATTGTATCAGAATCTGATCATTTACACTCAGATAATGTCTTAATTGTATCAAAATCTGATCATTTACACTCTATCAGATAATGTCTTAATTGTATCAAAATCTGATCATTTACACTCTATCAGATAATGTCGTAATTGTGTGGGAATCTGATCATTTACACTCTATCAGATAATGTCTTAATTGTATCAGAATCTGATCATTTACACTCTATCAGATAATGTCTTAATTGTATCAAAATCTGATCATTTACACTCTATCAGATAATGTCGTAATTGTATCAGAATCTGATAATTTACACACAATATCAGATAATGTCGTAATTGTGTGGGAATCTGATCATTTACACACAATATCAGATAATGTCGTAATTGTGTGGGAATCTGATCATTTACAAACAATATCAGATAATGTCGTAATTGTGTGGGAATCCGATCATTTACACTCTATCAGATAATGTCGTAATTGTATCAGAATCTGATCATTTACACTCTATCAGATAATGTCGTAATTGTATCAGAATCTGATCATTTACACACACTATCAGATAATTTCGTAATTGAATCAGAATCTAATCATGTACACATATTATCAGATAATATCTTAATTGTATCAGAATATAGTCATTTAGACACTATCACATAACGCCTTAATTGTATCAGTATATTGTGTTAATTTCGTAACTGCCTCAGACCATTCACACGCTATATCTCAGTATCCTATCACTAACTAAATCAGACAATTATTAACAAATCATCAAAAACACACACAAAAACAACAAAATAAACAATATGATATATGGGAGACATATATGTTTATTAGCAAATGGAATACAATCTACAGTAAGGAACGAAAGTAGATGCCAGTCCATGTTACTGGTATGTACGTGCCCGTTCAATCCTAACGTTGGTAAATGCCACAGAATGTATGCCTTGTTGACTAGGGTTGAGCATTATACAAATGATGTTTCTGGTCATGATGCATCAACTGAAAGCTCTATAACATGTCCCGCATAACGAACAGTCTCGTCAGCGCACCATGTTGAGTACTTTTGGGCAGGCTATGCAGATGGTTCGTGTTGATGCCTAAGCCATCTTTTATGATTCCTGGAACGTATATTTTGTCTTTGAGAAGCTTTTGGCTGCGGTCTGCATTGGGACGTAAACCT
Organism: Haliotis rubra; assembly: GCF_003918875.1. NCBI lineage: Eukaryota > Metazoa > Mollusca > Gastropoda > Lepetellida > Haliotidae > Haliotis > Haliotis rubra. Next base: position 749,908 of record NW_025766181.1, on the reverse strand, counting down.
GCTGAACCAGGTACTTTACTGTCGCATAACAGAGTTGTTGCCCTTAGGCTTGGCAGAACCCTCTAATGGTGTGAAACAAGTCTGGCCCACAATCCTGCAGTATGTTCCCTTCCGCCCAGCCCTTTCTGCAATGCTTAAGCTCAATATGAAGCAAGTCTAGATTTCATCAGGTTCACTGGGCTCCTTTTCACTTTCTGAGCAATTACTTGTTTCTATCAAAATAATTAATATAAGCGTCAGTCTGACATGGAACCAATTGATAGCTCTTACTTTGAAAACCTGTACTGAAATTTTCAAATGGTTTTGCGAGAAATATTATGTCAAAAGATTACACATGCAAGTTGTCAGATCAACCACTCCATTTACGGGAGTTTCTCAAACAAAATGAATACTTTGATACTTTCACTATGTGCTCTTTGGATATTTGCACAAGAGAATTGGTGGAATTTGTAGTTCTGACAAGCTACCACGTATAGGAGTCGGTGTTAATTTATCGTTCCGGTGTGTGTACTTCTGACAAGCTACCACGTATAGGGGTCGGGGTTAATTTATCGTTCCGGTGTGTGTAGTTCCGGTGTGTGTAGGTTTGTGTAAGTGGTCAAAAACAACATGTCACCTGACAATTCAACCCATAACTTCCTGATTACCTGCCTGAGACCAGTGACCATGTAACAGGACATAATGATATGGTCACTGCTAAAACCACACTTTATATCACATTGTATCAACGGGGATGTCAAAACCCCAGGTATCTGAACAAGGCTATAACTTTGTACCTTCAACAAGCTCTGGTTTCTTCAGCCATAAATAACCGTTACAAGCACAATGAATGATTCAACTGTCGACGGGGTGAATCACCAGGTTTTGCAACCCTTGTTTTAAAGTGGAACATCTTCAAGCGAGTCTCATGACTCAACATACACACATCACATAATCCGTGGGCTGCTTGAGTCTAACGGCGACTGTAAGTGGCTTGTTGTTTGGATATAAGAGCATTTGTCATCAGGTATGCACATGTCACCGTATATGACCCGAGCAGCAATGGGTTCGACCCGTTCCCATAACCTCACTACATGCTTGCGATGAATACATCAAAGTATAATCATGAAATGTGTCACTTGTTTGTAATATTTGTGTCTTTTGAGAGGGAATCTAAAAACTGTTTATGTCACAGGAACATTTGTTTGTAGGCCAAAGCACGACCCCCAAGTTCTCCTCTGTTTGTCCCACCCAAACACGGGAATGCATGATCGAATTCAGTGTTCGTAGAGCTCTGTTCTCGAGGGTTTACAAAACATTGTACCTAGGTTAGATACCGACTAATCACGATGAAATATGCAGGGATATATTATATTTATTATTTAAGAAAATGTGTTTGGCGATAACAAGTGCATAAGCCTTTCGTTCCCAGCGTATCCAAACGGTTATGCCAATCGGCGCCTGGGCAATTCCGCACGTGCAGCACTAGTGTCTTGTAACACAAACGAGCGCTCAGCATGATGCAAACAAATTGCAAAAGGTTGAATTGGTTTGCGGAATGTCATTAGGTGAATGGGTTCGAATGACGATGTCAGGGAGTTGTTCGTGTATTGGAGGTACGGGAAGGACGATTTCATAGAGAGCAAACACATGAGGTGAATGTCGTGAAAATATTGTGCATCACTGTCCCTTTTGCCTCAACAAACACGATGTGGTAGTTGTTCGGTGTTCAGATGCTATGGGACGAGGGTGAACTATCCAATACTATCCCCAGAAACAAAAACAACCACCCATATTGTCCCTAAGCCTGACATATCAGAAGGATACACTAGCGTGGCATATTTACATACGGTAGGTACGGGAGCGATCTTGACCGATTTTGTACTCTACATTTATGTTTCTGACTAATCTGTGTTGCTTAACTACGCAGTCAACAATGACAACCCAGCAGGCACATCAACGTTGTTTCAACGTTGAGAATAGGATTGATCCTCAACGTTGAAAATAGATTGAAAATAGGTTGTATATGAAAGTTTTTTGACGTAGATATCCGACGTGGAATCAATGTTGAAGTCTGACATATTATTAACGTTGAAAATGGGTTGTTCCGTGATTGTGTCTGGGAGGTATTACGCTTTCCTGTAAATAGACTCGCACTTCATCTTTAAACTACAATAAAGTAGCACCAAACTCCTGCATCCAGCTAAAATACCCCAAAAGCTACCTGCAATAAACAGTGTTCAAACAGAAAATTGCAGTAAAATATTTACCTGATAAAATACTTGGTTAAAATTCCACATTCAATATATAATGTTCATTTTAAGTTTTATGTCAGTTGGACGTATAATTCCAGTAAGAAGAAAAGAGTATTCCAAATTAAGAAAAACTATTTACTGTTGTATTGTTACCTTGAAAGGTGAAAATTGTCCCGAGAAGACATTTTGTGTGAATTTCAGCTCTTAGACAGACCCTGAATAAACACAATGCAATTACTTTCACCATGAAAGGGATCCAAGATGACCAGGAACTATACCTGAAGACAGCAGCACATAAAACAAGTCACTTTTCATGAAATCTTTATGAACACACACGCACACAGAAAACATGGTTTAATGCATAATGTAAAACATCACACATGACATAGTCTGTAGGTGATCTCTGTTGTGCTAATAACACAATATCATCTGCATATAGCATCAAAGTGACATTAACGCCACCAATTTCAATACCACAGTTCAAATTTTTCAACACAATTACAACTCCAAAAACACAATTATCAGCTCCTCTTCTTTCTGCCACTCCTGCCTGGCGGTCAGGTGGATACTTCAGAAACGTTCCTAACTCTTTCTTGAAATTTGCTTCGGATGCATTCCCATCTCATTCCCTTGAGATAGGACACATTCTGAAATTTTGTATTCAAATACATGAATAAGTTATATGGAAGATATATTGTCTTAAATGATTCAAGTATTTGTTTAATCAATCACTTGAAAGGTTCATTACACTGCTGTAACTTGGCATGTGACCATATGAACAGCATCAATACAAAATATGACGAAAAGTGTAAACAATTTTATATTTTCAACCGAAGGAATGGAAGTTTTCTTAAACATTTTCAAAGAAAATCCTCAATTGCAAGTTGATTATTTAATTAGACTATGAATTACCGGTAGGATGAATTAGACGATGGTTTTACTGTCATATATTATTTGCTATGGTCATGATGAAAATGCTGCACTTGGTAATTAACTTACCAGAGATGATTGAATACAACCTTGTATTCTTAAAAGAAAACTTGCCGTTTTGCCCATCAACATTCATTTTGACATCAAATTGTTTGACATTGTCCTGCAAAACAATGGAAGATTGTTGTTATTCTGTCAGATTTAGTTTTCTTTAGAGATTCTCGGAAATGATTATTTCAAATTATTAGGAGTTGAACTGATGTAGCAATTTTGCTACCAGGAGTCGTAAATTGTAACAAAAGCCATTTTACATTAAATGATAAGAAAACAAAATGGGTGGTGGTTCACAGGTCAAAGAACAAGTCTATTGTGGGAGGTCTCCCAACACTATTTGTTCCCAAACACAAGGAAGTATGGATCATGGAGTTCTGAAAACAATAATGAGCTCTCATAAGTATACAATATATTCTCTATTATCTACTCTCTCTCTCTTTGTCATTTGTACATTCATAAAACTCAGATAAATAACTTTTTATAATTCATAAATGTTTACACTTAATCTCTTATAGGAACGCTTAGAAAATCTCTCATATAATGAATTATGTGTGCGTATTATCTGCGACGTTATAACTATGTTTCTCTGAATCATGAACAATAAAATAATGAGATTAAACTCTACATTGCCAGAAATAATCTATCATACCATGAATAATAACATCTCTTACAACCCAATCTACACTCAAAAAAGACTTAAATGTACTCGTAAACAAACATCGCTGGCACACGCAAATTCTTGGAAACAGTGCATCTCTGACTCTCAATTCCAAGAAATGGAAGTCCTACTCTATTTGACCAAAGGGGTGACAGGTGGCCAAAGCATATTGAAATGTAGGTCATACACTGAAAATAACTCTGATTTAAAACACTACAAATATACACCTTCTCTCTAATATACTCGATAGATGATCTTAACAAGGGAACATGTACATAAAATGCTGATATCTAACAACACCTGTACTTTAAATAATGGACTCTTCCAAATCTCAGTATGTTTCACTGCACACATATTAGATTGCAAATAATGAAAACCTACCCTTTGACAATAATAAAAACATCATATTCAAATTCTACAGCTGACCAAATACCTGAAGAGTGTGTTTCCCAGCAATAAACATCTCTATATATCTATAAATGTATGACTTCTGTCCTTTCGCGTGCTATCTTGCATCCAGTGGCCGTATGCACATGTTGGGCGTAGCTAACGTCAGGCGTAACACATTACGTCGGGCTTAGCAGCGCCCCCTCCTCTTACACGTCATGCACAACGTCGGTTAAGCCTAGGCGTTACTACGCCCAGCTTAACGGATTTACGTCAAGGCGCAGTGTGCTATTTTTTAGATTTTCGAACGTTTTAAACCACCGGTAAAAGGGCGCGAAACAACTTCGCGGTACATCCCTTTCAGCCGTAATCACGGAAAGCCAAAGAAAACCGAGAAAACCCAACTTTACCGATGGATCCTGATGGAGAAAAACATGGACTTTCAAAATGGGCTTCACCATAAATGTCGCCATATTTGACACATTACGAAATCACGATTCACAGCGTTATTTGGTGTATGTTTTCAAATGTTCAAATGGGATAATTACTACTCAGATGTATTGCATTTCAAAAATAGCATATTAATGATCACTGATATCAGGTTTTCATGAAATCACTAATGATAATTCTGAAAATACACACGAAGTGCGCTTTCCGTCATATTGGATAGTGTTTACAAAATGACGTTTCGCGGAGGCCGGTATTGAGACGCCAATTACATCACGTTTATATCACATTTACCTGCGACAAATGCATCACTGAATTCCCAATACATTTTAGAATCAAATTACAAATGGTCTTTGTCACCAATATCAACTGTCTTGATAAAATGAAACGATAGATATTGAGTGTCAAAAGCACAGGGAGCTTGTAACGCTAAAACTGCCATCAAGGTATATACTGTCACTGACGGGGTCTTAGTACTATCCTTTATATAGTACTAAGACCCCGTCAATGGCTTAATATCTATGATAACAGTTACAACGCCCCTAATGATCAAAAAATCCAAACGAACGTTGTGCTCGAAAGGCTGCGCTTGTAAAGAAAGAAAAATTCCGATTTTATACTACGTAGCATTTTCTGAAATTTTCCGACATGCAGCCGTCTATTCATTTGCTTGCAATGGCTCAATAGCTTTAGAATATGCATGGAAAGAGTATCGTAGCAAGAAATGGGAAATTAAAAACAGAAGCAATGCAATCATTTGATATTTGATAAGAAATTGTCGAAGTGTCCGTGCAGCGTGACGCCATGACTGACGCAGAACGACAAAGGTTTTTATCAGAATTCCTGGCTTCTTCTCTTACTAACAATGAAAACGATAAACATATAACAATATACATATAGTTAGAATTATTCTGATTACTTACATCTCATATTTATGTACAAACGATCCCTGAATCAAGGGAAGGGTCCTCGCGAAATCCTGTGTACTCTTGTCAGCGTGGCCACCATTTTATAAGAAATCGGTCGGCGGTAGTGATGTCATACGTCAACATTGTTGTACATGTTAGACAATTTCTTTGAGGTGAAGGTCGGTTGAACAAGTGTAAACACAATCGCCCTATCCTTCCGATTACACTTTCAGTATTATGATGTATACTTTGCGTATCGTTCAGATATGTTTTTCATCAAACTATTATCAGTATATACATTTAGCCTTGTTCAATACCATATTATACCTGGATATAGGGTAGGCGTTTTTTATTCTTTGAAAGTTTTTGATTGTTTGAATAATATTTACATAAGAAATTGGCACACGTAGCCATAACTGCAAAATATTTGGGTGTTGTGAAATATTATTTTTCATTTACGTTAAATTGCAGGTGCGCGTGTTGCTCACAATAAGATACGCAGTCAAACCGTCTAATTGTTGATATATTCAGGACACTATCTAATTGGTAAAATTATTCATTTTATGTTTGGTCTAAAGAGTGTTAAATTCTGACATAGAAGCCGAGACCTTTCATACAATTAATGGAATTTAGGTAAGATATATACTTATCAGCAAACCAATGTCGTCTTTTTCCGACGTCGCAAAATGCATAAAACAGGCCATGACGTCAACTAAAGTGTTGTATTATTATCAGTAATTTCAGTACATTTGAAGATATGTAATAATGATGCAAAATTAGTCAATATGGGAATCTAAGAACTAACTTACATATCGGATAGGGCCATCCTTATCGCTATTCTGCTTTCTCAAGTAGTACATTGCCATCTTTTCTTATAAATTGTGAAACTACCAAAACGTATCCGCTCACATTGGGGACATTTGTAATGGAATAGGTTGGTTCACCGAGAACACAACATAACGAAAAATATAGCGTAAGTATCCACAACAACTTTTCTTCAAGTGATCTGAGTAACATTGACCTAGTGTTAAGCATAACTCAGTTATGCCCCCTTATCTTTTATACGTGTATGACCTCTCTGTCGTCAGTTGACGTCATAGAAGAAAATCCATTTTTGACACTTATTGCGAGTCATTTTTAATGTTGAGCGTCTAACGTTATGCATTAGCACATAAACCCAATTCATATACACTTATGTCGTTCAGATATAAGGCTGTATTTTCTTCGCTCACACTTTCTGTAAAGATGCCAAATTAAAAAAATCGTAGCAGAGTGCTTTTATCGGTGCACAACAAAAAGCGGAGAAATTGACAGTTTCTTAACGCGTAACAAAACTTTAGACAACATTTAGCAGTGTCTATTTCTCAAACCGCCGAGGTAGTCGCACTTATATTTATACCAACGGATATGAAATTAAATATTCTAAATTTCTGTGTAATTTTATAGCCGTACGCAGATCCAGGACCACGCGAGCGCAATTCTCGCACAACGTTCACTTTTAAAAACTTTTGAAAATGTGCGCATGATAAAAAACTCGGCATCCAGTGCCGCCATTACAAGGCTACGCCTGGCTTACGCCTGCTGGGTAGGTGGCGTAAATATAGAGCACTACGCTTGGCGTAACTTTAGCTACGTCTAAGATATGCATACCGTTTTAACGTTACGCCCGGGCGCACATCTGACTTAAGCCCGGACTAGAATTTACGCCCGACATGTGCATACGGCCACAGCTGTTTACGGCGAAAAACAATATGGCGCCAAGCAAGGGAGTGCTCATTAAACTAAACATCTCCGGAGAAATCATTGTCAAATTTTTCTCTTAAATGATCAACCTTGATACATGTATATAAATGAAAATAAAGACCAACTATTATCACCAAAAAGACCAAACATTATCACAAATATTCAAAACAGGTGGTAATGAAAGAGCATTATCATCTTTCTCTTAAACTTTGTGGTGGATATACTGGAAACAAGTGAAATGTTAAAAACGTGTTACCTTAGCCTTGCTCCTTTTATGTGATCCACAAAATTGCTGCCACCCAGTCTTCGAAGATGAGATTTCTGCAAATTCCATTAAAATAATCTTATTTCATAATTAAATGTTCCTTACATTAAAATTACTTCTGTTGCATGTAAGATTTTAACCTTTAAGAGACATGAATTATCATATCCCTCCCAAACAAGTGTAAGAATGAAAGTCTGTGGGTGCAGTTTTGTTAATTGTCCCATCAAAGAATCATTAGTGAAGTTACACTTTTTGTAAATAAATAAAAGTTCAAATAAATTATATACAATTTCATCCTTAACAAAGACTTTCACAAGACATTTTAAAGTGAAAATTTTCGTTGCATTTCCTTACGCCATTCTCCACCACCCCCTCCCCCCAATAATATACATATGTTGACAGGGTTCAGGGCGTGCTCAATGCATCATTAACTGATAGATCTAATCAAACGAACAAATGTTCACAATAATGGGATGCAATATAAAATGTTTATTAATCCTATCCGATTTTGTATAGCTGCCCTTAGGGACCGTTCATAATGTATGGCTTGGGGGTGATGTTGATTTTTATGTACAATGTGAATTACACCCCCACCCCCCACCCCTAAAGTGTATGAGTATGTACAGAATAAGAGACGGCCCACCCTGCATGTCATGTACATTATCTATGACGCCCTCTCCCCTTCCCATAATTTCTAAACATAGTGCGTGTGTACAAAAATGCTGACCCCTTAGCTCCCCTGAACAAAATGGGTGACACCCCACCCCACCCTCCAACCCTTACAATCAACACCCCCACCCGCAGCCATATATTTAATTATGAACGGTTCCTTATATTGATGTACTTCATTGATTATTTGAAAGTGTATATTTGCAAAATTCAAATCAGGGGATGGGTACGAAAGGAAATCTTATTCGATTATATAGTAAAATGCCAAATATATGCATGCAAATATATTGAAAATAACAAAACAAGTTCATGGAAAACACGGGCTTCCACTAAATTTTGAGAAACATGTACTGTGACATACCGGTAACCTTGTGAGATAAAACATGAGCCCTAATTCGGAGTTTCTTGCTACTGCTAGATTTAAACGGCATTCCTACGTTTTCATTATACATGAAGGACATACTTACCAAATAAACACCAGCATGCCGTGAAGATGGTGAAAATAAAACGATATTGCGTTGAACTTCGCCAAAGTGAACTGACAACGATCAGCTGCCTTTGCTAAGTTGGATACCTATTACCAATATGAATTATGTATCAAATTTGCCAAGGAAATAATTAGTTGACATTTTGTTGGTTCCTTACGTTGAAACAACGTTGACAACTAAACGAATCTCGACTAACTTTCTCTGGTCGCATGACAAACGTTGAATCAACGTTTATGAAAGGTTGATCAACCAAACAACCAAAATTCAACGTTGATTCAACGTTGATTCAACGTTGTGTGCCCGCTGGGAACGGCCCGCATGTAATCGAGTCTGGACCACACAAGCCAATGATTGATATTATGAGCATCGATCTCCGCAGCTGGGATACACATCTACCAAGACAACGAGCCTGACCACCGGTCCCGTTAGCCGCCCCTTGCAACAAGCATGGGTTGCTGAAACCAATTCTAACCAGATCGTCAAGGGTCGTAGGACACACAAGGGTTACTGACATTTCAAACCCAGATCGTCACGTGTCTGGCTGATCTATACCGTAAACTGGTATTTCATATACATTTATATACTGTGACGCCTTTGACAAAACATTCATCTTGTCCTTGAATGTCTGGAGAACCCGGGAAGATTTATGTACTTTGTTCTTACTCAATATTCCATCAACATGTCAGCGGCATGTAAGTAATCATCAACATTGTGATTGACATTTCCTGGATACCCCAACATGTCTGGGAAACAGTTGCTATTGGCTGAAACTATTCACTGGCAACACGCTACAGACAGACAGGTTGTTAAAGGCTCACTTCATCACAATAGATATATACTTCATGTTAAAAATACACAATATTTAGAATGGGTCTCACTTTTGAGAGAGGATTTGTAATATAATGTACTGAAATATAGATAGACCATAAAGTTAATCTATGAAAGTAATGTATTCCAAGTGCACAAAAATAAACTTCATGAAACTGGAAACGTTTTCTTGTAAATAGGGCACAAGTTGAATGAATGAATGGATGAATGAATCTTTCTTTATACATCCTAAAATATGCTCTTCATTGAATGAGGGTTTCCAAAGTGCTATGTTTGACACCAACCTCACGATAGTCCATCATGATTGTATAGGTCATTTGTGGATTTTGTTAGTCACACGATGCTGTCGGCGTATTCCAATATACTGCCTTAGAAATCTTCACACGAAATTCCCAGGTCGCCAATGGTTATCCCTCTCTTATGATACGGGGTCTTTTGGATTGAACTTTTGAGAATTGGGTCAGAAACACTTTTATCAATCAATCAGGGAAAACTACCGCCCTAATACATACTTTATAACAGTAGCAAGTACTTACTTGTATCTGAATACAATTGTTAATGGTTTTGTAAATAAAACACGCTGATGGCGTTTGCATCTATGGATGGATAATTTAGTTGATGAAAGAGTGACCTAAAGCCGCGTTCAACAATACCCCAGTTACACCAAGGTCTGTAAGCTAGCTGTTTTAGAAAAACCCGGAAGTGATGCAGTTCACAGACATTTACCACTTTGGTTGAACTCACGAACTCGGGTAAGGGGCTAATACAGCGTGCGTCCCTGTGAGTACATTCTTTTGAAAAATAAGTAAAAATATATAATCCGTTCCCTAAAATGCTCAAAAATATTTCTCCATGGATCTGCACTGTAATATGTGACTGGACATACGGTATATTCGGAAAGGTAAATAGGTTCAGGAAAATGCTCAACTGTTTAGTACAGTTCTAAGAGCCAACTACAAAATGATATCCTTTCAAAAGTATTAAAGGCGCTTTGAATATTAACTAGCCGGTTCCTAATGTACTGTCACTTGTATAGAAAACAACGTTTCACTTTGGTTGAAAATATTCGTAATTTCTGACTCTTGTATACACCCACCATCTAGTATCTAAGGGAAATACACTTTAAAGAGTTACCTCTCCTTGTCATTCCAGGATTATTCGTACTAAAGTCTCATTCCTTGGCATCACCAGTGTGGTTAACGAAGAGCTCTTTTTCAAACTATACATGAGTCGAGTAAAATAATGCGTAGAATACATGCACGTCATTCACCTGACGAAGGGGCAAGGAAAAGCCCAGAAACGTTGACATCCATACTATTTTGTCTTATATTTGAATACCATCTTCTAAATGCTAATCAGGAAGCTTAACAGGAGAAGTGTTCAAAGCGAGGTACTTCACTCACTCACAGCTGTTTGTTGAGAAGTGTGCACAATGGGGAGGAGAGAGTGTGCATGATGTTGAGACATAATGGTGCTTAACCTTAAAGTCGGAAGTGTGGTTGTCTAGCTTTCAGTCACCTTGTCAAGACTTTGTCTGTTGGAAATATGTTCCACTCTGTCTGTTTGATTGTCACTGCTCCTTCAACCGTGCCCGAGGAGACGTATGTCACTCACACGTGCGTGTTTTGTCACTCCGAGAAGAATGAGTGACGTCACCTCAGTCTACTTCATTAAATCTATCTGTAATGTCGTGACGTTAACGGATAAACGTTGTGTTTTCCGCTGTGAACGTGACCTTTTCAATGTCAGTTAGTCATTGTAGGGCTGGTATTAACATCGCGCCATTGACCATATGAACACCGTGTTATAAACATCCGGTACTTTATGTAGGCTGTGGTCTTTACATTGTTTCATGAACACCCGGTGATATATGTAAGCTGTGGTCTTTACACCGTGTCATTAACACCCGGTACTACATGTAGGCTGTGATCTTTACATTGTGTCATGAACACCCGGTACTACATGTAGGCTGTGGTCATTACATTGTGTCATGAACACCCGGTACTACATGTAGGCTGTGGTCTTTACATTGTGTCATGAACACCCGGTACTACATGTAGGCTGTGGTCATTACATTGTGTCATGAACACCCGGTACTACATGTAGGCTGTGGTCTTTACATTGTGTCATGAACACCCGTACTACATGAAGGCTGTGGTCTTTACATTGTGTCATGAACACCCGTACTACATGAAGGCTGTGGTCTTTACATTGTGTCATGAACACCCGGTACTACATGTAGGCTGTGGTCTTTACATTGTGTCATGAACACCCGTACTACATGAAGGCTGTGGTCTTTACATTGTGTCATGAACACCCGTACTACATGAAGGCTGTGGTCTTTACATTGTGTCATAAACACCCGGTACTACTTGTAGGCTGTGGTCTTAACACCGTGTCATGAACACCCGGTACTACTTGTAGGCTGTGGCCTTACACCGTGTCATGAACACCCGGTACTGCTTGTAGGCTGTGGTCTTTACATCGTGTCATGAACACCCGGTACTACATGTAGGCTGTAGTCTTTACACCGTGTCATGAACACCCGGTACTGCTTGTAGGCTGTAGTCTTTACATTGTGTCATGAACACCCGGTACTACATGAAGGCTGTGGTCTTTACATTGTGTCATGAACACCCGGTACTACATGTAGGTTGTCGTCTTTACATTGTGTCATGAACACCCGGTACTACATGTAGGATGTGGTCTTTACACCGTGTCATGAACACCCGGTACTACATGTGAGTTGTCGTCTTTACATTGTGTCATGAACACCCGGTACTACATGTAGGTTGTCGTCTTTACATTGTGTCATGAACACCTGGTACTACATGCAGGTTGTCGTCTTTACATTGTGTCATGAACACCCGGTACTACATGTAGGCTGTGGTCTTTACACCGTGTCATGAACACCCGGTACTACATGTAGGTTGTCGTCTTTACATTGTGTCATGAACACCCGGTACTACATGTAGGTTGTCGTCTTTACCTTGTGTCATGAACACCCGGTACTGCTTGTAGGTTCTGGTCTCTACATTGTGTCATGAACAAGTTGTAGGCTGTGGAGTGTAAATCGCGCCATGAACACACGGCACTGCATATAAGCTGTGGTGTGTTAATCTTGTCATGAGCACCATATTCTACAGGTAGGCTGTGGTTTGTTAATGGTGTCATGAACACCCTCTACAGAGATGTTTGACGCTCTGCACAATGTGAACTATCCCATGTCTGTGGTTTCCAGGAGCAATCCGTCTTGTCCAGCGCCTATACAGATACAAATTCACTCGAGTTCGCTGACGTGTAAGACAAATGAAACTCAAGGCCGGACTTCTTACAACACGATTGATTGGAGAATATATAAGAAACTACAAAGAAGCATCCAAATGGTGAACTATGTTCAAAACAATTGTTCAAACAGTCCCAATGACTGAACAATAATTTAGTACGATTTGAGCTAAAAACAGAATAAGGAAATAACAGGATACAGAATGCCTCAATGGCAAATACACAGGTTGATGTACAGTGTCCTCCCAATACCCGAACCTATTTTCTGCTGGATATTTATGATTAATTCAATCTAGATGTTAAACTTCCATTCGTTGGAAATGTTTTCAAAGACGATGCCCAAACACCATTAACAATAAATGATGATATTATCACCTGGCACAGTAATATGTCTCCGACCAGTGGGTCGACGTTATCAAATCATCTCGAATGATAGCATCCGAATCTGTAAAATTCATTGCGATACTGTAGATTTACCGATTACCATTCTGTTCGTTTGATACAGCGCAAGGCAGTATGGAAACCCAAACCATGCCTTTGAGAACTGACAACATCTTGCCCACCAGATAAATCGTTTGGCTATGTGTTCAATCATCCACCGGTCCATGCAGTGTTTGATTTGACTTCACAAACACGATGACGATTATCCTTTGGCCTGCTGCAGGACAAATAAGTCGCCGTGTGTGTCTTTATCAAATGTCAGATACATTTCTTAATTATTTTTTTTTTATAGAAATATTCAATTCAAAGGTGACGTTCAAAACATTCATCAATGTCAGCAATGTTATTTTAGGATTAACAAGAATAACAGTATATTTATAGCAACTACAAAATCACATGTCTGCAAATGAAAACGTTCGTCACGCCCCGCCGGCCCGTTGCGCTGTCACCTGTTGGCCACGCCCCCAGAGGTTGGTTTTGGAAACCGATTCCTGAGCAGTGGATTTCATCTTGACAAAAAATCCTTTCAACAAATATAAATTTTCTCTCTCTGAAATTGACCAAATGCATGATGAATATGTATAGCCACAAACTATTCGCCTTTCAAAACAGAGCTGGTGGTTTCAAGGGTGAGACCAGGACACAAGCACATTGTCGGTGTTGATAATTTGTCGGATCCCTCAAAGGCATCTGTGTGGATACTAATCCTGAACTACACCTTTTAATCCAGTGAGGCTTAATGTGTACAGAATGAGGAATGGGTGCGGATTCAGGGCCCGCTATTCTGATGAGAGTGTTCTCTCGTCACGATGAAGAGACGCCTGGGGTCCAATTCGTGGTTTTGATTTTGGACATTTGCAAAAGAGGCTTAAACTCGCCCAGCACCCAGGTACACACTCACTTACTCACTCAATATTGAACAAACGTTATGAATAATAACTTCTCTTATTTCGTGAGTGCGACGTTTCGATATAGATTCTTGTACTTCCCAACTTCTGAAATGCCACTCAAAGCACTCACTCACTCTGATGTATTAAGATCTTCCTAATAACCCACTTGCAATGATTTAGTTCTCTATGCACATGTATTTTCACACTTTTATTTCGTGAGTGCGATTTTTCGACAGATTCTTGTATCGTCGTAAACCAGGACTAAATGCCACTCAAATAAGTTATATATACATGAACTGTCCGCATGAACCAAAAACGTGTCTGGCTGTGTGAGGTGTCTTCTCTTTCCGCTCCACGGCCCCCGTCGTGGTGACACCCACATGAGGCACGATGGCGCAGGGCATGCTGACCTCATATATGCTGTACATTATCTATGTGCCTTGACATCTTACTCAGCGTGGAATCTGACATCTGAAAATAGAAACATGACTAATTATCAAACCGGGACTGATATTACTGATTTATTTCTGTCTCACACATCTCATGCTTCTCATGGTTTCGTCATATAACTTCTGGTAGCTTTAAAAATTACATTTTCCGATTTCACACCCATTTGACGTGTACATCCTATGGAAACATTCTGCGTGTAAAATATAGACTATGACATATTCGTTGATGAGTGAGTAAGAAAGGTTTAACACCTCTTCTTATTGTTTTCTATTCAAAGAAGAAACGCTTTGAACCCAGCATTTCCTAAAGGTGAGCACAAATCATTACCTAAAGGTGAGCACAAATCAAATCAAAGTATTCAATGTGATATTTCTGTACCCTGTGATATGTTAATGAGTGGAAATGTATAATTATAAGTGTGTATATGGGGCAGAGGAAGAGTGAGATGGATTGGGGAAACACAACAGTGACTGTTTCTTTACACCACTATTATGGTTGGGAGTGACTACGACGATCAATGCTATTACATTGACGTCATGAATGACTATTCTGGTGTATGTACGAGTCGTAATCCCAGGTCAGAGACATGTAATGACGTACCGGCGACTGTGAGTGAGTGGTTTGTGCTGGCCGGTTTACCCTGGGGGAACCGTCATAACCCGTCCACTTACAACTTGACACGTGTTCTCATATCAGACACTACATTACAATTGAACTGGTAGCTCTATTCCACAAGGTGTTGACACAATTGTAATTGGGAAAGACGCTATTGTAGCTTCAGTTTGAACTATGTACATTGTATATGTTGTCCAAGATATTTTTATGGATTAAACTTCTTTGTAATTTCTCTCACGACGTTTCGAGACCATTCCAGGTCCCTTCACCTAAATTACAAAGAGGTTTAATCCATAAAAATATCTTGGACATCAATGTACAACTTCTAAATGCCACTGAAAGACATTATGTATATGTTGTTATACACTGTCACAGTGTTTGAACCTAATTGTGCACCCTGTCAGTAATGCCCCTTGTTAGTAATGCCCCCTGTCGTTCATACAGTGTACCAGTGGCTGTATCCTCAAAAGGGGTTAAAGCGTCGTAAAATTATTGTCCTCCTGAGAGGGTACGTAAGTCCAAAAACATTCAAAGTATATAATCTCTTCACTCTTTTTTAATCGTAGAATATGTGTCCTTTTAATGTATGGCTACATGTGTAAATTACTAACAGCTAAAGGTCCATTCAGGAAGCAAATGTACTGTGAGTCCCAAATGGTCCCCAGTATGGTGATCTCCCTACAGTTGTTGGCAATCTACAGCCTGAATTTTTTAATAACTGTGATGCACTCGTAGTTTTGCTGTTCGTCGTCAACAGGTTTCTAATGTTTAATTTTACTGATTTATACTCATAAAAGAAAGAAAGAAAAAGAAACGCGTCAGTCATTTTTAGAATAATTTATTGTGTTAGTTTAAGAACAATTATTTCTTGTATTGTCAATAGTAAAAAGATAAAAAATTCACACGTCTGTAGACAGTGTGTTCGCAACACAACAACAGCCTTTATTGTTGTGTTTCTGTTTATTTGAGTCCAGTAGATGGCGTCAAAGTCAGTACTTTGTATCGCCACCATTGGCAGCAATTACTGCTTGGCACCGTCTCGGCACAGACTGGATAAGTCGACTTAGACTCCCTTGCGGAATTCTTTCCCACTTTTCCTGCAATGCGATGGCCAGTTGTGGAAATGTCTGGGGCGTGTTTTGACGTTGACGTACACGTCGATCGAGTTCATCCCATAGGTGTTCTATCGGGTTTAGATCTGGTGATCCCGACAACTCCTTCTGTCGGTCCATAATCGGAAGCATGTGACGTGCAAGAACTTCGTTAATGTACCGATTTGCTGTTAAATTCCCCTGAACCATCACTAAATCAGATCTTTGTGTGCTGGATATCCCACCCCACACCATGACAATGTCTCCACCGAATCTGTCGACCGGTCGAATCCAATTAGGGACAAAACATTCATTTCTCCGACGGTAAACACGCTGTCTTCCATCACGCCGGTGAAGAAGAAATCGTGATTCATCACTGAACCAGACTCGCCTCCAGTTTCTAAGATTCCAGTTCCGGACTCTACGGCACCACCGCAAGCGATTGATCGGAAATTTTTCTCAAAACAGGGATGCGTTGTGCATGCACAGTCTCCACGGCTGTGGCAAGGCGATGACGCAAGTGAACAACCCGGATGTAGCGGTCATGAGCTTGGGTGGTAACTTTTGGACGGCCGCGATCGGCCGACCTTGGGCGGAATTGGTCTGCAGGAAACGATCTCAAAGGCGAGATATGGTGCTCTGATGAACTTTGAAATGTCGGGCAACTGCAGACTGCGACTCCCCAGCTTCAAGGCGGCCTATGGCGATGTTTCTATTGACCGCACTCATTCGTGGCATGATGATTTCCTCTTTCCATAATATTTCTTCACGCGCTTCTAAAACAAGGGATAAAGTTAAAATAGTCGCGTTTTTCAATCACACAAACATTACGTTTTTGAAAGAAGTAGTATATTTGTATTGTTTCTGCCGCAGATACATAGGTCCAATATTCACAAAATCACCTATGTGTTTCTTTTTTTAAGAGTGTCTAATATAATACATGTACTTCTCACTACAGTGTACCATGTCAATCAAACAGCCACTATTTCAATCATACAGTGCACCATGTCAATCACACAATGCACCATGTCAATCACGCAATGCACCATGTCAATCACGCAATCCACCATGTCAATCACAAAATGCACCATGTCAATCATACAGTGCACCATGTCAATCACACAATGCACCATGTCAATCACGCAATGCACCATGTCAATCATACAGTGCGTCATGTCAATCACAAAATGCACCATGTCAATCACACAATCCACCATGTCCATCACAAAAGGCACCATGTCAATCACACAATGCACCATGTCAATCACACAATGCGCCATGTCAATCACACAATGCACCATGTCATCATACAGTGCGCCATGTCAATCACAAAATGCACCATGCCAATCACACAATGCACCATGTCAATCATACAGTGCGCCATGTCAATCATACAGTGCACAAAGCCAATCACACAATGCACCATGTCAATCACACAATGCACAATGTCAATCAAACAATGCACAATGTCAATCACACAATGCACCATGGCAATCACACAATGCCAATGTCAATCATACAATCACAACAATGCACACTATGCACCATGTCAATCATACAGTGCACCATGTCAGTCACACAGTGACCCTGTCAATCATACAGTGCGCCATGTCAATCACACAATGCACCATGCCAATCATACAGTGCACCCTGTCACATGGACAGATGTCAGTTATACAGTGCATGAGACCATTGCATCTGATCATCTTTTGAATCCTTTGAACTTTGCACCATATCAATCATAGTTTCGCATCATATACACATGTATCAGATCATTAATACATTGTATCGTACGACTTATACATAGCATCAGACCATTTACACTTTATATGATCATATATACTCACTATCATTTACACTTGTAAGGGGACACTTATCGCAGTTTATGGGATCATTTTAACTCTGCATCAGACGATTTATACAGTGTATCTGATAATCATATAATGTATCCGATCAATTCTGCACTGTATCAAGGCAATTCGCATTTGCATGAGATCGTGTATAAATTGTAGTTTATATAATTTATGTCCGGTCATTTTCATACAAATCATTTAAGCATTGCATCACACCATATAATGCACTGTATCAAATCACTGTACCAGTTTTTACAATGTACCATTTATACTTTACATCATTATATACGGTCACATATCTTTTTTTAACATTGTATCAATTCGTACATACACTGGTCAGTTATATATTCAGATTACTGCTACTCTATACACTGTGTTAGATCATTTATACACATTAATACAGGTTGTCGGGTAGACATACGTGAATCAACGGAGGTGGTCAAACAGAGATGCGTGAATCAAAAGAGGTGGTTAGATAGAGATATGTGAATCATCAACAGAGGTGGTCAGATAGAGATACGACAGTCAACAGAGGTGGTTAGGTAGAGACACGTGTGTCAACAGAGGTGGTCAGATAGAGACACGTGTGTCAAAAGAGGTGGTCAGGTAGCGACACGTGTGTCAACAGAGGTGGTCAGATAGAGACACGTGTGTCAAAAGAGGTGGTCAGATAGAGACACGTGTGTCAACAGAGGTTGTCAGATAGACACACGTGTGTCAAAAGAGGTGGTCAGATAGAGACACGTGTGTCAACAGAGGTGGTCAGATAGAGACATGGGTGTCAACAGAGGTGGTCAGATAGAGACATGTGCGTCAACAGAGGTGGTCAGATAGAGACACGTGTGTCAACAGAGGTGGTCAGATAGAGACACGAGTGTCAACAGATGTGGTCAGATAGAGACACGGGTGTCAACTGCTCAAGATAGTCAGATAGAGACACGTGTTTCAAAACAGGTGGTCAGATAGAGACACGAGTGTCAACAGAGGTGGTCAGATAGAGACACGAGTGTCAACAGAGGTGGTCAGATAGAGACACGTGTGTCAACAGAGGTGGTCAGATAGAGACACGAGTGTCAACAGAGGTGGTCAGATAGAGACACGTGTGTCAACAGAGGTGGTCAGATAGAGACACGAGTGTCAACAGAGGTGGTCAGATAGAGACACGTGTGTCAACAGAGGTGGTCAGATAGAGACACGTGTGTCAACAGAGGTGGTCAGGAGGACACGAGTGTCAACAGAGGTTGTCAGGTAGCGACACGTGTGTCAACAGAGATGGTCAGATAGAGACACGAGCGTCAACAGAGGTGGTAAGATAGAGACACGTGTGTCAACAGAGGTGGTCAGATAGAGACACGTGTGTCAACAGAGGTGGTCAGGTAGAGACACGTGTGTCAACAGAGGTGGTCAGGTAGAGACACGTGTGTCAACAGAGGTGGTCAGGTAGAGACACGAGTGTCAACAGAGGTGGTCAGGTAGAGACACGTGTGTAAACAGAGGTGGTCAGGTAGAGACACGAGTGTCAACAGAGGTGGTCAGATAGAGACACGTGTGTCAACAGAGGTGGTCAGGTAGAGACACGTGTGTCAACAGAGGTGGTCAGGTAGAGACACGTGTGTCAACAGAGGTGGTCAGGTAGAGACACGTGTGTCAACAGAGGTGGTCAGGTAGAGACACGTGTGTGAACAGAGGAGGTCAGGTAGAGACACGTGTGTCAACAGAGGTGGTCAGGTAGAGACACTTGTGTGAACAGAGGAGGTCAGGTAGAGACACGTGTGTCAACAGAGGTGGTCACATAGAGACACGTATGTCAACTGTTCAAGGTGGTCAGGTAGACAATCGTGTATATGTATCCGCTGGACATTACAGATTGGTATAGGTCTATAGGAAAGTATCGTGGCCGTCGGTGGCGACTGAATGGATAGGTGGCCCGCTTCAGTGCATTGGGCGACTGCGTGTCATCGTGCTCTAATTTTGTGGACTGTTGTTCGTAATATCAATCACATGATTGTCTGGTCCCGGCACAATTACAAAGAGAGAGAGATGTATAGAGAGAATATTATTGAACATTGAACAACAGACCTATGTCAGTAGGGTTTGAATGCAGAGGAGGAAAAAAGAAGTACGAAATCTGCAAGGTGGCCGGACATTTAAGGAAACAAAATATGAAAGAAGATATCTGGATAGATATCCACTCCCCCTGACAGAACAGTTGTGGTAACCCCAGCCCCCCTGCCCATCCCCTTCCGCAGACTGATTTTGGCTGTCATTGACATATTGGACCATTCGCACTGAGGGAACATTGTTACCTCTGTATGCGCTTTGGAGGTTAAAACATTAATATACTAAGTACATAATCGTTTAAACCCTTTCCAAACTATCACCCCTGGCAAGCAAAACGCTACAGGTCATTTATTACAACCTCTTCAAAGATAGAAAGTGAGATATTTTATCTTGTCTAATTTAGAGAAAAATTAAACAAATGAACGGGGTCCAGTTTCAGCTGAAATAAGAACCACTGGTGTCAGATCTTTTTTCAACATTAATCCCCATATTGTGGAACAATCACCTAAACAACATCCAGGACATATGCGAACTCGACCAGTTCAATCGAATGCTAAAAACCCAGCTTTATGACACTGCTTTGCCTGAACGCCTCTGAGCAATTTGTTGGGGCAGGCGCTATAAAAAATGCCTTTACTTTATTTTACATGTCATAGTTTGCACATAATTTAAAAAATATACTTCCAGTTCACAAAAAATCTCTTCTAAAATATATCCTACCCTCTTTGCCCAGAGAAATATATATATCATACATACATTACTGCAAAACCATGCAGTTACATAACATGATGTTACTTCTATGAGTAGACAATGTAAAGACAGCAGATTGGCTCATAAACCATATGTAATCCGTTGAGGGCAACATTACACAGGTGATTATGTTGTCATCATTTGATGCACGAGAAACTGAAACTTACAATAGAGAAATCAACTCTGGTGGTGCACGTACCGATCCCACGTCGTAATATAACAGTAAACACTGCCGGAGGCACCTGGACGCTTGTTGACACTGATGAACACATGTCCATTTCTTCACACCTATACAGGACTGGACACTGGTCATTAGTGGCTCCCTGGCACAGTGACAACAAGGTAAGTACATACAAGCCTACTATATCTCAAATCGCTGGATTATGCATAAAACATGTGTCTTAACATCGAGGCTGAAGGATCTAATATGTAGTGATTAGGGATGAACATTTAAAATTGTGTTCTTGTTATACTTGTCCGTCAGGTCTTAATGTATTATTGATAGACATGCTTATGTCACGGCCTTAGATTTGAATTACTGAGATATATTTGAACATATATGTTGTTACATTTCTGCGAAGAAAGGTGTTGTTTGATATTGTGTTTGTGCTGTTGGTCTCAGCTAAATAATTGCACATAATAGCATAGACATTCTACAATAATAAATATTGTAAATACCCCCACCCCCACGCGCCACTGTTGAACAAACAGACAGACGGACACAAAAATAATGAATAAAATCAGTGAAGTCACGTCTAGTATTCCCCCAAGGTTAGTTGGTAAACTTGGTATTCTCCTTTCCCTCTTTCACGCGACCGACTTCAATCGTTAAGCGGACCAGTGTCTGACAACTGGGATGTCTAACTAATGGGATGTCTAACTAATGGGAGTAAATCAGCTGAAGCGACCACATTCTTGGGGGTTATTTCAAATGTCTATATTTACTCCATGTGCAATTAAGGAAGAAGAAAAAATAACATGACATTTTTTCACGAGTTACACAATGGACAAAAGATGGACAAGTACCATCAAGCAATATATTTACATTATCATGACATGGTCTCTGAGACACACACACACACTGTCTCAACACATGGAACAGTGTATTTGTGTTCAAAATGGAGACATTTTAGGCTGATGTTACAATATTGATGTGCGAGTTATAGTAGGTGTGATATCCATAATTCCAGCACCCATCTTTTCAGAAAATATTACATTCTATAACTTAACTTTCCTGGTACTTGTACCCTCGTTCTTGCTTAACCTTTGCTTTGCTTTGTAAATATTTGTTTTGATTTCACTACATGTAGCGCTTTGAGCATACTTTAAGTGTGGAATTCATTATAAATACACATTATTATAATTCTCCCGCAGATGCGGGAAGGGTAAACGAAGACCGTAACACAATAACACAAGATTGACTGAGAGAGTTGACTTTTAGGCCGTTATGCCATGACGTTTCAGCCACGTATAGCAGGAAAGCCCAAAGTAATCCAGGTCTCAGACATTACCGCTAAAGTGAAACCAAACAGCGCGAGAGCGATGTTGAAAGATCTAGAAACCTAATCGGGTCGAACACTCATAAACGCACATATGATACATTCAAGTTAAATCAAAAACAGGTTTTAATAAAGTTTAACCATTTAACTAGGAGGGACATAACTGTTTGTATCTGATATATGTTTTTTAATTTATGTTTGTGTGATTTATGCAGAAAGATTTTGTTAAAATGGCTTATTTGATCGAACAGGGATGGACATACCAGCATGAAATGAAATTCGTTACACATTGTTGCTCAAATGACATACAAGTTAAATATTTTTTTACATGTAGTACCATTGTCCACTCTCAATAGGGGACCACCTCCGTGGTGTAGTGGTTAGAGCGTCCGCCCGGAGAGAGGAAGGTCGCGGGTTCGATCCCCGACCGCGTCATGCCAAAAGACGTTAAAATATGGTACTTGTTGGTCCCTGCCTGTGGTGTATTCATGCTTCACTGCGGCATGGTACCTCAGTGGGCTAGCACTATAAAACCAGCTTCAGTCTGGGCTAGTACAAGCAGCCGCACATACACACACACATGCACGTCGTCATATGAGCGAAATATTCTCAAGCACGACGTTAAACCTAATTTCACCTCACCTCACTCTCAATAGGAAGTCTGTAGTTTGTCCATACTCGAGTAAAGCCAAGTAGGAAGGGAATACGATAATTCAAACGTATATAGTTCTAAGTGAAGTAATTGCTTTGACATAAAGTAAAACTCAACTCATGTGAATACCACCAAGCAGAACTGCTTAAATTAATCAATTATAACTACATTCATTTGAAGCTGTGTATATCCAAATAAATGCCTTGCCTGTATTCTGGATGAGGGTTTTGACACTTTTTAACAGAAGTACAATTCCAGCCATCAGTTCGTTTTGACAATTTGGGCACAACAAGATACATAATATGTGGTGGCGAGAAGACTTTTATGAAACTATTGCCACCTTTACTCAGATATCTATCTATTTTCATCATATGTCATGTAATCGTTGACGAACTGTTCACAATATTCACTTTTACAAGATAAGTATAAAACTGTAGTGAACACGTTCGGAAATACGGCTTTCTTGAAAGCCCCAAACCACAATGGAAAAAGCTGATTGGAGTATTTGCAAAGTCAGTTGGCATATCTTTCTGACGAATCACTCAAAAAGAACAAACATTGCCCCGAGGCCTGATGAAAAGGACAGAGTTCGTGACATGCTTATGTTATAATGGGAATGTTGCCACGTTCCGCTGTGCAGATCAGACTGTTCTTTTAGGTCTGGTGGTTAATGAAGGGGGAATGGAAACTACAGTTTGTAGTGGTTGGGAGTAGAGATATACTAGCATACTATTAGAGATATATGCGTAGTTAAACCTCAGGTACACATGTGCTCATGTAAATGTTGGCAACAATAACGACGATGACGACGTTGACGACGACGACGATGATCTGATAATGACGACGACGACGATGATCTTGATGACGACGACGACGATAATCTGATAATGACGACGTTGACGACGACGATGATGATCTTGATGACGACGACGACGATGATCTGATAATGACGACGATGACGACGACAATGATCTTGATGATGACGACGATGATGATCTTGGTGATGATGATAAAAAAAAAACATATATAAAAATCAAATGACAAATGACATAAATAGTGGTACATTTATGAGCTATTTCAGGTAGCATTGGTATTAGTCAGTGAAACGATTACAATGACAGACACAATTGATATAAGTAAGTAATGTGCGGGAGTGAGTGAGTGAGAATGATTTTCACCGCTCTTAGCAATATTCCAGCAATATCACGGCGGGGAAAACAAGCACTGGGCTTCACACATTGTGAAATGTTTCGTATCGAACCCTCGCCTTCAGAGTGATGTAGAGAGCTAAAGACTTACTAAACTGAGATATGTACATGGGGTATTATGGATTTACAACATGAATATACATACTTCAATACTAAGTCTGAATGATATAACCTGTTGTATTAAAGCAACTGGACTGTAATACATATAAACGCAACACGGAAAGCACAATACAACAGATAAGTGGGAAAAGACAGATCAAGTAATTCTTAAAAATTGATCTAATAATCTGTCCGTCAGTATAAACTGATGGACATATGTAAAGACGGAATTATCTTGTTCTTCTGATAAATGGTTGCCACTATAACTATACTGGGCTGATTCCCCAAATACATAATCAGGATAACAATGACAGGCTGTCGTATGAGAGTATGCTCATTGAAAACGGGGAAAGAGGGAATATCATATTGCTATAGTAAACTGCAGTTTCAAGAAATTATGTCACACAAAATACCTATGAATATATGATCGTTATTGCGTTTATAATGTTAATTACACATTCTATGGAAATATATGGAGTGAAAAAACACTTTGATAAATGTTTGGTATAACCTAAGCCACAGTAATACTATTTTAATTCCTTTGGTTTCATGAATGTGTAATAAATGACGTAATTGTTCTGGCAACTGCCATGTTACGTTGCTAACGCTGATCGTAATATCAAACAGGTGATCTATGTTGAGGTGATGCGTAACTTGCCTTGTCAAGGCTAATAATCTGGATGATAATGCATGTTATCGCGACGTAAAAGGTGATTTGATTTATTACCCACGTCATGAACACAAAACTCATTGTGAAGGACAGGTCAGCCTATCCCTTTACCTGCCATCCCTGTATTCATTGCCACAGCCACTCAAAACATAACATCCCACACCTAAGGTAAGCCATATTTTTAGACAGTAGAATAGAAATGTCTTATACAACCAAACCATCCATTAAACATATTAAAATGAAATTATTTAACCTATAAAAAATGTGTACTTCTGAAAGAATTATTTTTAGATCATTCATATAACTAGAACGGTCATTGGGGAGTTTTTTCCGTGTAGAAGTGTTCCCTGAGGTACCTCTTATCGTGAGTTCGAATCAACGTTTGTCCTCATCATTATTCTTGGTTTGTTAGCGCCGTGTTCGTGATCGTCGTTGTTACAAACGTCTAACGCAATACACGCAGCAAGATATACGTAGGGCATGCTTCTCATACTATACCCAGCATATAGACAATGGGTGTTTTGTCAGAAAGTTTCACTGAAATGATGCATTTGGGAAACACATGAGTTTGATCTGGAACCCAAGCAACGTCGTAGATTGCAAATGCGATTTTCTCGGATCAATAACTACTTGAAATGTGAAACAGGTGATATATGTCGCGTTCTCTTTAAAACCATTTAAGCAGTAGGGGCAGAACATATCCCAGGATGATTTGTTTGCCATTAGAAGTCAATAAGCTTGGATCACTTACGGATTCTGGATTAGAACTAGTCCCAAGCAACGTATCTAGTCGTAAATATACTAGACAAAACCGGATAGTACAATTCCGACTATATGAACGGAGGGTTATGAATCGCTGTCAACATAGTGAGGCCGACACCCGGTGTTCACGAAGATGCGTCGTAATTGATCGGGTGTCGTTGCTCACAATAGCAGTGACTGCATCGTGAAGACACGATGCGGTTATAACCTACAGACCATTTACATCTAACTGGAATGATGTTTTTTGATTCACCCCCACACCCCCCACACACTGTAAAATTCATTTACACTTATAAGCATACGAACCATATTGAGGACATAACATTTTACAAAGTTTTTATTCTTTTATTATGTATAATGCCAGTATAATGAAATTTCATATTTTAAATTTCAAAATCAGTTTTTGCTTATTTAAAGATATTTTTCTGACTTTCAACTGCTAACATCCAGAGTCATGCCAAGATCTTTCAAACTTTGATATCAATTATACTAACCATTTTAAGGACACAACTTTTCACAAAGTTTTTATTCATTTGTTAGATATAATGTCAGCATAATGAATTTCATATTTTAAATTTCAAAATCAGTTTTTGCTTATGTTAAGATATTTTTCTGACTTTCAACTGCTAACATCCAGAACCATGCCGAGATCTTTAATTTGATATAATTTCTGCCTTGACTTTTCAACTGCCTTTACGATCTAACACCCAGAACCATGCCGAGATCTGGTCTGCCAAAATCTACTTGGTCTGACTTGGTCTGCCTTTAAGCCTTTAACTTGGTCTGCCTCTTTACAATCTACTTGGTGTCTGGTCTGCCTTTACAATCTGCCTTTACAATCTACTTGGTCTGCCTTTACAATCTACTTGGTCTGCCTTTTACAATCTACTCTGCCTTTACAATCTACTTGGTCTGCCTTTACCTACTTACAATCTACAATCTACTTGGTCTGCCTTTACAATCTACTTGGTCTGCCTTTACAATCTACTTGGTCTGCCTTTACAATCCACTTGGTCCTTTACTTTACAATCTAATACAATCTACTTGGTCTGCCTCACAATCCTACTTGGTCTGCCTTTACAATCTACTCTTGGCCTTTACAATCTCTGCCTTTACAATCTACTTGGTCTGCCTTTACAATCTACTTGGTCTGCCTTTACAATCTACTTGGTCTGCCTTTACAATCTACTTGGTCTGCCTTTACAATCTACTTGGTCTGCCTTTACAATCTACTTTGGTCTGCCTTTACAATCTCTACTTGGTCTGCCTTTACAATCTACTTGGTCTGCCTTTACAATCTACTTGGTCTGCCTTTACAATCTACTTGGTCTGCCTTTACAATCTACTTGGTCTGCCTTTACAATCTACTTGGTCTGCCTTTACAATCTACTTGGTCTGCCTTTACAATCTACTTGGTGCATGTTTGAAAAGCATGTTATCTCAACCTCTTGGGTTGATTCAGTTTAAGCCTTGTCTGTATTAAATTACGAGTGTTATTCTTAGCTTACAAAAAACAAAAGGAGCCCCGAAGAAGCATACGAAGTAATTATGTTGCGTTATTTCATGAGGACAAGGAAATACATATTAAAATATGCTAAAAAGAGGTATCAATCAACATGACGTACAGGTATGCCGTGTTAAGAAAACCATTTCTTTCGCTATTTCGTGACAGAGCTAGTGCCTTGTCTGTCTTAAATCAATTAATGCCTTATAAATGATAATTTTTAATTTTGATTCTGTACAAATATCATAAATCTGTAGACAGATGTCTAGTTGACGAATGAGAAACTTCAAGTAGTCACGCTCCGGGTTCAACACCTTCAACTCAAACATATCGTTGAAACGTAATTAAACTTGGACAAATTGTAGGCTAAGTATCTCTACAGTGTTTCTATTGTTTCGTAAATAAAATATATTGTGTTTGTTTTGTAATGCAGAACCATTGTATTTACTTGGTTTCTTTATTCACATGTATTTGTCATAGGGATACATATCAATACTGTATTCTATAATGCCGGTAGATGTACATGTGTCAGAAAGAGGATAGTATTTTGGTTGTTTTGTTTTCTTGTCAGAGGTAAAGCAATATTATTTTTCAATTGTTTCCAGACAACAAGTTTTGTCCTTGTTTAATTGTTTTCTGATATTTTCTGAAATAATCTAACAGGAACTTTCAGAAGCATCAAATGACGGGACCTTTATAATACATCACTGATATGCCATCACATGAGGGGTTCAAATGACAAACACAGAATATATGAATGTCCATAGCTGGATGATGATATTCGCCAAACATTTTAAACAGATTTTAGAGGCAAGGATTTTCCGGTCTCGTCTTATAGCCCACAATTGGATGTCCACGGTCCCGATTCACAAAGCGCTCGTAATATTACGGGCTATCGTAACGGCATAGTTTATCATGGGCTTACGAATGACGTAGTACTACGAACGCTCTTGCGGATCGGGGCCCAGCACGCTGATCTAAACTTGCGTCCCTTATGCTGCATGGTTTGTGAGAGAATATACCCATATGTACCCGAGATTAGTGGTAAACATCTAAGATAAACATAACTTGGGACTTCCCTGCTAGTTCAAACTGACACTCCGTGATATAACCTATAATCTGTTCGAAGCGACTTAAACCAATCTCATTCATCCATTCTTCTTACAAGATCGCCAGAACGCTGGAATGCATATATGTGACGCGTCAACTTTCTTGTGTAGATACATTTAGTAGATGCGTTTTAAAGCGCCGAATTTGACGGATCTACTAAATGTATCTGATTTTGCATATAAAAGAAAATTGTTCCACCCAAAATTACCAGTCAGAGCTTTCAAAGAAGCACTTGTATTTCGGTTTCAGTTACGCCATGATATATGAAAGAAGATTGTTCCACCCAAATTTAATAGTCACGAGCTTCCAAAGAAGTACTTGTTTTGCGGTATCAATTACCCCAGCGTTGACATAAATATTTATACTGGATTTGACTTTCATTGGTAAAGTTGAACGTAGACACTATGCTGATGCCCATCGCTATCTGCCTTCTGACGCCATTACCAGACAATAAATCCGTATTAAACCATGTAACCGTGAATATGTCACAATATGAAGATATCGCACCATACACTAACACTTACAATACCGTACATATACCGCAATCAAGCATTATGTTCCTTAAAAATAATCTATATAATAAATCTTACCAGACAGAGACTTCAGTATGAAATTGTTACCACGCATATACCACTCTTTGTCACCTGTGGTATATAAGAATCTGACACGTTAACACTTATTCTACTGAAAAAATATATGTCTCCATCATTATGCGGCCTTTTGAAACTATGTTCCAGGCATAATAAGAAACTACATTACTTCTCATGTACCACAGAAAGAAGTTTTAAACATTTTCACCTGTCATATACTATTGCGTGAACCATACTACACTGAACACTATTCCACCTATATACCACCGTATGAATCTATGCTACCATGACTAAAACAAAATCCATTCATTGCCATTGTGTTATGAGTCATTGCCATAAAGTGTGTTAGCAGGAAGTTGTGTTACCAGTCATATCCTCGTAATACTGTGGTATACCCCAGCAGGAAGTTGTGTTACCAGTCATAAAGTCGTAATACCTGTGGTATACCCCAGCAGGAAGTTGTGTTACCAGTCATATCACTACACATAAAAGTCGTAATGTGTTACCAGTCATATCCTATACATAAAGTCGTAATACCTGTGGTAAGCAGGAAGTTGTGTTACCAGTCATATCCTACACATAAAGTCACCTGTGGTATAAAGTTGTGTTCAGTCATATCCTACACATAAAGTCGTAATACCTGTGGTATACCCCAGCAGGAAGTTGTGTTACCAGTCATATCCTACACATAAAGTCGTAATACCTGTGGTATACCCCAGCAGGAAGTTGTGTTACCAGTCATATCCTACACATAAAGTCGTAATACCTGTGGTATACCCCAGCAGGAAGTTGTGTTACCAGTCATATACTTCCCTTTGCTTCTTTGTTACAAGTCTAATGTAGCACTATAACTGTTTGACCAGACAAACACTACACATTAAAATCTATATAATGTATATAGAATATATTTGAATGTGTGCAGCGTTCACTTGCAGTTTTCAATTGCCTCCGGAATATATTACCATCTTGTCACGTGCACGTGCACCAGTACATTAATTGACAACAAAAGGTTGAATAATGCTTTGTTGTGACAAATATCAATCAATCATTCTTGTTGAAGAATTCAATTAACTCATCCCACTTCCGTAATATAAAAATTGATCACTTTAGGATGAATTATTGTACACGTGTTTGGCAAAAAACATGCAAAAAACATGTGCCTAGAATCTGCGACTGAACGCATTGTGTATAGCTCCCAGTCCGAATACTGAATCGTATGCTCCTTATTAAATGATAATAGATGACGTCAGAGTGGAACAATTTTTTAAAGAGCGTGATAACGTGTAAGCAATTAGAATTTCGTAGGGTAATACAAGACACTTGATAGGGATGTGTAAATAATAAAGAAGTAGCACATCCATATCAAGTGTCTTGTATTGTAAGCCATGGCTAACGAGTTTAACAGGTGTGACAATTTGTAGCAGTAGTTCACGAGTTTAAAGGGCATGACAATTTGTAAGCAATGGCTAACGGGTTTAAAGAGTGTGAAAATTTGTAAGCAATGGCTAACGAGTTTAACAAGTGTGACAATTTGTAGCAGTAGTTCACGAGTTTAAAGGGCATGACAATTTGTAAGCAATGGCTAACGAGTTTAAAGGGCGTGACAATTTGTAAGCAATGGCTAACGAGTTTAAAGGGCAATTTGTAAGCAAGTTGGCTAACGAGACAATTTTTAACAAGTGACAATTTGCAATGGCAATTTGTAAGCGTGACAATTTGGCAGTAGTTCACGAGTTTAATTTGTAAGCAATGGCTAAAGTGTGACAATTTGTAAGCAATGGCTAACGAGTTTAAAGTAAGCAATGTGACAATTTGTAAGCAAGTTCACGAGTTTAAAGGGCATGAGTTTAACAAGTGTGACAATTTGTAAGCAATGGCTAGCAGTACGAGTTTAAGCAATGGGGCATGACAATTTGTAAGCAATGGCTAACGAGTTTAACAAGTGTGACAATTTGTGCAGTAGTTCAAGTTTGCATGACAATTTGTAAGCAATGGCTAACGGGTTTTAAACGCAATGGCTAATTTGACAATTTGTAAGCAAGTTTAACAAGTGTGACAATTTGTAGCAGTAGTTCACGAGTTTAAAGGGCATGACAATTTGTAAGCAATGGCTAACGGGTTTAAAGGGCGTGACAATTTGTAAGCAATGGCTAACGAGTTTAACAAGTGTGACAATTTGTAGCAGTAGTTCACGAGTTTAAAGGGCATGACAATTTGTAAGCAATGGCTAACGAGTTTAACAGAGTTTAACAAGTGTGACAATTTGTAGCAGTAGTTCACGAGTTTAAAGGGCATGACAATTTGTAAGCAATGGCTAACGAGTTTAACAAGTGTGACAATTTGTAGCAGTAGTTCACGAGTTTAAAGGGCATGACAATTTGTAAGCAATGGCTAACGGGTTTAAAGGGCTTGACAATTTGTAAGCAATGGCTAACGAGTTTAACAAGTGTGAC
This sequence comes from Haliotis rubra, assembly GCF_003918875.1. Lineage (NCBI taxonomy): Eukaryota > Metazoa > Mollusca > Gastropoda > Lepetellida > Haliotidae > Haliotis > Haliotis rubra. The sequence continues at coordinate 718,314 of NW_025766181.1, read as the reverse complement.
AATTTGTAGCAGTAGTTCACGAGTTTAAAGGGCATGACAATTTGTAAGCAATGGCTAACGGGTTTAAACACTGAAACCTGACAACGTTAATGTTTCATTTAAACAAATATGTGTTTACACTACTAAAGAATAGTTCAAACTGAAGACAATATTGATGATTGTTTTCTTGACAATCACCTCTATCACTTATATCACCATGTTCAGGTATTTTGTCCTGAACCTGACCGGCATGATCTGCTGAAACACAATTCAAAATAAAACAGTGAATAATAAGTTTCCCAATACAAAAAAAGTTGTATACACGATTTCACCATGTTACTTTGCCTTTCCTGCTTTGTATGATTGATGGCTAGTCTCCGTTTAATTACAATCTGTCACGCGTGATTTATTGGACAAAACGAACAATCTTATTGCTGCTAAAAACTCCCCATGTGAAGGAAAAGAAGCCGGACAGTTTGGCAACGGATACAACATGTAAGACATTTGGATTGCTACATGTTGGAAGTTTGAGATATGGAGCTAGATGCGAGGACTCTTGCTAAACGGTCACTATGTATGTACCCGTGTTTATTTATTAATTATTTGTGTTGAAATAGGCCTACATAGACCATCTGAGATTTTTATTATCAAATGATTTTTGGTGTTCACATTCACATTGTTGTTGTTAAGTAAAAGGTAATCTATGATCTTGATTGGACTTAATCTCATGTGTACAAGCGTATAATTACAACACATGTATATTTGTCAACGGATGATATACATTTGTGTTGAACGCACTGCTTTACCCATATGTTATGTTCATTCTACATACAAAGATGAAACATCTTCATTTTCAATCAGGTCAGACGGAGGATTATGTCAAGAGGCCATGTCCAACGATACGTGACGTTACGTCAAATATGTGTACATAGTTTTGAAAAAATCCACGTCATTCATTGAAAGTTATTTTAAATTATGTTTTTTTATCAAGCCAGATCATCCTATAAATGAGTGCACAAAATGCTTCGTGAAATGTATATACATTGACTGCTGTCTGATGGTAAATGAGCGATGTTAATTGGGACTGGATAGGTACCATATTTATGAGTTTTCGCCGAAACTTTTAAGGAATTGAATACTCAATGGCACCAAACATATGAGAGCACATCTCCTAAATGAAAATAATCTTTGTTTTAACCGAACACATTTGCCTTTAACATAAGCATCATTCTCTAATTATCCTTTGTTCTTGATGGCCATGGGAGGATCGCTGGTATGACCTGAAATTACCAGTAGAGATAACCAATTTTGAAATAAATTGAAGATATTGTCTCAACGCAAAGGTCAGTAGACCCTGACGTCTACCCACTGTGTCAAGGACATAGCACTATAGCACTATTGCAAAAATCATTTAGTTCATTTTGAATAATATAGACTCACCCGATGCCCTGTTTTACGCAGAATTACTATTATTAGCCAGTGAACCGTACGGCTTTATTTCAATTGTGGAATTGTTATATAGTGCACATATCCACGCACTAGTGCATGCTCAAGGCGCTGGTACTTTTCCCTCGATCATTGGATGTCAATCTCAACGGCACATCGTATTATTAATCTCAACTCCCTGGGGAGTATACAAGTCTTGCTGCCACTAGGTGCACCGAGTTATTGTGGCTTTTCTCATCCTAACGAGGTACCCATTCACAGTTGGGTGGACTGGGACACATAGTCACAGTACTTTGTCCAAGTTTTCTGCACGTTGCTGTACCAGCAACTAGGTGTTTGCATGTATTCATGTGGCCACCATCTGGTCATATACCAACGGATTCGTGGGTTCTTTTAAGTGCACAGGGTTGTGTACTGTACACTAGGGGTTGTGACAACACTGAGAGAGTCTGCACGCAAAGTTGACTCCAAGGTTTTTACACCCGGTCACAGGTGAGTTAATATGTTACTGTTCTGTGTTTATTACCCATCTTGAATTGCATGCTCCCTCAAATAGACTCAAGTCGCAGTTAGTATAACTTTCTAACTTTTGATTATGTAACCATTTCCAATTTCAGATATCATAATGGCAGTGTCGGCAATCATTGTTCTGGTTCTGTTTCTAAGCCACAACGAAGCTTCTGCACAGATAACTGGCTTCCGTAAGTTCACAGTTTTCGTACTACGAGATCAAGGATTCCTCTTTCACTGTCATGGGGATTCTCAGACAGAATTCTGGTTATTGCATGCCACAAGAGTATTTGGGACTCCGGGATATGACCTTCACTTTTTATTGATTCACACGGCCAACTATCTTTTTTTAACATTTCAGGGAACAACTTAATTGTTTGTTGTCGTCAAAATACACAAACACACGAGTAGCAAATGTTCGCTTGCTCACTGGCAACGTTTATAGAATTGTAACATTGCTTAGCGTTGCATTATGCTTCCATTAAGGTATCCTGTTCGTGAATTCAGCTCTGTGTGATCTTCCCATCGTTCACCAAAGCTATGTAGATCTGTAACATGAATATATCATTTCAAATAATTACCCTGATGTAACATTATTTGTTCATTCGCTGATATACATAGTTAACTTCTTTGAGAAGCATTTAGAAGTTGGAGCAGTAAGGAAGGATAACAATATCCTTATCCTTATGCTGTTCATCACTTGCTTGATAACGGTGTTAGAACCTTCACCGAAACGTCGCTCTCACAGCAATAAAGTTGTTCATCCATATATTGTTATCCTTCCTGATATTCATAGTTACTGAATTTATATATACCCTTTCGATATGCAACAGAACCTAATACCACAATGTGAGCAAAGTGAAACGCTTCAACTCAATGTCACTGCCTGACCTATTGTTTTTTTTATTCCAGGGTACAACCGGAACCAAAACCAACAACAGAACTCTGTACGAAATGGGCAGACTATGCCACAGAGGGCAAGTAGACAACTGAATGCGAGGGACAATGCAGATACAAGTATAAGCGCTTCGCAAGGACGATATCAGTCAACGGGGTGGAAGCCGGGAGGGACAGGCCAGTACAGTAATAACATGGATCTAGTGCCAGCAATAGTGGGCAGAGGTGCCATGCCATCCAGCACACGAGGTACAGGCCACTCACGATCTGGAGGGAATCGCCAGATAAATTATAATGGATTGAGGACGATCCCGTCAGCAATCGATGTTAGCAACGGTGGGAATCAGCAGTCAAACATGGGTCAAAATAACCAGGTCCAAAGAAATAATTTGAACAGAGATATAAATGGGTTGGCACCAAAGAGGACAACGATGCCATCACTAGGAAAGGGTTCATTTGTCGACAAGCAGCAACGTCTACGCTCTATGACGACAAGGCATCCACAGATGGCGGCGAATCTGCCCGATAGCAATAGCCAGCAGCAAGACCGTTCACCTCTTCATCAGCAACACCTATCACCAAGGCGTCAGGATCAAGCAACCAATCTATCTCAAATGCAGATGAAACAACGTGAACAAGAACTGCAACAGATGCAACAACTACAGCAGTTACAGCAACAACGTTTAGCTCTCCATCAGCAACAAAGAGGGTCAGGGCGTTCCGATCAGGCACCCAGCCTCTCACAGGCTCAGATGAAGGACCGAGCACAACAACTACGATATCAACAGCAGCGGCAACAACAACGTACGACTCTTCGTCAACAGCGGTTGTCAACGACACGCCCTGATCAGTCACAACATCAGAAGAAAGAGCAACAACAACTACCACATCATCAACAACAGCAGCAACAACAACAAAGTTCACGCCAGCAGCAACAACAACAAGTACGAACGCATGAAATGGAAGTCCCTAGCACACCAAGGTTAAATCACAAAAGAATAATAATACGAGGAGGTATGCCGGCTATGCCCGTTACATATTCATCTAAATCTACAGACATGAAACAACTTCAAGAACCTTTGAAGTCTAACAAATCTCAGTTACACGGACCTGGAGAATCAAAACATCTTCTGTCACCATTTCCAGCCTTGCAAACACCGCCTTTACAAGGGTCCGGAAAAAGCAGAGAAGATGTGTTACCAGTCTCCGAAGCATATTATCACGTCGGTGTAAGAAATGCAACCGATGGTAGCAAGAAAGGATCAACAGTAGCTTTTATTAGCGTTGGCAATGGGCTTCCAAACCAAGGAGACATTTTTAAAGTACATCCAAGCACAAACGGCAAGACTGGATATGAACGAATAAACAAACCCACAACAAAAACACAATCGTCCATAACAACCGTATCAGATCCGGAAATAATTACAACAGTTGACAATGCGTCTGCAATTCCAGGAAACGTAGCTGCTGCAGAACGGCGGACAGATCAGATGCATACAGCTTCCGGATCAGTGGTGTCTACCAGACTGCCGATATTGTCACCTGCTAATATTAACATCCAGTCTCAAATCCAACAATTTCCGTCTTCTTCATTCTATTCTACACACAATGGCAATTCGTTTCAAATCAAGTCATCACAACCGTCAGGACCACAGTATGATATGGTAAATTCAGCTGGTCCACTTGGTACAAGAACTGGTACGAGACCTGATCGATACACAACACATGGCACTGTTTTCAACCAAGAAAATACAGCACTAAAGTCAGCATTCGTCGATGCACCATTAATCGTCTCAGACAGCAACCACGGGACCTCTGCAGTTCCAAATCAACAAGAACAGAAAGCCAATCCATCTAATTATAATTCACATCCTTCTCACCCGGGAACATCAGGTACAGGAACTGTTGCCCATACCAATGTACAAGGTCATCCAAGTGGAACCAAATATTCTTATCAGCAGTCTGTTTCGTCTTTTAATCCAGTACAGCAAGAAAAACAACAGCATGTACAACAGCCAATGGATCCTTCTAATCAACTGCCACAACGAAGACAACATCAAAGGCAACAGTCTGTAGATCCTTCTATTTCGATGCAACAAGGACAACACCAGGTGCAACAACAGATGGCTCCTTCCAATCCAATGCAACAGGCCGGACAACAGCAAAGGCAACAGTCTGCACAACCTTCAATTTCGATGCAACAAGGACAACACCAGGTGCAACAACAGATGGCTCCTTCCAATCCAATGCAACAGGTGCAACAACAGATGGCTCCTTCCAATCCAATGCAACAAGCCGGACAACAGCAAAGGCAACAGTCTGCACAACCTTCAATTTCGATGCAACAAGGACAACACCAGGTGCAACAACAGATGGCTCCTTCCAATCCAATGCAACAGGTGCAACAACAGATGGCTCCTTCCAATCCAATGCAACAGGTACAACAGGTACAACAACAGATGGCTCCTTCCAATCCAATGCAACAAGCCGGACAACAGCAAAGGCAACAGTCTGCACAACCTTCAATTTCGATGCAACAAGGACAACAGCAGCTGCAACAACAGATGGCTTCTTCCAATCCAATGCAACAAGCCGGACAACAGCAAAGGCAACAGTCTGCACAACCTTCAATTTCGATGCAACAAGGACAACACCAGGTGCAACAACAGATGGCTCCTTCCAATCCAATGCAACAGGTACAACAGGTACAACGACAGATAGCTCCTTCCAATCCAATGCAACAAGCCGGACAACAGCAAAGGCAACAGTCTGCACAACCTTCAATTTCCATGCAACAAGGACAACAGCAAAGGCAACAACAGAAGGCTCCTTTCAATCCAATGCAACAGGTGCAACAACAGATGGCTCCTTCCAATCCAATGCAACAGGTGCAACAACAGATAGCTCCTTCCAATCCAATGCAACAGGTGCAACAACAGATGGCTCCTTCCAATCCAATGCAACAGGTGCAACAACAGATGGCTCCTTCCAATCCAATGCAACAGGTGCAACAACAGATGGCTCCTTCCAATCCAATGCAACAGGTACAACAGGTACAACAACAAATGGCTCCTTCCAAGCGAATGCCGCCACAGAGAGAACAACAACAGATACAACAGTCTGCATATCCGTCTAGTTCAATGCAACAGGGACAACAGCATGCACAACAACTGATGGGCCATTCCAAGCCAATGCATCAGGGACAACAGCAGATACAACAGCCGAAGGCTCCTTCCAATCCAATGAAACAGGGACAACAGCAGATACAACACCCGATGTCTCCTTCCAATCCAATGCAACAGGGACAACAACAGATAGAACAGCCGATGGCTCCTTCCAATCCAATGCAACAGGGGCAACAGCAGATACAACAGCCGATGGCACCTTCCAATCCAATGCAACAGGGACAACAGCAGATACAACAGCCGATGGCTCCTTCCAATCCAATGCAACAGGGGCAACAGCAGATACAACAGCCGATGTCTTCTTCCAATCCAATGCCCGTACAAGTAGCACAACAGCAGATACAACAGCCGATGGCTCCTTCCAATCCCATGCCGGTACAAGGAGCACAACAGCAGATACAACAGACTGCATACGTTTCTAATCCAATGCAACAGCAAGTGCAACAACTATCACAACCAACACAGAACAGGACTCTCGCCTATTATGGTTACACACACAGTAACACTCAAAGTCAGTCGAACACTGCAAACTACCATGCATCAAGCAGTGCGGGCACTTTCTCAAATGGACCACAGGTGCTCAGTGTTTCCACTGCCCAGAATCAAGCTGGTAATCGCGGACAGGTGGCTGCACATCCTCCAAGTAACGTTGGAGGAACAGGCTATCCACCCAATCAACAAACAATGAACCAGCAACAAGGGAACGTTGTTTCAAATACACAATATCAAGGAAATGTGGCTCAACAACTTCCAAGCAATGGTGTCGTTAATGGAATGGGCGGCAATGGAGGCGGTCCTAATGGAGTCATGAATGGTGGAGGTGGGGCATTGAGAAGCCCAATGGGTGGCATGAATGGTGGAGGTGGGGCAGTGAGAGGCCCAATGGGTGGCATGAATGGAATGGGAGGTCCTATGGGTGGTGGTGGAATTGGCGTCATGAATGGAGGACAAGGTATGATGAGCGCGCCAATGGGAGGTCCCCCAAGTGGTATGAATGCTATGGGAGGTCCCCCAGGTGGCATGAATGCTATGGGAGGTAACCGTGGTGGAATGAATGGAATGGGGGGTCCAGGCCAAATGAGTGGTATGAATGGAATGGGGGTCCAGGTCAAATGGGTAGTATGAATGGAATGGGGGGTCCAGGCCAAATGGGTCGTATGAATGGAATGGGAGGTCCAATGGGAGGAATGGGTAATATGGGTGGTGGAATGGGAAGTCCAATGGGTAATATGGGTGGAATGGGAGAACGTATGGGTGGAATGGGTAATATGAATGTGATGGGAGGCGCAATGGGTGGAATGGGTGGGCGTATGAATGGAATGGGAGCGGGAATGAATGGTATGGGCGGAGGAATGAATGGTATGGGCGGAGGAATGAATGGTATGGGCGGAGGAATGAATGGTATGGGCGGAGGAATGAATGGTATGGGTGGAGGAATGAATGGTATGGGCGGAGGAATGAATGGTATGGGTGGGGGAATGGGCGGCAACAGAATGAACGGTAAGTCAAATAAATCAGCCTCATGTTCAATTACATTACATCACTTAATGCAATGCCTAAAACGCGAATATGCTAAAATATTGTTATGCTTTTAACAGGTAAATTCAATTATGTACATAAAGTCGATAGAATCACAAATACCTCGTGTAATATGTCGAAGTAATTTGCTTAAATGTCATTTTTAGATCCATACAACCCTCCGCCAATAGGCTCGCCCGCATTTGTGGCATGGCTTCACAGAATGGATCAGCTGGGAATAGATACTCCCTATGAAATGCCGGACTCTACAGGTAACTTTAACAGAATCCCACGTTCAATGATGTCACATTTCCGTGTTTGTTGACACGTGTCAAGGAACTAAAGCACCTGTAGACGTATGGATCCAAATGAAAACAAGGATATTCAAGTGTTTGTACTGGTGAAATACTTATGGTAATTCGAGTTAAACGTGTATTTGATATATGTGTAGTTTTACTCATCAAAATACATACTGGAATTTCAGATCCACCTACCACTCCGGCCCCTTCAACACTTCCTCCTCCACCAACGACACCTCCACCGACCACTTTGGCACCTCCGGTGATTGCAAATGCACCTTCGCCACAGAGCGCACAAGCACCTGAAACCCATCCAATGGATGCTTCCCAGACAAATCCAGGTCCATCTGCTGCTTCGAACAGACTATCCGGTAATACACGAGCCAGTATTCACTATTCATTACACAACAGGTAGATGACTTTGCAGTATATAAGCCAAGGGAAAAGTGTCAATAATGTACCAGAGTTTCCAGTGTTTACAAACAAACAAGGCGCAACGCTTGCGACCCAGTCAAAATGAATCATTGGTGATCTGGTGAAATAGGTGTATTACTGGGACCTAGTTGAGACAAACATTGCGCAAGAATGAAGCGAGGGCACTAGTTTTCATGCCTTTAGATATCTGCAGCTTTGGGTCTGTTACCCATTTTAACCGTTGGATTTCGCCAAAATGTACCTCGTTTACTTTTTTCGCCAGTGTTGAATTTGATGGCATTCCGTAAAGGTATGACAGGTAACGCTTACTCTAATGAGACGTGACATGTCATTGACTAGAGTAGCTTCCCTTTAATAAAGGGCAGTTACTCTAGCGAGTAGACGGACCGATTGTGAGAAACACTAGGACTGACTGACTGACTGAGTTTGGTTTTACGCCGCTTTTAGCAATATTCCAGCAACATGACGGCGGGGGACACCAGAAATGGGCTTCACACATTGTGCCCATGTGGGGATTCGAACCCGGGTCTTCGGCGTGACGAGCCAACGCTTTAACCATTAGGCTATCCCACCGCCCCGAGAAACACTAGGAGAAATCGTATGCTATTTTGCGTGTATGTGGCTGCACCACTGTTAATGAAAGAACAGATTTCAATCGGAATTAATCGGAACTTAGGTGACAAAACTAAACGTATTTGTATGTCTTTGTCTATTAATCGTTACGCCATTATGTGATAAGTGAAAACAAGTTTCATTTGAAATGTATTGACGGTTTCACTTTCCGACTAAACCTCTGTCTATCAATGTACACATTTCAGGAGGTGGGAGGTTTGTTACCTGTAAATTAATGCACTCTGCACCGGCTGGGGCATAGATATGTACGACCGGTAGGCCGCACGCTTCATTTTCACGCCCCTCAGGATCCGCCTATGTTTATTATTCCAAAGCATACTCACGTGAAAACCCCTATACCCGTTCATATTTGCTCACCTGATTTTCTAGAAGAAGGCAATTATGGGAAAATGAACATGGAGATATCTGAAATACAATTCTCCCATTTTGAAAACAATACTATAATTCTCAAACTTTAGCGTCTATTCAGTAACAAAGGTTTTAATATAATTCTCAAACTTTAGCTACTATTCAATACAAAATAATCCTCACACAGATAATGATACTCTAAAGCACAAATATTTATAAATTGTTGTCGTTCCTAAGATATTAACAGCCAAATGTCAGTAAATTATTGTGTTGTCATGGAAACAAAACCTACCTTGAGGTAATAGTATGACATCGATTTTCCTTATGTTATGGTAGTAACGTTAATGTGTTCACCAAATGAGCAGCTTGATGGTTGTGTTTGTGTCTATGATGTGAGAACCGATGTGATCCTACTCTGCTCATGTCCCGGGTGTACAAATACTATTTTCAGCAAACATTTCACCTGGAAGCGCATTGGAACGAACACTCAGAGCTCTACTGGACACTCTCAGGATACAACACGAGCCACCTATAACTACACCCCCGACTACTACATCCACAACAACAACAACGACGACGACGACGACTGTCCCTACAACAGTGAAAGTTTTGTCAGACGCCGCTTTAATGGCCGAGATGATGAACAGCTTGAGTTCAGGAGTTGGACTGGAGCAAACACTGATGTCGATGATCAATGCTGTACTGCTGCAAGAGAATCAACAACCACCTACTACGGCCACAACGACAACCACAACTACCACAACACCAACAACAACTACAACGACAACTACAACGACAACGCCAACAACAACTACGACTACTACTCCAACAACAACCACAACTACATCTACAACTACCACGACTACAACTACAACTACCACGACCCCGACAACCACAACAACTACAACTACTACTACTACAAAACCACCACCAACAACAGTTCCTACTTATCAGCGCGTCGATAGTATTAAAGCTGCTGGAAACGCACAAATACAAGCTGCTTTAGCTGCTCTTGCACAACAAGTGGGCACGTCTAACCTTGGTGCTGCCATTATGTCCACCTCCCTAAATCTTCCGCCCGAGTTGAAGAATCTCTTAACTAAACAACTGGCTGCATCTCAAATTAAATCGAAGAACAATCCCGTAAGTGATATGCCAATCCAAGCAACGACTGCCATTCCAGAACTTACAACAACTGTGGCATATGTACCTGTTGAAGTGCGATCAAACATCGCCCACGCCCCTACAGAAACCCACGTGAATGACATAACTAAATCTGTTTACTATCATAACACAGTTACGCCATCGACATTTAGCCATTCCCCAAGACAGTCTCAAATCTTACACTCCACACCCGCACCAAATGTGAATGGCATAGTTGAAATTGCCCACAACGCTAACACAGTCACACCATCGACATTAAACAATTCCCCAAGACAGTCTCAAATCTTACACTCCCCACCCGCACCAAATGTGAATGGCATAGTTGAAATTGCCCACAACGCTAACACAGTCACACCATCGACATTAAACAATTCCCCAAGACAGTCTCAAATCTTACACTCCACACCCGCACCCAAATGTGAATGGCATAGTTGAAATTGCCCACAATGCTAACACAGTCACACCATCGACATTAAACAATTCCCCAAGACAGTCTCAAATCTTACACTCCTCACCCGCACCTCATGTGAATGGCATAGTTGAAATTGCCCACAACGGTAACACAGTCACACCATCGACATTAAACAATTCCCCAAGACAGTCTCAAATCTTACACTCCCCACCCGCACCTCATGTGAATGGCATAGTTGAAATTGCCCACAACGCTAACACAGTCACACCATCGACATTTAGCCATTCCCCAAGACAGTCTCAAATCTTACACTCCCCACCCGCACCAAATGTGAATGGCATAGTTGAAATTGCTCACAACCCTTACACAGTCACACCATCGACATTTAGCCATTCCCCAAGACAGTCTCAAATCTTACACTCCCCAACACAAACCCAAGAGAATGGCAAAGCTGAAACTGCGTACTCTACCGACAGAGTAATACCAGCAATATTAAACAATTCCCCAAGTCAGTCAAACATTTTACACACCCCAGTCGGAACCCATGTGAATGGGATACACGGAACTGTTCAATACCCAGACAGAGTCACACCGTCAACATTTATCCCCTCAAACAAAGTAGACATACAATATGGACACGTAGATGCACACTTGAACCATGGTCCTTCTACTATTCCAAGCAATACACAACGGCAAACGAAGACCCAACAGCAACAATTATACGAATCAGTTTCCCATAACCTCATAAATACATCAACAGCTATGGCCCCATTGCCAGAATCATCCGGGGCTAAACACCATGCAAACTATCCATCCCACACAGCTGAGGCAAACAAAACCCAGCCTACATCAAATTTAAATCATGGAGATCCAGCTTTGGATGGATTTTTGATGCAGGCTATTGATAGAGCGATGTCCACTCAAAACTCAGGAATGTCGGAATCACAGCTACTTACGGTAGCCTTTGAAACAGCGTTCAAAAGGATGCAGGCTCTTCGATTCCCTGTCAAGGTTGATTCTACGTCTCAAACAGCACCCCTCAGTCATCCAGTATCCGCTAATACTGGCCACCATTCACCGCCATCAGCATACGACGCCCCTGTCCATTCTGCCTACAACACAAAAAGTACAACGACTATTGATATTCAACACTCAGGTAAATCTTTATTCCTATATACATTCTGTTGACAATGATCATAAAGTAGGCGTATATGTTAAGCACCACTTAATATTATTGTTCTACATAAAACCAAACGTAGTAAGTGTTGGTTTTCCTTTTGAGAGATGCCTTGCATGAAGTTCTCATTTTTCATCATGCATTACAGTTAAGAGGAACCACTAACAATTTTCACCATTCTTTTCAGCATCGCCACTCCCAAAAGCAGCTGCTCCTCAAGGTACACTACAAGAAAAAACAAATCCAGAGATACATACTGCCCCTTCTGATGTTCAGCTGAATAAATTGCCTCATATTTCTGAACCTCTCGGCGCGCCATCCTTTACCCAGGCCAGCCGTGGTGATACAGTAGCACCGCCAAGTAGCACAACTGGTGAAGTTAAAGTTCTTCAACCGGCTGGAACAGGCAACCATCCTGCAAGTTTTGCAGTTTTGCAAGACACCATTCCTTTGTCTGGACACGCTAGCCATGGTCCTATACTTCCAGGTGGAACATCTGTTCAAGATACCGTTGCAGCCACTGAACCATATCAAGCTATTGTAAAACCTAGTCACATTAATGTTCCAATCAGTGAATCAATTGTCCCAAGTACACTTCCATATGCTGGAAAAGCTCCAGCTATTGAACTAGCTAGCCAAACGAATGGTCCCATCATTGATACGTATGTCCCAAATACACTTCCAGCAACAGGACAAGCTGCAACTGTTGTAAAACCTAGCCAAACAAATGTTCCTGTCAGTGGAACACATGTCCCAAATACACCCCCAGATGCTGGACCATCTCAAATGGCTGGAGCGTCCTTTCCGAACACAGTAGGACCGGTCATTCTACACACAGTTCCTGTCAGTGGAGCCGGCAGCCAAACGTCTGATCCTGTCAGTGGGAACACTGTTCACAACATCCTTCCATTCAATGAACAATCTTGGGCAGCTAGCCAAACCAGAACGCAAGGGGCTGCTAAAACAACTAGCCAAACAAGTACCCAAGAGGCTGCTAGAATAACTAGTCAAGAGATTGTTCCTGTAAGTGGAACAAATTTTCACGTTCCAATTAATGGACAATCGTATACAGTTGGAACATCCAGCCAAGGGGCGGTTCCTGTAATTGAGGCATCTTCTTTGGACATCATTCCATTAAATAGACAATCACACACAGCTGGAGCAACTAGCCAGGGACTGCTCCCAGAAGTGAGTCATCTGTTCAAGACAACTCTCATCTAGATAGACAACCTCACACAGCTGGAGGAACTAGCCTAGGGGCTGCTCCCACAAGTGGGTCATCTGTTCAAGACAACTCTCATCTAGATAGACAACCTCACACAGCTGGAGGAACTAGCCTAGGGGCTGCTCCCACAAGTGGGTCATCTGTTCAAGACAACTCTCATCTAGATAGACAACCTCACACAGTAGGAATGACAATCAATAAGACAGTTCCTGTAAGTGCAACAACCATTCAAGATGCTATTCCAGTTAGCGGACTCAATCAAGATGTTGTTCAAGCACCTGGAAGTCGACCTTCCACAGAAGTTGTACATTTCGATATCACTGGCACCAACATGCCGGCCCAAGTGTACAAGCAGATGCCTGTGGAAAGCATAGCGACAACCAAGGTGGCAAACTCCGTTACTGGAACACATACAGGTAAGACATAGACTAATCCATAGTTATTTGCTCACATTGGTTCGATTTGATTTAACAATAACAACACTTATAGAGAAGATAGAAGAAGAATGAAGTCATGTATCTGTTGAAGAACATACTTGAAATGAAAAGGTTCACAACAAACCATATGGTACCAAATGTGGATGTCACAACTTCTTTCTGTAACACGTACCCTATTCTCAGGCCTTACCCATTTGACTTTGCACATGTATAAAGACTATACAGGTTGTCATATAAGTACATAAAGAGCAATATATAACCGATAACAGGCCTTTTGGATCACATGGATGAATCTGAGTATTGTTGTCTTCAACAGAGCCTGGAGTTGACACCAACATAAACAAGTCCCTCTGGAGAATACCTTGACGTGAAGACGGAGAGGATTTCAGTTGTGTCAGCCAGAGCCATAAAAATATGCCAAATGTGACAAGTTATGTTTGTTCCTGGACGAACTCTTCTGTGGCCTTCGAGAACAAAGATATAGTTTTAGTTCTATCTCCTCACTGTGTTACAGATTACTAGGTTGTGGCATCCTGATTTGGAATCGAGGGATCGGTTAACATTAGTCTTACATCATATGGAATGATAAAGCAAACTTTTAGCAAAGTATGTAATTTGTTACCTAACTTTCCTCCCAAAGTGACGTTTCATTTAATATTTGAGCAACGCATGTTAGTTGCCAAAGAGAGGTCTGAGTTGCATTGCGCTTTAATTAAATTATGCCCACAATATCATGAATATGTTTGTGACAAGGACATATTGTATATTATTCACACAAGGCACCAATTGGGACGTTCACACTTTCAATAGAAATATACACTAAACTGAGTAGCTTCACTTGTAGACTACAGTAGACTATTTACCATGTTTATATTGGAATAAATGTTAAAAAATACGGTTTGACGAAACACAGTTCGGAAAGGTGTCCTTGGGAAAGATCTATATGCATTATGTTTCGTTATTATCCTTCAGACGTTTGATTTACATTTACGTGTTTACATGGGATTATTCATGTCAGATTTACTGATTAGAGTGACATAAGGCTTCATTGAAGTTTTATTACATCATTCATCATCTCATGTGTCACTTCAAGCCAAACCTTTGATACATGAAAGAGCGATGTCTATCCCTATCTCGTCATTACAATCAGATATTGACCAATCTGTCAATTATTCACAAAAAGTGATATGAGTATATTAAAATAGATTACCAAATATGGCCACAGGCTGCGGCTGGATGCAAAACATCACATATATGTACATATATTTGATCACGAGGGTATATTTAATATATTGTTTTAGTAGAATATTTATGAGCTTGTTTTTTTAAAGACCAAATAAACTGAGATACAAATATATGACATGTATCTGTTCATTCACTGTGATATGCATGATATATAGCTTGTACATTTATGCTTTAACACACCACGCAACAGGGTATTTAATATCTGTTCATTACAACGATGTTACGCGTGTGTTTGATCAAGGTTACAACATTGAAATCCTAAGTAACGCATTCAAATTGTTTTGTGGTAGACATGCCAAGGAAATGTTGACTTATCAGTGTCAGAAATAATATCTGACCTCCCTTATTTTCACTTGTATCGTGTATTCCCGAATTATTTTCGGGGCAACAACTGACTTGACTTTGCATATGTTAATGACGGGTGTCACTGGTGGGGAAGGATAAACTCACCTTTTCGCGAACACCTGGGTTCCGATCCACAAAGCATTCGTAGCGTTAGGACTTGTAACTCCAAAGTTTACCATAGACTTACGAATGTCGTAGCCCAACGAACGCCTTGTGGATCGGGTCCCAGGCATCATCACTGTTTGATAGTGAATCACAAACACATGTTCGTGATATAGTCGGAATTGTACAATCGACTCCACCTTTAGAGATTTCTGTTGGATGTGGAAAAGGTTTTGTCGCTTCTACTTGAAATAGGTGTCCTTGTCCTACTTCCTACCCGTAGGTTTCGAATCCGTCCCGATTGGTTTGTCAGGACCACACCCATTCTAGTGAGAAACGTAGACCTGAACTGACCTTCACAAAGTTGAAAAACAAAGGTGCGATTGAATCATTTTCCATAAGATAGGAATTCACGAGGTAAACAACTACGTCCACTTCTTCAACTACTGCCGCCGTGACAACAACTGCGCCCTTTATTGCTGTAGCTTCTACCACAGTGATCATAATTACTACTTTCATTGGGGCGGCGGGGTGGTCTAGTGGTTAAAGCGTTCGCTCGTCTCGTCAAAGACCCGGGTTCGAATCCCCACATGATACAATGTGTGAAGCCCATTTCTGGTGTGACCCCGCCGTGATAATGCTGGAATATTGCTACTGCGTTCAAAGCGGCGTAAAACCAAACTCGCTCACGTCACTACTGCGTTCATGAACATGGATACTACCATGTGCAACCCAAACCGCTTCGTCAATTCCTCCCCGCCGTAAGTGCTGGAATATTACTACGGCAACGTCATTAACAACTAGCAACTGCGACTACATCCGTCATTTACTGTGTTACCACCTACCGCGACAGCAACAACTGCATCCGTCAATTCCTACTGTAAATACTACAAGCATGAACTGTAAAACTACCAGCATCAATTATCACATTATCACTGTAAATACTACCAACATGAAAACAACTACCAACATGCGTCCGTGATCACTGTAAATACTACCAACGTAACAGCAACTACAACTTATTGCGTCCATGATCACTGCGTACCAACATGAAAACAATATTACGCTGTAGCAAACGCACGCGACCCTCCTACTGTCCTGTTGTAACCACTATCTCCTATTGATAATACCAGTGGGGAAGCGATCGCGCGTCACGCCAAATATCTGGGTTCCATTCCCAACATGTATGTAAAGTGTGAACCTCATCGTTGGTGTCTAAATAGTGATCATCCCTAAATAATGATAAAAGTAGAGTACCGCTACACCTACTGGTTAATGACAAGAGGTTCCCGCTTTTCAAAGACTACAAAGCACAAATAACATCAACTTTGAATTGACAAAAGTAGAAATGTTCTCTATTGACCCAATTTCTGCAACACTACCCAAAGCAACTCCATCGGCCACGACAATACAAAGCAGTGTTAAATGTCTGTACAACCAGATACTTGCAGTGGTCAGTATGTTATAATTACAACCAATACGCCTCACTTGGTAACGTCAAGCAGTTCTGATTCAGGACGGTTCTCTCCACATGTTTCAGTTTAATATGTTACGTATCTTTTCCACTGTCCAAAGGCGATATTACGGGGGGTGGGTGGCATTTCATCCCTCTATTGTGACAGGATTCGCAGGTCTTGGTCGTATCAAGAAACAGTCCTCATTATGATTTTCAGCTGTCGGCATCTTACCAATGCTTTTGTTATATCAAATCAAGGACGTAGTATGAAAACCTGTGAGTTCTCCTGTATGCCCTCCTCACAGGTTCTCGTGTTTTTGCAAGGATTAAGGATTAAAAATAATTGAGATGACTCTCGACTCCAAATGCTTCGCACTACAATAAATCATGACATAATTTATTGTACTTTGAAGCATTTCGAGTCGAGGGTCAACTCAAGAGTGTATTTTTTAAAATCTTTAATCCTCGCAAAGACACGAGGGCCTGTGGCCCTACTCAGATTGTTCGACATCATTTGGAAACACGTTGTGATTATCAGGTTATAACTGTAAAATCGGCCATACACAAAATCACCAGAAATCTCTAACCGTTGGTTGGTTCCGGGGCTATAAGACAAATGAAAGAGGACAGGTTAATAGGCAGGTACTACCTGGAGGTACAGCTCTTGTAATGTTGCCGGACATACATCAAGCATGTCCATAACTGTCATGTCTGACATGACTGCCACGCACCTTGCCCTCATTCATAACTGGTTCATTAGAATAGTACATATATAACAACGACACAAATCTTGTCATAATCTCGACAAAGCTCTGTTAAAGCAGATAAATTGTACGATCCCGACTTTATCATGAACATGCGTTTATGTTTACTATAAAAAAGTTTGAAAAATCACGTGTTCATGAAATGGTGAACTGATCCTGCTCCTCAGGCGACAAGAATATCCAGCTAATGTCAATATATTGCTTTTAAATTAAAAATACCCAAATGTATTAATTTACCAGCAAAAAAAATAACAGGAAGTAGATTCAACCTGAGACCTTTTATATTTATGTTTTATTTCCCAGCAGATGTTTACATGTACATAAGTATGCGTAGATGTAACATGTACACAAGTATTCATAGATGCATGATATTGTGTATGAAATACATGTTGGAAGGACCCTGATAGCATGTAAGGCATAAGTCATTTCTGCATTAGCTCTTGTTGACAGTCTCTACGTCGAGGCCGATGAGCCATCTCTAAACTAACGCCGAATAAAATTAGTTTTACAATATATTACAAAACTATATGCTGACGAGTCTAACCCTGCTTATAAATGTGTCTTTGATGCTTTTTATGAGGATTTGTACAACAAAAAGTCTTCTCTTGTTTCACCTTACCAAGTAAGGCATAATTATTTATTTATGTTAGGAAACGGATTATTTAAAAAAAATATAAATACCATCCAAAGAACAACAAACAAAAAACAACAACAAAAACCAAAACGCAAAAGCACCAGCTCTCTCGAATACCAAACTGTCTGTCCATATCCACATAACTACTTTCCGATTATTTGCTTTTGACGTCATGGCCGACCTTTTACCCTGCAGCCATTTCCTGTAAGGACAATGACAGGTGTGCCGCGTGATAGGTTCCGATTATCACTGATCGTGTACTTTCATGGATATACAGATGGAAGTGTCTATGTACATTTCGTACTGGTACAATAGATCTTCGGTTAACCATACGTCACGTCTCCCAATGCCTGGCGGTTCCGTGCCGTCATCAATGGCCGTTGAGTGATGAGTATGACGTGGACTGTCTGCTACTGCCTCAGTAGATCACGTTTGAACATTCCAGTTGAGAAAGGATATGCATAATACTCGGAGACCAAAAGTTAAATAGTGAACTTGCATTCTTATCCAGTTAAAACCGATTTCTTTATTTTAAAATTTACGTCAACGTCAATGAACTTCATATTTCTTGCGCGTTATAACGTGTGGCGAGGTATGGCCATAGTTAATACTTCCTTGGACCAGTGACTCCTAACCATCCTGTTATGCTCACTATTCTTTTAGTGGTGTTACCTACAAGGCGGGGCGGCGGGGTAGCCTGGTGGTTAAAGCGTTCGCTTGTCGCGCCGAAGACCCGGGTTCGATTGCCCACATGGGTACACTGTGTGAAGCCGATTTCTGGTGTCCCCGCCGTGGTATTGCTGTAATCTTGCTAAAAGCGGCGTAAAACCATATTCACTTACTCCCTCACTCACCTACAAGGTACCAGCTTCATTGCCGACGCCAATAACCACATCACCAAGTCCACAAGAGGTGAAATCCATCGAAGAACAAGGTGACCCTTTCACGAACACCAGGTGTCATCACTGATTGTCAGTGATCCTCCATATCACTTTAAGCAGTGTTTGAATTATTTCGCCTAATGGAATCTGTTTGGGTAGCTTATCAAGACTGGTTAAACATTAAACGAGTTATTCACTGACGTATAATAAGTGTTCGAATAGAAGAGCTTGCTGCCATACACGCCCACTATGGTCACATGCGCATCTCATTACGGGAGATTTGTGTTTGTATGATGTACTAGATAACCGTTGAGTTTATCTCCTATTCTGTACATATCCGTCACCGCCAGTGTCCATGCCAGCAGCCGCGGTTAAAGTTGCACAAGAAGTTGAACCCACAGAGTTGGAAGATTACGTTAGAATCGAAGTATTTGTTTGGAAAACTATCAAGTGGATATTTCTCAACGAAAATGTAATGTCTCTTAATGCTACAAGAGATTCGTCAGTAACTAATTACTTTTCATGCACTGGCAAACTGGCTCTATATCATATCAATACAAGTTCTCCACAAAGGACTGATAAAGATGTGTTTCACTACAGGACTAAACTTGCCACCACACTGGTCAGTCGGACATCTACAGCATGAGAAGCACAGGAAGTTAAACCCGGAAATGCAACTTCAATGTTACATTACTTAGTATTAGGAGGATTTACTTGAATACGGGAAGTGATTACTTGCTTATTGCACTAGAGGTATCCTGAAGAACATCCGGGGCTACTTCGCATACATAAATCTCTCATCCTATTGTTTGACAATATCCACGGTTGAGGCTGTGGCCTAGTGACCCTGGCACCTTGTGGGGAGATGGTCTAGAGGCCTACTTACGTGATAAAGTGATGACCTGATTACCTGGTGACATAATGACTGATAGACTGTTAGCATTGTGCCATGGCATCCCCATACATGAAGAGATCAGTTACTGATCGCGATGTTTCGTGAATCAATTTCATTTGGCGAAAAATATCGATATTTGTTCAATGGACTTCAATGAATGGCATTTTCCCTTAATTTTGGGGCGATTCGAATCCTCACACATGTACATGTGGCCGACAATACAAAACTATACCCACTTATGATATACCTTACTGAAACAGTTCATATCCATGTCGGTACCTTCCTACAGACTTTACCTTTCAAACAATCGTGTTATTTCCACAGTACATTTAAAGTCTGTTGTCTTGAGACCTCTTCCCGAATGACAACATTTGGCCACGGAAACGGTATGGACACTTGGCTGGCCCTTGATAAAGGGACCATACTGTATCTGTAGTACAGCTCACATGTGGAGTCCCATGCTGAAACTAAAATGATAACTCGGAATCAGTCCGTAAAACAACTAACACCAACAAACAACAAAGATATGTGCTGCAATTAACAGCATTCTAAAATGAACTAAGTTAGATATCAACACAGATCTCTACAGAGGTATCACTGTGACAGTACAAACTTGGGTGGCTGTACAAATGCAGAGGAAATATAATACAAGCGCGGTGATTAAGACAACAGTGACGGTACGATTCACCTCTCAGAAGTAGTACTCCAACATGCTACTATAGTTAGGCTGGGTATATGATCATCACGTACAATGCCTGGTAATTAGAGATGTTTGCATAATCAAAGTCAAGTCAAAGTCAAAAGAGTTTATTGTATTTAAGGCCTCATTTGTAATTTACATTTGTAAATAATATACAATATACAGTATACAATACATATTATTGAGAGAACAAAATTACAGGCTTTTGTAAAATTTCGTTCTTGCGTTTTAAATTGTTTAACAGTACATTTTTAGTCTCATACTATGTTTGATAAATAGTGACAGATTAAGAATATCATTATCATTTTGAGAGGACATTAAGGATGAAAAAGCTAGAGCAGGTGATATTGACAAAAACGGGTGTGGAATATATTTGCTTCTTAGAATGGAGTAGGATGGACAGACTAGCATAAAGTGGATTTCATTCTCAACTGCAGATTTACATAACGGACAAATTCTCCTGTTCTTATCTATAGACATATTCCTGCCTTCGTTTATCATTAAATCTAACAAACCAAGTCTACATTTGATACAAATATTTCTTAAATCTTTAGAATATAAAACAGACAAATATTTTCAGGCTGAAGTAAACTTTTAAATGTCCTGTATCAATCATACATTGAGCTGTCATGAAGGGTAGAATGCCAATTCTGATAGAACATATCAATAGCTTGGTATTTAAAATTATATAAAAAAGAGACTGATATTTCCAGTAGTTTGGTTCATCTAAATAAAACCAAAACCATGAGAGAACAAAATGTTTCTTACATGTGATGCCCATGTAATGCCCATCGAAAGTAAGGTGGTAGGAAAGTCTACGCTACACGTGGTCCTGTGCTTAGAGCACAGGTCACAAATCAGGTGAAGTTAAGCAACGTTGGGCGCGGAGAGTCCATGCATGGGTGACCGTGTTTGGCAGCTTGACTCCTGAGAGTTTCTAGGACTTCGGTCCTACACCACAACGAAGCCACATGTGGCAAGTGAGTTTTGTTCATAATTGCCTCTGTTCACCCAGCAGAAAATGGGTACCCGGTGGGATGAAGTCATGTGACTATAACCTTCTAGCGACTAACAGGCAGCTTGAGTTACCCGAGGTAATAATAATCAGATTGAACTGCTTATTTTATTTTTAATTTTTATTTTTATTTTTTTTTAGTTTTTTTAAATAAACAGTTCAGTTCAATAATCAGATTGTTTTGTCGCTTCGAGCATGCATTGTGCATGGAGCAATGCGCATGTTAAATGTACTCATATTATATGATGATGATGATGATGATTCTGGAAGAAGATCATTAATGTTGTGTTAGGGCTGTAACGATGCATCGAACTATCGATGCATTGCAATTGTTGAGTCTCGGATGGCAATTAATCGATGGCAGAAAAGAAAAACTATCGATGCATCGACAGCATGTGTGACTATCGATAGTTTAGTAATTGACTTCCGTTGATAAATGCGCAGCGCAAAATACAGGAAGATTTGGTGCAGACTTGCAGCTTCATTGACTTTATGTTTTAAGTGTTTACTTGATCTGGGTTTCAAGTTTCTTGTCAGTTATTAAAAGAGATTGAAATTACTTAGACTTGTTTTTATTTCATATAAACTATGCATTCATTTGGGAAATGACTTTAAATGAGACAATTCGAGGAGAAAAAACTATTGCAATAGTTGGTCGCAATAGACTATCGCTATCGCAATAGTTGTTTGCCCCTCAATAGTCACCCCTACTAGTAGTTGTGGCACAAGTCTAAATATAGCACACCACTGCCACTCACTGATTCTACAGGGATCTGTATAACAGGTGGAACACTGTTGCACAGCGTATAACACTGCCTCATAACAGTGTCATCAAATGTGAAGATGTGTCAGAAATGCATGTAAACATAGATAGAACTGTAGATGTTATCTACCTGGAACTAACCTCTGAAACATATCGGTTGGTATATATCAGTTGTCTGAAGAAGAAAAGTACGATACTTTATGGATAACAACTTCTCTATGTCTTCTTCAGACAGATGGTAAATACCAATCAATGTGTTTTGAACAGAGGGATTAACAACAACAACAATGGAGTAGGTAATAATGCAGTAACAATGGGAGGAAGCCGACTGTTGAGGAGGCATGACAAGACATACATAGCAGATGGGATTAGTTAGCTAGATGGCTGGAGAGTTCTGTGTGTTGTTTTTTCATTGTAGGCGGATTGTTACTGCATTATTACCAATATCTATTGTTGTTGTTGTTAATGCCTTTGATGCATACCCTCATGTTGTCTTACTCAATCCCTGTTACATGTATATAAGCCGGTTCTGTGCAATATTAGTTTTCTCTTGCTTGACAACGGTATAAGAATCTATACCGAAATGTCGCATCATAATAGAATAAAGAAGTTGTTACCAATAAAGTAGCGTGCTTTTCTTATCATTCATCATTTGTATGAAATTTGCAAAAACGCAAAGCATAATTCTAGTGACAACGAACGTTGATTGAATGATTGAATAGCTGATTGAATGATTGATTGAGGCGATTGATTGATTGATTGAAGGCGCTCTCCGCAATATTCCAGCTATTTTGCGATGGTCTGGAAATAATCAAGTCTGGACCAGACAAACCCTTCATCAACATTAAGAGCATCGGGTCAACTGGGACACCGTGACATGTGTCAACCAAGTCAGCGAGCCTGACAGTCCGATCCAGTTGGTCTCCTCTTACGACTACCAGTGGGACAGGACACACTTGCACTTTTTACAACTACACATAAAATTGAAGTCACAAACGTATGAGGTGACTAACGGGATCGGGTGGTCAGACTCGCTGACTGGGTTGACATATGCCATTGTATCCCAATTGCGTAGATCTATGCTCCTGCTGTTGATCACTGGATTGTCTGGTCCAGACTCGATTATTTACAGACCGCCGCCATATAGCTGGACTGTTGCTGAGTTCGGCGTAAAACTCAACTAACTCACTCACTTTTTGTGACCACACGGTATCATCACTGTTTTTATCAATATAGTCGAATAATTGTCACCATGGTTTTGTCATGTTGTCACCAGATTTTTCCCAGTGGAATCTGTTAAAACAGATAATCTAGACTGATGTTTCTCTTACACTGACGTTTTGTATCTGTTTTGATTTTGACAGCCATTGGTGTCCCCACGCAATCTTCTTCGAAAGCCCTGACAGTCACCGCAAAGAATGTGTTCAACCGGTTACTGGGTATGATGAAGCTGCTGAAAAATGGTAAAGGACAACCGTTGATCTCCCAGAACGTATCTCAATCAGGTCAGTGTAGAATAGCTGCAGGACTAGGTCTGTTAAAATGTCAAACGGACAGCTTTTACGTGGTTTGAGTGATACGTGACGTCAGTTGATCTGCCAAAATGTGATGCATTTCATCGTAACGATATCTACCCGAAACAATCCATAAGGATACATGGGGCGGCTGGGTAGTTAAGTGGTTAAAGCATTTTGCTCGTCACGCCGAAGACCCTAGTTCGATTCCCAGTATGGGTACAATGTGTGAAGCCCATACCTGGTGTCCCCCGCCGTGATATTGCTGGAATATTGCTAAAAGCGGCGTAAAACTAAACCCGCACTAAGGATAAAACTAGTATATATCAGCATTCCTTCTCCATTACACACACAACACAAACACAAGTTTCTTTACTGGACTTTAATATACACAGTTTCGAGACGCAGTACATGCATGGTAATGTGTTACTTTACTCAGTCCCATGATCTTCACCCTGTCTTTACCTACAGAATACACCACGTTGCAAACAGTGTCAACAACGTCTCTACCGACACCTATTCCAACAACTACAATGGAAATTGAACCAACTGAATTAGAAGGTTACTTACAGTCGAATTAATACTAACGCGCCATAATCGGATTTGCCTACATGTATAGTCCCTAACGCAATGGTAGACTAGAACTAATAACGTGAAAACAAAAGGAAGATGAATGAAGGATCTCTTATAATACTTTGACCCAATTGTTAAGAGATGTAAGTAAAGAACGAACGTGTGGTGAGATCTTGCTGAACGTGCATTAGTAACCTTGTTTGCTGATGCGGTTTGAGTATGTTCTGACGCATACCTGCTTTTGCTATCATAAGCTTTATCATAAACTGTAACAATGTAAGATAGTGTATTAACTGAACTGTCAACGTGGTGGTGATGGTGGTACAACAATCAATCCACAGACAAGTAATGCACCCACACATGTTACTGCTTTGGTGATAATCTGTCATCTATATGCCAATAAGATAATCAATACAAAATACAATATTCGGTGTATGATCTCTTGTGAACAAAAGAATCAAGCAAACACTTCACGCTATGACAAGATGAGTATAATTCTTCTGAATGGTCTTGTCACATGAAATATTGCTGCAATGGTATTTTGACAGACAGCTTACAATATCCCCGCCTTTATCAAATGCAGATATTTGCATCGATAATATCATACTTCAGATGACATGGGGGCGGTGGGGTAGCCTAGTGGTTAAAGCGTTCGCTCGTAACCCCGAAGACCCGGGTTCGAATCCCACATGGGTACAATGTGTGAAGCTCATTTCTGGTGTCCCCCACTGTGATATTGCTGGAATATTGCTAAAAGCGGCGTAAAACCAAACTCACTCACTCAGATGACATACCTTGCGTATGTTATTGGCAATATGCTTTATAGATAACACCGTCTTTGCTATATTATGATGTGACGTTTCAGTATAGATTCATAAAATGTTGTCCAGTGTGATCAGACAGATGGCGTCTATATTTCTTGCATAATTTCTCTCTGTGGTTAATAGCGTGTGACCAACAATACCCTGTGTCCTAATGGTATTGGTAACGCGTCCAAACTATCATCGTGTTTGTTTCCAGTGTCATTTGCCACATACCTTAATTGTCTTATGAAATATACGCTGCTCCTTTGTAAATGTGGATGTGTAAATTCTGTTCGTTTACAATCTGTAATAGATAAAGTAACGACACCAAGCGCAACTCTCACGTCATCTCCTGGTGGAGGAACAGAAGAAGTACCACAAGCAATGAAAGGTTGGTATCAAAATAATTAATACAGGTAGTTATCATTTCGCCATTATAGTGCAGGTGTGTGTATATTGAACGAATGAAGCGTCGTGACGGAAAAGTACGTGTCTATCCATGTCGAAATGAACGTTTTGCCCTGGTTGACGGATTTGGTGGTGAGAGTGTCTGGATGTGGGGGACCATATCCTACACGCAGAAATTAACTTTGTGCCCCTTCACACATGCCCTCGTGTCTTCGGGAGAATTAAAGATTTAAAAAAAAAGTAAATAAAAATTTGAGATGCCCCCCGACTCGAAATGCTTCACAGTACAATACATCATGCCATATTCCATCTCAAACACAATATTATTTTTATCTTTAATCCTCGCAAAGACACCAGGGCCTGTGCGCCTTCAGGACAATTTAACTGCTGTTCGGTTCAAAGACGAAATTTTAAAGATTCACATGGTTTCGATCATTGACCGCCAGAGGGAGTTGTTCCAGCAAGATCATGTCAGATCTGACACAGCGCGCACATGCCACTATTCAGTATCTTCAGAATGAGAACATAACAGTGCTTCCATGGCCGACGTCAACCGGCGCCCCAGACATTAAAACAACTGTGGAAGGCATTGCAAGAGGAACGGGCCAGAATTCCACAAGGTCGAATTCAAAGACGTAGTCAGTCCATGCCCAGACGCCCCGGAGCAGTTTTTGTGGCTCATGATGGCTACAACAGCTATTGTAGACAACGCCCAACCGGGACCAGACACCTTCACTTATTGAGCTTTAGGCCATACATGTTACTATACATCTGATCGTGTACATTGTTCTAGAATTACAAGTGTTATCTAACACTAAAATTAACAGATTCAATTTAAAATGCACCAGTACATTTCTGATTTCTTAGGGTATATGTACCGGGTCTGTCCTCAAGTGCGAATCAGTGTTTACTGTATCTTACTTCTCAAATGACATCAAACCAATATGACAAAATCTATATTTAATACGCCTTTTATCCAGGTTTGGGAATGTCAGAAAAGTAATTTCACTTAGAAATTATTCGCAATGCTGCAATTCTTTTGAAGACACTTGTTCGTGTTCAGCATGTATATAAAATGTACGGCATCTAATATCAATGGTACATATAATACGACTTGTTTTCTTCTTTGACAGCCATAAATACCCCTACTTCAGCTTCTATGACAACCCTGATACCCAGAAACAGCCTGCACGACCGCCCTGAATGGTCAAAATGTTGTCCTCAGAAACAGTGGCTGCGGACGACCGCTTGCTGGGAATGGTCAAAATGTTTGTCCTCTAGGAGGTATTATATGTATGGCTGCGGACAAACACGGCCTTCAGTATTGAACGATGACGGAACTTGAGAAACTGTCGAAAGGTTAGTCAGGTTTAACTCCTGTAAATGCTTTTATCTTTTATTACACAGTTTCATAGATAAACTAATATATATATATAAATGGCGACATTCCTGTGGAATCAACATGTGATGTACAGTGTCAGCAATCCGGCATTTGAAACTACCATAGAAGAACGATGATCTATGTCGATATACACAGATATTAAACTGTTCACATGAAATGTATTTCCAGTTCAAAGCTTCTGTGTGCGCGTATGTGATTTATTATGTTGTGGCTGTGATATGAAAAGATCTGCTTTTATCGGCTCTTTTATTCAATGTTGAAGTCGACACAATTTACATAACTCAAAATAAGGCTTGCTGTATCTTACTAATATCCGTACATCACGAATATACAGTGTTTTGATGTGGCTTTTATTATTTTATAACTCGGAATATCGTGTTTGAAAATTCCATTCCATAAAAGAACTGTCATCCTGTGTTTACCAACAGAGCACACAACGTTGTCTACCGTGCCAGCAACGTCCCCGACGACTGTCCCAACAACTACTACAGAAGTTGAACCAACAGAACTTGAAGGTTATTGTCAGGCGAATTAATTAATAATTAGATCAGCTGATTATACGCAAGGTTACAATGTTAAGAGTTCTAAACACAACAGATCACTATGGATACCGGAAATTGATGTATAAAACAGATTTTGATGTCAATCATTAGTGCCAAACGTGGAACCAATCACCGAGCGCATGAAACAGACCGTCTTTATTGTGTTCTTCCAGCAGTTCGTTTTAAGGGTCACTATTGTTTACAAATGCTAATATATCACCTGCCGTTTACAGAACTAATAAATACAATGGGTTGTTTGATTGGTGTGTAACGCAGCACTCAGCAATATTCCAGCCATATGACAGCGATATGATCATAATCGAGTCTGGACGAGACAATCCAGTGATCAACAGCATGAACATCGATCTACGCAATTGGGATACGATGACATGTGTCCACCAGGTCAGCGAGCCTGATCACTCGGTCCTGTTAGTCGCCTCTACGACAAGCATTTGTTGCTAAAGACCAGTTTTAACCCGGATCTTCACGGGTAGATTACAATAAGACTAATTAGTACACGAATTATACTCCGTTCCCACCAAACATCCATATATCAACGGAACCCGAAATGAAAGAATCCGAGTGAAATTAATGCAAATAAAACTACATGTTACGAAAGGAAGAGTATCATTGCTGCATATTCCGTAATGTTTCAATAATTAGTAGCTTGAACCCCCATCTCACACATCTCACCCATGTGTGTCCCTTCCTAGGTCCTCGGATAGAGTTGCTCATGTTTCTACATGAGTCATGGTATACCAATGGATTGTAAAGAGTTGGCTTGCTTTGTTTCCTCTCCGTCAGATGACTACAGTATGGCTTCCATACTGTAGAACCACATTCACTTGATCACTAATACCATAAATGACACAAATACATGTGTGAACATATGTATTATATAAACCATATCGATTAGACAATCTATGTTTCTGTTTTGTCTTCTGAAATAGATCGATTAACGACAGAAGCAGTGACAACATACACTACCTCATCACCAGCTGCGGAAACTGAAGGTCAAGGACGAGCAGAGGAAGGTTGGTGTGAAATATATGTTGTGTATATGCATCTTCACATCTTCACATCTTCACGTGTGGTCTACCCGTGAAGATCCGGGTCTTCAGTAATCCATGCTTGTCGTGACCAACCAACGGGTGGTCAGGCTCGCAGACGTGGTTGGCTCATGTCATGGTATCGCAATTGCATAGATTGATGCTCATGCTGTTGAACACTGGATTGTGTGGTCCAGACTCGACTATTTACGGACTGCCCCCATATAGCTGGAGTATTGCTGAGGGCGGCTTCCAACAAGCCAACCATCCACGAGGTCACAACTGAGGTTTTAAACTGACCTTCCCATTACAAACACTGTTTGCGTTCCCTTACTGTATGGTAGTGTGGAATGTTGCATTTTCTATATCACGATGTTTTACATATTGTATGACAATTGGATCTATATTCAAACCGCCAACACCAGAAAATAATCAAAGTCGAATATCTGGCACAAATACAAACTGTGAATGGAAATTACATGATCACTCAGTCTGACATCCGTAATGACACCGGGTGTTTGTGGAATGGGGTAGCGTGTCTTGCTCTACTTCACACACGTGTCATTAACCAAGAAGTTATTGCCAGCAAGACAGGACATGTGACGTAAAGTAATGACGCTAGTGAAAGACGTAACCCTATGTAGCACGTTAAGGTTTGAACTGTTGCCAGCCTGTGAGAGAACTCAATTGTTGATAGATGTTCGACATATACAAAATACTTTGTACTGTTGCTGACTGCTTACGTATGACTTATTTCAGTTTCGACAGCCATGGATGTCCCCAGCAATGATCCGTACAGCCGGTTGCGCAACATGCTGAAGATGTTGTCCTTGAGAAGTAGAATGGCCACTGACGGATTCCAAAGTGGAACCTTATCAGGTGAGTGGAACATTTGACGTATGTATGTATGTATGTATATATATTTGTATGTATGTATGTTAGTGTATTCATGAGATACAGGTTGTATGTATGTATGTATTGCATGTATGTATGTATGTATGTCTGTATGTGTATGTCTGTATGTGTGTGTGTCTGTTGTATGTATATGTTTATATGTATGTATGTATGTATTATGTATGTATGTATACGTTTTGTTTGTATGTATGTATGTATGTATGTATGTATGTATGTATGTATGTATGTGTGTGTGTGTGTATGTATGTGTGCGTGCGTGCGTGCGTGCGTGCATGCATGCATGCATGTATGTATGTATGTATGTGTATGTATGTATGTATGTTTGTATGTATGTATGTATATATGTATGTATGTATGTATGTATGTTTGTATGTATGTATGTATGTATGCATGCATGCATGTATGTATGTATGTATGTATGTATGTATGTATGTATGTATGTATGTATGTATGTATGTATGTATGTATGTATGTATGTATGTACGTACGTATGTATGTATGTAATACTATAAGTGAGTGAGTGCGTGTATATTTGTGTGTGTGCGTGTGTGTGAAAAAGCCGAATATGTGTGAATCTCTTCAATAATAGGGTCCGGGTTAGAATTGTTCTTCAGCAACCCATGCTTGTCGCATACCTGCCAACAGTTGAGAATCACACTTTTATTCTCCATGTCACGCTCGCACGACGAACCTGACAAGTCTCACGCCAGACTGGGTTCATATGAAAAATAAAAATAAAACTCTGTTACAAATCTCACAAATAGGTCTGATTGCAAGATGTTCAGTGGCGTTTCTGAGAAGGGAATTGGCAAGCATGGGTGGCTTCAGTTGGCTTCAGGACACGGTGGGGACTGCCATTTTTAGACTCTGGCATGTTAAGCTTTTTTCTCCCTCGAGGTTGGAAACTCTGTGGTTGTAAGACTAACGGGATCAGGTGGTCAGACTCGCTGACTGTTTTGACACATGCCATGGTATCGCAACTGCGTAGATCGATGTCCATGCTGTTGATCCCACGCTGACCATTTAAAGACCGCCTCCATACACCTGGAATATTGCTGAGTGCTGCGGCCATGACAGAAATTCAAATATTTCAAAATCCTGTAAAAAAAGAATTACTAACTGATTCATTGACAACTTACATCTCGTCTATACACAAAACAAAAAGATAAGATTTTCTGTTAGTTTGATTATGGGAAAACAGCGAGCTTCACTGCACTTTCGACAATATGTCTCTTTGTGTGATTGGGTACAATGTGTGAAGCCAATTTCTGGTGTCTCCCGCCATGGTATTGCTGGAATATTGCTAAAGGCGACATGAAACCATACTCACTCACTCACTCTTTGTGTGGTTGGTACAATGTGTAAGAGTTAGTCATCCCTTCCTGCTTACTATTGTGTTTTTGGTAATTCAAAATTCAGAGAACTATTTTCACTAAACATCTCCCCAATTTGTAACTTATGACATAACAGTTCAACAAAACACTAACCCATGACGATCTAGGCACCAGAGCTTGACCCGAAACGCCAGGCATTGACGACAAACGGAATCCGGCAGTTAGGATCACGGAGTCTGGTGATGTCTCGCTTGCGTAGAGCGATGCTCAAAGTGTCAGTCACTGGATTGTCTGGTCCACACGCGACCATTCACATATTACCGTCATACAGCAGTCGTATCGCTGAATAGGACGTTAAACCAAGACCTACATATATACTATGTGCCTGTACCGTCTATACTCACCTTGTGTTTATCCACAGAACGCACGACGTTGCAAGCATTGCCCACGTCGTCTCTACCGCCAACAACCACCATCGAAGTTGAACCAACAGAATTAGAAGGTCAGTCTTATACATAATTATACACACGCCCTAAACTCTGGAAAGGAAACACAGTTGGAATATCTCAATTATATCACGACACAATACACATAATCTAGTGCGCTTCCAAATTGCAAGTTTCAACCGTTTCAAATTTAAAAAATCCACGCTTTCCGTTAACTTTTCGAATACAAAATACATGTATAGAATCAACGTTTTAAAAACGAATAAGTTTCCCATGATTTAATATCGTAGTTAGAACAATCCGTAAGTAGGATTCTTGATGGAATATGACATTGTTTTAACACTTCAGTTCATTGTAAAACAAACAAATCACCGATATCATATACAATCATGTAGATCAGGATCAATAGAAAGAATGGCTGGACAATTGCAGTTTTGGTTCATCTATTAGGTCGTACTTGGATTCATTCCACACTTCAGCAATGATATATAACCGTATTATTTGTTATAGAACCATTAAAGCACATTTAAACTACATTAGGTTACTAGAATATGTACAATAGTTGAACGTCAATGACATTGAAAGTATAACAATTATGGGCAAGGGGTTGAATGTGCGTCATTCTTAGCACAGATAACATACGGCTAGCCTGAATTTGAACAATAACAGAATAACAATGGTATTGAAAGTATGACAATTATTGGCAAAGGGGTTGACTGTGCATCATGCATTACATGTGTGTTATAATTATTTTAACCATCCCCGCCGGGCTATCTGGGTACCAAATTGCTGTGCACTTGGCTCAGGTTACTATGATAAATGAAGTTAATTCCTACATTTAGAAACGTCCGATATGTTACCATTATAGTCTACTGCTTCAGACAGATAAACACTGGATATGGGTGGCTCCGCTATGGGTGAAATACCAGTTTGTAACGCCTAACTGTAACAATGCAGATAAGGCCATCTGTGTATGTTTTGCGGCTCTGATCTCTAACCTCAACCAGCAACAGGGCGTCGGGCAACAAGAAATAACATAACCAAAATGGGTTTTCTATTTTCTTGTAATTGATGTAATGGAAATGTTAAATGTAGATTATCTGGAAATAGACTGTGAATTAATTCCTGATGTAGATCGAAGCCCTTTGCTACCGAAACAATTATCAAAAATAAAAAGATGAATGATCAAGCTGACCTATTTTGTATGGGTGTGAAGGGTAAGAGTATTTCTGTATCATAAATTTAATCATTTGCAAGAAAAATAATATTATTATTTCGCGTCTGACTGAAAACACATGGCGCCCGGAAGACGGGAAACACAGAAAACACACGGCTAGCCTGACATGATATATTGACGACCGCTCAGCATGCATTTGCTGACTCGACTTTCTTTATAAACAACGTTAATGATTACATGACAAGACAAATTTATTGCGTTATTTATAAATTGCAAGGGATTCCATGACATTTGATCGTTAATCGAGTAATTTGTCTTGCATTCCATAAACGGAAACATAAGCTGGAAATACCGGAATATGTTTGGGATGGGCTTGGGTTGCATGGCCGCGCTGCACTTTACTCATTTCGTATTATTGTCTATAGTTTTTTGCATGTAAATCATCAGATAACCGTGACAGTCTTTAATGTTGCTATTGTTGACAGCCTGCTAAGGTTATACTGTGAGTGTTTCCTGGGCTGATATCATGAAGATTGATTGCATCCGATTCATTTATGGTCATTATACCATTAAATACACCATTTATTTAGAAGTGAAGCCTTTTGAAAAGAACGTCGTCTTTATGATAATGAAAATATTTACAAATACAAAAGTTTAATCTGCACAAGAAAACTGTCAGGATTGAAGAATCTGTCGAAAAATTTGTATATTGTTTTTGAAAAGTCAAAATGACCTGTATTACTGATATCACCATCTTGTCTGCCGATAATACTGATATCACCATCTTGTCTGCCGATATTACTGATATCACCATCTTGTCTGTCGATATTACTGATATCACCATCTTGTCTGTCGATATAACTGATATCACCATCTTGTCTGACGATGTTACTGATATCACCATCTTGTCTGTCGATATTACTGATATCACCATCTTGTCTGTCGATATTACTGATATCACCATTTTGTCTGTCGATGTTACTGATATCACCATCTTGTCTGTCGATATTACTGATATCACCATCTTGTCTGTCGATATTACTGATATCACCATCTTGTCTGTCGATATTACTGATATCACCATCTTGTCTGTCGATATTACTGTTATCACCATCTTGTCTGTCGATATTACTGATATCACCATCTTGTCTGTCGATGTAATATATGTATAATGGTATTCTCTTGTAGCACCGTTGGTGGGGTTTTAAATATAAACTTTGACTGATTAATATCTGGGGATCGGGATGGGTGGAGGAGGGACAGGCTCATTATTCTGAAGGCAGTACATGTAGTTGTTTTCGTTTCGAAACCTGTCCTTATGCTGTCGAAGCCCAGATTCGACCCAGTCTGTGTCTGAGTGAGCATCCTGGTTTGCGCTCAGGTTTCACCAAAGTCAACTATAAGGCTGCATCATGTCGATGCGGCTGACAGGCCATCAAGATGCCGCTCAAAACGGAGTTGAACCAAACTCACATACTCAGTCATGATGTTCCAAGACTATGGAGACTATAAATGTGATGACATTTGACTAGAGTGAGTGTATTGATAGATCGTAAATAGCATCAGTAAGCTTGTACAGAGTGATATGTATTCATCCTTTGCCATAGATATAGTCACGACACCCGCAGCAACTTCCACAACTACACCCCCAACTGTAGCAGACGCAGAAGAGGCTGGAAGAGCAGACGGAGGTTAGTT
The DNA here is from genome assembly GCF_003918875.1 of Haliotis rubra. Taxonomy (NCBI): domain Eukaryota; kingdom Metazoa; phylum Mollusca; class Gastropoda; order Lepetellida; family Haliotidae; genus Haliotis; species Haliotis rubra. The sequence goes on along the minus strand of NW_025766181.1, from coordinate 683,988 downwards.
AGTTCGTTAATCATTCTCACACAATATAAGTACAGTGAAACGAAACCAGTTTGCATTATTGGAAAGGACATGATAAAAGCTTGATATTCTCTCTTGTTGTTCAATACATATAACTATGTTTGGAAGCAGGGCTTCCTATTATGTTTCATTCATCTATGTTGTTCTCCCAGTTCCTGTCAGTCCATTCACTATGACGGTCCCACGAGGTCACCAAAGCTTGTACAACCGGTTGCTAGGCATGGTCAACATGCTGTCAATGAGACGAGAAGGGTTATCTAATGGCCATCCTGGTGTACACAGAGGTCAGTTCTGCGTAACACTGTTGTATTCCATCAAAGTTTGATATGTATACACAGATGTGCTGCACATGTAGACGTGAAATATATCCATGTCAGTTCTGTGTATACACTCGAAGTCGTTTCAGGTGTTTGATTCTAATAACATACATCAAAACCAACTGGATTGACATTAAGTACACCGAGATCCAATCTGTATACACACACAATGTACATCCAGTCAGGTCTGTATGCACACACAAATTACAAACAGTCAGGTCAGTATGTACACACAAAGTACACCCAGTCAGCTCTGAATACATACACAATGTACACCCAGTCAGCTCTGAATACATACACAATGTACACCCAGTCAGCTCTGAATACATACACAATGTACACCCAGTCAGCTCTGTATACATACACGATGTGCATCCAGTCTGTATAAACATAACTATACATCCAGGTCCGTTCTGTATACACAAACTGCTACCATGGTAAAACTATAACCTAAACTTAAATTGTAACTATCACACTCATTTTCATTAAATTTTAACATATTTTTATATCACAGACACAGACACAACTCCATGTCCGACGACGACAACAACGACGACGACGACGACTACTACAACAACAACAACAACAACGACAGAAGAGCCACAAGAAGCCGAGGATGGTTAGTTTTGCTGTAGTTCATTAACACATATTCTCGGAATGATTAAGACTGACAACGTCTAATTGTTTGTTTAACCGAGAACTCCGCTTAATATCAGCTATATGGCAATAACCAGTACACAAAAAGTGGGAATCAAATGAATTATAATGAGGTAACTGTTTGTAAATACCATTGTCCCATATCAATGTTTCGTTAATCAGACCGATGTAACAGAAAATACTTAATTGATCAGCCCATAAAGGCTTGTGCTCGGACCAGCGAGAACGTCCGTTTTCCAATATATGCTCAACATGATCCCAAGGCAGGACACATACTCGCCTATATTGTAATATCTTTCTATACCTGCGCTTAATAGGATTGTGGTATACATTCGAATTCATACAGGTGACATATCCGTTGAGATTGACATCCCATGATAGAGAGAAAAATATACAAGCGCTTTGAGCATGCACTAGTGCGTGGATATGTGCGCTATATAAATATCCAATAATAACATGAATATCTACACACGGGTGCCTACTGACATCTATACACGGGTGCCTACTGGCATCTATACGGGGGTGCCTACTGGCATCTACACACGGGTGCCTACTGGCATCTATACACGGGTGCCTACTGACAGCATGGGCAAATACAGTGTTCGTGAGAGCAACATCAGTATGATTGTGACAAGTATGTACTATGTTGTCACAGCTATGGTTGCACGGCGAGGAAAGTGGCTAAGGCTATATTCTTGTTGTAGTGTTGACATCCACGACAATTACTCCAGTGACGACGGGAGGCGTGTACAGTAGGCTGATGCATGTGTTCAAGATGCTGTCGGCCAGAAACAGAAACATCCAGGGTCAGTTGATTACACTTTTATCAACAGTATTAGTGTTCATACTGAATGCAGTAATGGTCTTGTTACCTTCACGTCTTCACTGCTCCCGAGGTGCTGTGTCTGCGTACACGGGGATCGAGTGAGTGAGTGACTTTAGCTTTACGCCGCTTTTTGCAATATTCCAGCAATATCACGGCAGGGGACACCAGAAATGGGCTTCACACATTGTACCCATGTGGGCAATCGAACCCGGGTATTCGGCGTGCGGACGCTTCAACCATTAGGCTACCCCATGGCCCAGGGGTCATACTACCAGGCGTCATAATTCAACATTGAAACACATGATGCTCATTGTTACCTCTCCTGGAAGGTCTGCCTGGAGTCAAGGAGTTCTCCTCCAGGGGCTCATTGAAACACATGAGTCAGTATAATGCTCGGAGTCAGGATATCTCAGTGCAATGTTGCCTTTAATATGGCATTCATCTGGACTGGTGTCGGAAGTCCTAAATGATATAACCTGCTATCGTTGCGTTATACCAGTTATCTAAGCGTGGCATCAACAAACGGTGCTAATAAATGTTGTTTATCAAAATTTATAAATAACAATACAGCAAGTCGATTAATTTCGTCTTGCATCAAATGAATATATATTTATATGTAACCTGTAACTTAAACATATCATTACTAAAATCACCAGCTGCTACAACAAGAACAGCAACATCGGGAACAACGACAACAACAACAACGGAAGAGCCAGCGGAAGAGGAGGAATCGGAGGAGGGTAAGAGAGAAGAATTCAATATCCATAGGAATCTATTATGTGTCTTGTCTCGGTGTATATCTGCAGTCACCACGTCACATACTCGATATTCCTACTTGTCAAGGAGTGAGTGAGTGAGTGAGCGTGGTTTACGCCGCTTTTAGCAATAGTACAGCACGGCGGGGACACCAGAAATACAGGGGAATCGAACCCGGGTCTTCGGCGTGACGAGCGGACGCCTTAATCACTAGACTACCCCAACGCTGTAATGATACAGTTACAATGCTGTATGGAATATGACCACGAAAGTAACTGAAGAGAAGTACGTCTAACTGAAAAGAAAATACATCTAACCGGTAACTGAAAAGATATTTAATAGCAGGCAATAACATCGAATGGTTGATAGCATGACAACTTACCACTTTGCACATTACAATCATGTGAGTCAGACAAGTTATCAAAATAATCTTTACTTCATCCCTTTTATTTTGCAGCTGGCGGTTCCCAGGATTATGGTAAGTGTTAGGATTTATTTAATATGTTTCCTAGTATTCCTATGATTTGTTAGATTGGGCTATCGGATGAAACATGAAACTTCTTTATTTGAACCACATTACCGTAGATTTAACCTGGACAAGAAATCCTCTTTATCATTTGGTTGGATAAACAATATTCCAAATTGCCAAATGAAACAATCTCAATAAAGTTCGGAACAAGGAAACCCGATTCAATTATCTGAACCGGTTATAATGTACGGAAACAGCGTACTTCATAGACCAAGGGAGATAACTCCATATGACATAGACAATTTATGAAAAGCAGTTTGGACCAAACTGTTCTCCATGCATTGCGACTACTTCAGGTATTATTACTGTGACATCTATATCCATTACTATTACTACTACGTCAACAACCGTTATTACTACTTCACCAGTTAAAAAAGTTAGCATTACATCATCTTCATCAGCTTTCATTACAACAACATTTATATTTTCACTTCACCTGTTGTAGTTCTACTACAGCATCCAATGATGTGACGACAAATGCATCAGTTGCTATAACAACCAGGTCAACAATAATTACCATTACTTTCACTTCATCAATTACTATAACTACATTAACCTATAATTCATCAACCGCTTGTACTACTTCGTCATTTTTTATTACTGATTCATTGTGTATTATTGCCACGACGTCATCAGTTACTGAATCTGCTAAATGATCAACCCTATCACCACACATATCGTCGTGTTTCTACTACATCATGAATCACTATGACTACTACTCCACATGTTGCTAATCAATTACTTGTACTATAGTCAACTTCATAAGCCACTATTTCATCAGTGTCTCTTTCATCAACTACTTCATCAACCACCACTCACCACCACTCACTTCACCACTCCACCACCACTCACTCACCACCACCACTCTCACCACCACCACCACTCACACTCACCTCACACTCACTCACCACCACTCACTCACTCCACACCACCACCACCACTCACTCACTCACCACCACCACTCACCACCACTCACTCACCACCACACTCACTCACCACCACCACCACCACTCACCACCACCACCACCACCACCACCACCACCACCACCACCACCACCACCACACCACCACCACTCACTCACTCACTCACCACTCACCACCACCACCACCACCACCACTCACTCACCACTCACCACCACTCACTCACACACCACCACTCACCACCACCACCACCACCACCACTCACCACCACCACCACCACCACCACCACCACCACCACTCACTCACTCACCACCACCACCACCACCACTCACCACTCACCACCACCACCACTCACCACTCACCACCACCACCACCTCCACCACCACTCACTCACCACCACCACCACCACCACCACCACCACTCACCACCACCACCACTCACCACCACTCACCACCCACCACCACTACCACCCTTACCACTCACCACCACCACCACCACCACTCACCACCACCACTCACCACCACCACCACCACCACTACCACTACCACCACACTACCACCACCACCACTACCACCACTACTACCACCACTACTACTACTACCACTCTACCACTACTACTACTACTACCACCACTTCTTACTACTACTACTACTACTACTACTACTACTACTACTACTACTACTACTACTACTACTACTTCTACTACTACTACTACTACTACTACTACTACTACTACTACTACTACTACTACTACTACTTCTACTACGACTACTAATACTACTACTACTACTACTACTACTCTACTACTACTGGTGCTGGTGCTGGTGCTACTACTAGTACGTATTGCCATAAGTACTAAACTCCATAATTCCTAACACAACATCTATGAACATGTTTTCCAAGAGTCTTATGGATGGGGCCACACGTTTACACCATTGCTTAAGGTCTAGCTATAACAGTCTTAAACACTTGTCTGTATGTTCCAGAATACGAATATTGATCCTCTCTGAAGATACTTGGCCAACAGAGGATTATATTTGACGAGGTCAACAAAGTCAGTGCTACAATGGTCACATTTGATGGTCCATTGGTATTTGTGATCAGATGCAAGGATGATGTTCCGAGGACAAAGCGTTTTGTCTCATGAACATACATTCATTTTGTTTAAAAATGTTTTGTTAAATGGATAAGAGCCTCGTTCTTACACATTAGAACACATCCCTCTGTAATCAAAATGCAATTACTCGGTAAAACATTACGAAAACAAAAGCTGACAGTAAATCGAAATCAAACCGTTTGTTGTTATTGTCAAGTGCTGCTCTAATAGTAGTTCACTGTTTTTGTGGGCAGATCAGAAATGCCCTTTTGGAGAATCGGTAAAGTTATCACCGCTCTTCGATCATCAATGTCGTGAATAGGTATGGACAACATATATGTAAATAGTAGCACGGACGTTAGTGCGAATTTCCACAAGCACACTACGGTTTTAAGAAATAACGTGCATAAGTTATAATTTAGTCTATTACATGCATAAGTCTCGTACATAATCATAATACTTATTAATTTATTTACATCATTGCTATGTATTTTTCATGGCACAACAGGCAAATGTCACTGTGTATGCATACGAGACACTTGATATGCAATTTATATACGTATTTTTGAAGACAATTGTTTGATTGTGTAGTCATAATTTATTAATTGTAATTGTATTTACATGACGTTTGACGTTCGTGTTTGTGAGCGCGTGTATCAAGCTTTAATAAACTGTTGACAAACTACATTGTTTTTGATTTTTCTTTATTCTCGAAAAGGAAGAATGGAAAGCATTTCCAGAATGTTGCAGGAGAGTATTTTTGTTTTGTTTTGAAAGTCAAAACCATTTAATCAAAATGAACACAAAATGAGCCCACGAGACATACAAAGGGACATAACTCCAATACGTTCTTCGCCGTTCTTACATTTTCCTCTATAGTCTTAAATGACTCAGATAAGCAAATAATGCAGAAAAAAAGTAATGTTTACCTATAGCCAGTCTTATTGATACGAGGAGGTGGAGGAATGTCCACAGAAATCAAAATGGTGATATGTACTTGCCTAATCCCCTGCCCCTGCCGATGCTTGAAGAGAAACTGAAACAGACACATAAACATGCTTGTCACTAGTGCCTCTGTTGAGATGCTTGTCTGCATGTGTGGCATATTAAATGGTACACGATCTTGGAGGTTTCTCTATATAATACAAAGTGTCTGTTGAAGCTGAAGTAGGTAATGGTCACATGCGTCTACATGTAAACCAGCAATGACTGTTGAAGCTGTGGAAGTAATGTTGTGTATGCAAACACTACCGATTTTCAGACACTGTCTTTACCAACCTCTCCATGCCCCATCCTCCCAACCCTCTGCTTCTTAGCTCGAGAAAAGTAAGGAGTGTACTTATACGTTCCTGGGTATATGCTCATAGCTAGTGCTGGTCTGTAGGTATGTGATCTCATGATATTTATGGATGTTATAAGGTTTACCATTTATCGCAACAATAAATATATACAGAAAGTAACATGATTTACAGAGTCAAGCATAAACCTGAGGAGACTGCAAACTGACCACAGATTGTCTCTCTGTTCCAGTATAGCAATCTTGTTCTTTGTCATTTGATGAGCGATCATCACACAAAGGCATCCATCACGAAAACAATGAAACACGTTTCTTTGTAGTACATTGATGCATTCGATAGTACTTGGAGATAGACCAGTTTTGAAACAGTCCAGTGACAACTGACAGAATAAAGTCGCGATATTCTTGTGGATTTGAGTTTAGAGCTGGTCATCAGCAGCCTAGTTTCTGAAAATGCTTGATGTATCAGCTGACAAATCTAGTTGATTTGGTCGATTGTGTGTCAGCGCAACTCGTCAACAAGCAACAGTCGCCACAATAGCAGTCACTGATTTGTTTGCTCGACTCGACAATTTACAGTTCTGCTAGCGACGTAAAACGAAAAATTACCGTATAAAAACAAACCAAGAAATGCACGACAAAAAGGCAACCAACGTTGAATGTAATTTTTACGTTAAAATGGTGATGTGGTGATATACGGTCGCTGGGTGTGTGAGTGTGTGTTTGTGTGTCTGTGTGTGTTTTACGAGAGTGACACTAGGTAGTATTTGGTAGAAACACATGATGTGAGGCACATCATACAGACGATCATTAAAAACCCAACACATGACCATCAGCATGTCCAGCAAACGTGATATATATTAAGGATAATTCATGAGGGCGAATAATCTCTTTTTTTCGATTTGGGGGCAACATGCCTTGTCGATTTCACTTTAGTGAGTGAGATAGAATTTAACGTCACATCGACACTGTTTCAGCCATCTAGCGACGAGACCAAGTTTACACATCAACACAAACCCATAATTTCACAAATGTACACTCAAAAGCAAGTTTTCATATACGCATTTTATTTCACTGTAAACCTACTCTGATAGACTCATCGCACAGGTCGTTGACCGTTTATGGGAATACATCAAGAATGTGTCCACCTGACATCCATTGCAAATATCACACAGCTGAAACTATATTTCAACACACAGAAGAACGGTGAGCCCAGTTGACAATGTACAGGTAACCCTACAAGACACCTGCCCACTTGCTCAGTGTTCGGTTACTGCATGCTTCATATATAAAATCATCAACTCCTGTTCAAAACGTTTAATGGTTTGTCAAACCACGGCAATTATGTCTAATGGAATCTGTGTCGAAATTCGACAATAATTCTTCTCTATCATAGTTTCAAATTAATATTTAATAAATACTTGATTTTTATCGCGTTAGTGTGTATAAGAACTGAACACAATACACCACGTCTACCAACGGCCTCAGCTAGATCATAATAGAATGGGCATGGCTTTATTGTATTATTGCATTGATAGCACTGATTTCGTATTGTTGTAAACAACATTTTTGTGTTTGAATAATTTAAACATTGACATGAGCAGTTTGGAAAGTTATTTTTTAAAATTTTTATGTACACTGACCACAATTTGTTAGTACTTAAAGGTCGGTGCCTCACGTCCCCTAGTATACATCCCTTAAGCTGATTTAATGTGCCTATGTCAATCCTTGAATATATGACTCGTTCTATCTATCTACTTGAAGAATTCGTGGGTTTAGATTTCAGTTAAGATGGCGTTAAATGGTAAAGCAAATTGCCCTTTTATGTTCACCTAAAGAATATTATTTCACACAGAATGAACAGATGAAAGGAACCTTACGTGATTAATGTCTGGTATCAACCACAAAGATCAAAGATCAGAAATGGACGCGAATCGCTCGTCCGGCGTTAAAGACAAACGGGCAAAACATATCCAGCGTTTAGCATACATGACTGAACATATACAGCTTTGCATACCACAAAACAGACGATGTACAGCCTTGCATACCACAAACAAACAGAACACATCAAGCGTTGCATACCACAAAACAGAATGTGTGAAGCGTTGGATACCACAAAACAGAAGATCTATAGCATTGCATAACACAAAATAGAAGATATACAGCGTTGCATACCACAAAACAGAAGATGTACAGCGTTGCATACCACAAAACAGAAGATGTATAGCGTTGCATACCACAAAACAGAAGATGTATAGCGTTGCATACCACAAAACAGAAGATGCATACCACAAAAACAGAAAAGCGTTGCATACCACAACAACAGAAGATGTACAGCGTTGCATACCACAAAACAGAAGATGTATAGCGTTGCATACCACAAAACAGAAGATGTATAGCGTTGCATACCACAAAACAGAAGATGTATAGCGTTGCATACCACAAACAGAAGATGTATAGCGTTGCATACCACAAACAGAAGATGTACAGCGTTGCATACCACAAAACAGAAGATGTACAGCGTTGCATACCACAAAACAGAAGATTGCAGCGGTGCATACTATACTGTGTATCGCAGACAAGCGGGCGACCACAAGTTACAAAAGAATGCCTAGAGCAGCAACTGAATCATTCTTTGTATCAGATAGCATTTGTGCACTACATTGATTTTTTTAATGTTTATCCTTAATAAATGAAGTCTGTGCTGTTTCAATGCCTTTGAACAATTAGGTGCTTTCATTTTAGCAAGGAATGACAAACACGCTCCTCCAAAATTGTTTGACTGGAGGGAGGATTATAACTTTAATACACTCACGTTTTGCTTTATGTCGAACAGCATGCCCACAGTTTCAGCTTTCTTCGGATATTCGACTCAAAATATGCTTACATCATCCAAGGCCTTCAAACGGTTTTATGGCAGACGAATCCAAATCTGACGAATCAGTGCAACAAATAAAGTCCGAGGAAATTCACCAATAGGACACGCAGGTTTTCGTGCTTCCCACCAGGTGAACAATTGACTTACTTTTGCATGTGTCTATGATGGGTGCCAGCAGGATGCAGGATACGTTCACTTTTTCTCGAACCCATTGTATCGTCACTATTCGATGGTGAAGATATCTCATGTAATAGTCGGAATTTTCAAATGTTTTACTACACATTTGTTATGATTATGGTGAACGTGTTTTTATTATTGGTTATAAACCGAGAACATTCAAACCATCCTGTATCGACCCTTGTCATACGCACATTCAGGTACTCGCTGGGATGTTGGTCTCGCTAATCGATGTCGTTGGGTTCCTCTGTGTCACCGTGAAAAGGTGAAGATGCGAACCAGAACATGGTTCTCGTGAAGACATGTAGAAAAATCTGTAAAATAGATCCACCTCTGCTGATCCAATTGGAACTCTCTTCGTGATTTGTCTGAATAAATATGGAATGTCAATAACTTACCGTTTTGATTTATGCAGACCATCATATGTGTACTGGCAATCGCGTAATAGTTAATGATCATTATGTCTCCAGCCCAACCTTTTTCTGTTTTACGATGCCTTTCTTCATTTCTTTTTATTTGTCACTTATCGAAGGGGCACGTATTAAGCCTGAGGCGATGCATGCACATTAGGTACCAGTATCTGTACATCATGTCGACATTCAATTGATCACAATACAATATACTTATTTGAACTATTCATAACTGTCATCCGATGATCCACGGTGAGGTATCACGGATGGAAACAGACGAGAGGCCATGATGGTCTCCATTTATGGCATATGTCGTAAAGTATTATTATATTATCCTTGATAAATCACCCAAGACACATTACACTGATACAGTAATAACAACTCTGTTATACTCTCACTGAAGTTCGTCACGAAGCAACATTTTTATGGTGATCTGTATTGCCCCAGGAAATAACACGCACCTTACCTGAAAAAACCCTATGACGTTCCCTCCAATACTAAACCCTGGTTGGATAGTCTTTTATGTGATGAACGACTTCAAATTGCCACCGAACTACCATAGGCAGTGCGTGTTGCTTCCACAGACAGGACTGTGAATGTGTTTATCGTTGAGAGGTCGACAAGATATATAAGGTATATTATATTTTTGTGCAATATTAGATAACATAAAGCTGTTGTAACTGTGAAGCAAGTTTAACCCTTTAATTTAATTCCGATTATTTAGGAACCATCTACCATAAGAACTTTGATACTGGAATACAAGTCCTTTGGAAGTTAGTCTTATTTTATCGATACGAACAAGTATGTTACAGAAGGTTACGACATCAGTTACCAAATATTATATATTGAATTAGGAATCATTTTGTAGTGGGTACCCTAGTTGAGATTCTGATGGAGTTACTCATTTTTTGGAATATTGATCAGAATTATATTACAAATTGTATTTGCCAACATATACATGTATTGACTTCAAATGTTTGCTTCTAATTATCGATGGTCACTAAACAAAATGATGGTTGAGTCCTCGGATATTATTATCTGATATATTGTGAGATTCAACTGTTATACAAAATATAAAGAGAAGGGTAGTACCTTTCTCCAACATAATAAATGTCATACATTTTAAAGGTATATGATGACCAATGCAATGTGATGGCCGTTCTCAGTGGTTTCTAGAATATACCAATACGAGTCAATCCTCAACGAAAGAAGGTTGGACTCACATGAATAATTGTGTTTAAACATTTAAACATTTCTAACAACATTATATACTGGCTATTTCGTTGAACGTGAATGACGACCATAGTAGTTCCAGAAGTAAAGACATTTCTGTATCTCGGTTTCGTCACACAGCTGTCATGGCCGGTCATTCAGCATGTGTGTGCCTTGCCCTCCTTTCCGTTGTGTGGACGTCTACGGCGATGTATTTTGGACCGAAATTCCAACCAGGATATCAACAACTTCAACAGCCTGGTTTTCGTCCACAAACAGGTACCCTCGACATTACCGTGAAGCATTGGTTGCCCATTGATATATCAGCCGGGTTACGACCATTATGTCAACAGTATGACACAACCGAAGACTGGCCGGGATGTAATCTGGCATCTGTGTTTCTAGTTACTACTTAAATAGGAGACATCTATGGCTCCTGATTTGGGAAATAGTATAGGACTCCAGCTCGATCAAGGACATTGTAACCTCACTTTGGTGCCAATCAATATTTCAACGTTTACTGTCCTTTGTTGACATCAATATGATTTCTGAATAACAGTAGCTTTTTGCTGGAACAAACGTGCAGGTATTTTTTATTTTGCACTAATGGAGAGCCACAGAGTGGACGTAACTAGTGACACAGATGCGGCCATACATCACGGCCATGTCTGTTTTAAAATGATCTTCCTGCCTATCGGGTGGCCCCAATTGAAGTATCCTCTCGGATGTCTGTAAGCTATCTATACTGCAGACAAGACATGGGGTTACTGAAGAAACAACGGGATGAGTTTAGCCATAATTTTTATAAGGACCCCCACCATTGAGCAATGTTTCCCACATAAAGACTTGCAAATAATCAAGTCCAGACCCGACAATCCAGTGATTGGTGCTAAGAATGGTTTTTTTTCTTTCGTTGTTTCCTTAGACAAAACATAATTAAATAGCTATGAATTTTGTAATTGAAGGAAACTATCTCGTTCAACAACTATTTGAAGGATATGTTGGTCAAGCATAATTAATGAATAGCATAGAAAGTTTGCTTTGAGGACGTGTTCTTTTCTCACATGTGACTCCCTATGGATCAGCATTGTGGCACTGATGTTTGTGAAGTTAACGTCTGTACACCAATAAATCATTTATATTATTCTCCCGTGGAGAAACAATATTTTTCCAGTACCCCATATCTGGTCGTAACAAATGGATTAATTGGGAATCAATGGCAATATCAAAGAAACCTGTGCTGGTCGAAAAAGATGAGCGAATGGTTGGTAGATGGGTTGGTCAGGCTCGGGGAATTGTCAACGAATCGTAAAAGGAATCGTTGTCCATTATATGAAACATCTGATTCACACTTCACGTCAAATAGTTCACAGTGTGCATCATATGGCCTGGATGAGTGTAGATGTAAACAACAAAGAAAGAATGAAAAATGTGTCATTTCACATCCAGCTCTATATGTTATACATACATATATCTAGAGTAGAGGAGTGAATAAGAAATGTATTTTCCGATCAAGCTGAATAAAACGTTCCTATTTTTCAGAACTACGTGCACCGCCATCCTTGTCCGGACCTAGACTTACTCCAAAAGGAGGAATTGCTTATTATTCAAGACCTTCATCTCGACCTGTTGTTGGGGCACCTGTAGTAGGCATCCTCCCAGGAATTGGAAGGGGAACACTTGGAACTTTTCCTTCTGGAGGTGTTCCTGTTGGCTCTATAAGTAAAGGAGCCCTCGAGAGTGGAGCTTATTCAACTCTGCCTGCCATAGTAGTTCCACACGGAGCTGCATCTGGCCTGCAAAATCCCCCGATTGCCACTTATCCATCGAGAGCTGCTTCAGGAGCTGGTCTGGTCGGCACTTATCCAACTCGTGCTGCAGTGGCTGGTACTTCTCAGCCAGGGGTTGGCGTGGTCGGCACTTATCCTACGGGAATTGCTACAGGAGTTGGTCTTGCTAACACTTACCCAGGGAGCGCTGCTTCAGGAGCCGGTCTGGTCAACACGTATCCAACGAGTGCTGCTGCTTCAGGAGCTGGTCTGGTCGGTACTTATCCAACTCGTGCTGCTGTGGCTGGTACTTCTCAGCCAGGGGTTGGCGTGGCCGGCACTTATCCTACGGGAATTGCTACAGGAGTTGGTCTTGCTGACACTTACCCAGGGAGCGCTGCTTCAGGAGCCGGTCTGGTCAACACGTATCCAACGAGTGCTGCTGCTTCAGAAGCTGATCTGTTCGACACTTATCCAGCTCGTGCTGCATTGGCTGGTACTTCTCAGCCAGGGGTTGGCGTGGTCGGCACTTATCCTACGGGAATTGCTACAGGAGTTGGTCTTGCTGACACTTATCCAGGGAGCGCTGCTTCAGGAGCCGGTCTGGTCAACACGTATCCAACGAGTGCTGCTGCTTCAGGAGCTGGTCTGGTCGACACTTATCCAGCTGGTGCTGCAGTGGCTGGTACTTCTCAGCCAGGAGTTTGGGCGGCCGGCACTTATCCTACGGGAATTGCTACACTTCCTGACACGTATCCAACGGGTGGTGCTGTGGCCGGTACCTCTCCGACGGGACTTGTCCATTTTTCTGGACTCTCTACGACCGATCCAGCAAATTCTGTTGGAGTGTTCCCTATTGCAGCCAGCGCGAGTGGTGCTAACTCTCTCAGAAAAGCAGCAGAAACACGCTTGCCAACTATTGTAGATAATGTTGGTTTAGTTGAACCGGGACTGGCGTTGGGAAGTACAGAATCTTCAATAGGAGCGGGTGCGGATCTTGGCTTCGATGGATATCAGGGATCTTTAGATGTAAACACAAACGTTGGAAGAGCGGGAATTCGTACTCCAGATACCAGAGTCGGAAGTGTTGACACTGGAACAATAAACACTGCCACCGGTGGATCCACAGTTGGGGGAAGTTCCGGAAGAGCTACTCTAACGATTGAATTAGGTAGTACAGGGCCTGTGGGTGACGTTGCAGGCATCGATCAGTATGCTACGAACGCAGTTGCCTCCACAGGTACAGATCAGTATGCTGGTAGTGCAGTTGGAGCTACAGCTATAGATCAGCTTGGTGCAAATGCAGTTGGTTCTACTGGCACAGGTCAAGCGGAGGTGGTGTTACTAGCATAGAACAAATTGTAGCGGACGCAATAGCACAGAGTGGTGCTGGTGGCTATGATCTCGGACAGCTAGGTGCAAACGCAGTTGGCTCTCCTGGAGTAGATCTGTATGCGGGGAATACAGGTGCCTCTGCATCAGTGGATCAGTATGTTGCAAACACAGTTGGCGCTGCAGGCTCAGGTCAAGCTGGTGCAAGCGGGGGTGGCGTTACAAGCATAGGACACATTGTAGCAGACGCAATAGCTCAGAGTGGCGCTGGTGCCTATGATCCCAGGCAGACAGGTCAAGCAGGACAAACTGGTGCAGGTACGGGGATCGCGATCAGCGGCACAGGAGCGTCATCAACTGGAATAGGAACCATGGGTCAAGGTGGAATAACAGTGGGATTCCCCAGTACTGGAAACGCTGGAGGAGCAGTCGGTGTTGGACAGCTAGGAGAGGGTGGAATAACCATCTCAGATCCTCAATTCTTTAATGGCGGGACCCAAACAGGATCCTCCATTGGATCCATTGGCGGAATAGATTCATATGGGACCGAGTTGATTAATAGTGTTTTGAATGAAATGTTTGATGCACCAAGAGGATCAGCACAGTCACAACGAAATGGTTCTCCACAACCGGGTAATATAGCTGGAATTCAAGACGTTCCACTAGGCACAGGTACGGGGTCGAGCGCAGTCCCGATAGATAGAATCCTACAAGACAGTATCCAAGGTCCACAAGGGCTTGCGACAATGCAGGATCAATATATATCGTCAGCACAAGGACCAGATGTGTTACAGGGGCAGGCTTCGACGGGCCCAAACAGTTTAGGACAGGACCCACAAATGTATTCTGTTCCAAACGGAGGCAGTTCTCTCAGGATCCACATCGAGCCAGCATCTTCCAGGAGTGAACAGCATCCAAGACCCACAGATGTATCCTCTCAAAACCGGTTCCAACAATCAAGGCTACACGCAAGGCTCGTCTGCATCCACATCTATCCAAAATACGCAAATGGTAAATAATTTGGACCTTATCGGAATGAATGGTGTCCAAGACCCACCAATGTATCCCGTCGAAACAGGCCCCTTGAACCAAGGAAACACTCTGGCTCTCAGCGGTTCCACATCAAACCAAAATTCACAAATGTACAACACAATTGAGAGGACAGGAACAATCACTATTAAAGATCCCAAGCTGAACACCACGCCGGATATAGCATCACCCAGCTCTTTCCAGGATCAACCGATTGTCACTATTCAAAATCCACAAGATCAACAACTGTATAACAATCAAGGCACATACACAGCTGGAACATTCCTAGATGCACCTATGTTAAATACTCAGGATGTGAGCGTTTCCAATACTGCTCAAGGACCACCAATGCAAGATCTCAATGCAGTCTATGGCGCCAATCAGGGTATGACGTCATCGGGCAATATTCAAGATCTACAAATGCTCAACAACCTGGATATGAGCATGTCTAATACAGCTCAAGACCTACAGATGCTCAACAACCAGGGCGTGGGTGGATCCGGTATTGCTCAAGATCTGCAAATGCTCAACAACCAGGGCGTGGGTGGATCCGGTATTGCTCAGGATCTACAAATGCTCAACAACCAGGGCGTGGGTGGATCCGGTATTGCTCAGGATCTACAAATGCTCAACAACCAGGGTGCGGGTGGATCCGGTATTGCTCAAGATCTGCAAATGCTCAACAACCAGGCTATGAGCATGTCTAATACAGCTCAAGACCTACAGATGCTCAACAACCAGGGCGTGGGTGGGTCCGGTATTGCTCAAGATCTACAAATGATCAACAACCAGGGTGTGGGTGGATCCAGTATTGCTCAGGATCTACAAATGCTCAATAACCAAGGTATGGGCGGATCCGCTATTGGCCAGGATCTACAAATGCCCAAGAACCAGGGTGTGAGCTTATCTAATGCAGCTCAAGATCTACAAATGCTCAACAACCAGGGTGGAGGCTTATCTTATTCAGCTCCAGATCTACAAATGCTCAACAACCAGGGTGTGGGTGGATCCAGTATTGCTCAAGATCTACAGATGCTCAATAACCAAGGAATGGGCGGATCCGGTATTGCTCAGGACCTACAGATGCTCAACAACCAGGGTGTGGGTGGATCCGGTATTGCTCAGGATCTACAAATGCTCAACAACCAGGGTGTGGGTGGATCCAGTATTGGTCAGGATCTACAAATGCTCAATAACCAAGGAATGGGCGGATCCGGGATTGCTCAGGATCTACAGATGATTAACAACCAGGGTGTGGGTGGATCCGGTATTGCTCAGGATCTACAAATGCTCAACAACCAGGGTGTGGGTGGATCCGGTATTGCTCAGGATCTACAAATGCTCAACAACCAGGCTATGAGCATGTCTAATACAGCTCAGGACCTACGGATGCTCAACAACCAGGGTGTGGGTCGATCCAGTATTGCTCAGGATCTACAAATGCTCAATAACCAAGGAATGGGCGGATCCGGTATTGCTCAGGATCTACAGATGCTCAACAACCAGGGTGTGGGTGGATCCGGTATTGCTAGGGATCTACAAATGCTCAATAACCAAGGAATGGGTGGATCCAGTATTGCTCAGGATCTACAAATGCTCAATAACCAAGGAATGGGCGGATCCGCTATTGGCCAGGATCTACAAATGCCCAAGAACCAGGGTGTGAGCTTATCTAATGCAGCTCAAGATCTACAAATGCTCAACAACCAGGGTGTAGGCTTATCTTATTCAGCTCCAGATCTACAAATGCTCAACAACCAGGGTGTGAGCTTATCTAATACAGCTCAAGATCTACAAATGCTCAATAACCAGGGAATGGGTGCCTCAAATTCTGTTCAAGATCTACAAATGCTCAACAACCAACCTTTGAGCGTATCTAATGCAGCTCAAGATCTACAAATGCTCAACACCCAGGGCATTGTCGCCTCAAATGCTGTTCAAGATCTACAAATGCTCAACAACCAAGGCACGAGCTTATCTAATACAGCGCAAGATCTTCAAATGCTCAATAACCAAGGTATGGGCGGATCCGGTATTGCTCAAGATCTACAAATGCTCAATAACCAAGGTATGGGCGGATCCGGTATTGCTCAAGATCTACAAATGCTCAATAACCAAGGTATGGGCGGATCCGGTATTGCTCAAGATCTACAAATGCTCAATAACCAAGGAATGGGCGGATCCGGTATTGCTCAAGATCTACAAATGCTCAATAACCAAGGTATGGGCGGATCCAGTTTTGCTCAAGATCAACAAATGTTAGCTTCACCAGCATCTCTAGGCGGGAGCAGTTATCAAAATAGTAACCAGGCTATAACTGCCGTGAATAACATTCAAGGTCAACAAATGTTTAACAGTCAAGGTATGGGTGGATCCAACACTCCTCAAGATATCCAAATATTCAACTCACCAATGCAGCAAGGAGCTATCTCTTTCCAGGATCAACATTTGACAAATTCCAATAACATGCAATCATTCAACAGCCAGGATATGACATCTAACGCAATTCAAGATACCCAAATGTTTAACGCTGCAAGAGATATAGGAGGTACTAACGCTCAGAATTTAAATGCATTTAGCGGAATGAACTTTCAAGATAATACCGTGTTGAGTAGTCCGGCTACACAACGGAGAGTCTCTCTGCCCCTTCAGCAAGATCAAATACCAAGTTTGCAAAATGAATACGGACAGTCTGCCTTCAATGAACCAGCATATAGTACGCAGATTGGTCAAGGTACGGTTTTAACACTATCTATCAGAATGAAGTATATCTCCTGTAGTGCATATCTGTTCAACGAAGCATATTGTCCGTTTAAAGTAAAATATTTACATATTTAAATTTTGTATGACAGGAGTATTTCTATACGACGTATTGTTGGCACGGCCCCCACGACTCTTGATGCTGAAATGTCTTCACTGTGTCATTTTAACTATCCTTAATGAATAATTGAGAAGCACTTTCAGAAAGAGGCATCACATGTGGGTTACTAAATGTTGCTTAACTCATTCAAATATATCATAATGCACCTACATTTTGCATTGTGCAGGTTAAAGATTAAACTAAACAAATATCGTATTTTATATTTCACAGGCATTGGTTTCCCAGACATTGGTAAGCAGAAGCTGTAGCATTTTCGAGCGAGAGGCTCGGATCTCATTTCGTGTTCCTCATTTGTGTCAGCCTCGAACACATTTGGATACTTTAGTCGAGTCAGCCACTGTATGTGTCAACGATTCTGAGCCACAATGCATCGAGAGTAGCCCAATATTTAATCTGTAGGTTCATGGGCCCATAGATGAAAAGGGAAAATATTCATGATGTACACTTATATCAAACCTCCAATAGACAGAGGAATCACATCGGTAACCTATCACCATTACACAAATCGAGAGAACAGACCCTTTGTACAAGCAACTCAAGATTTATACCATGACAAAGTAACGCCATTGGTCTTCTGATTATTCGTGATACTGACTACAGGCAGTGGTTTTCACGTCAGTACAAACTACATGTAACGCTGTGACATTGGAGTAAACAACAGGGTGCCGTTGTACAAAACAACCTTAGCGCTAAGGCTACCTTAAGTCTATGTTAAGGTATAGGAGTTACGGTCACCTTAGCGCTAAGATCGCTTTGTACAACGGCACCCAGGTCACCTCATCGGCCTGACTATCATCAGAAGCTACATTAGTTACCATGGTGAAGGGATATAGTCGGGGTAGCAGACGAGCTTTATGCTTTGACAAACACGAAATGAAGAACTCATATTGCGCTAATATTAAAACAGCTGTTTGAGTGCAACCCATGCGCGTGTCACATAGGTTTGAATCTCATCAATGGTGATAATCACTGGCCTGTTAGAATGATATAGGCTCGTCGAAAGGTAAAGATATATCTTTGAAGCTTTTTTGCCAAACGCTTGATGCAGCATTTAACATACGATCGTTTATGCTTGCGACTACATTTCATAAAGATAACCTTCATTGCTTCTGACAAACAGCTATACTTCGCTTTTCAGCTTCACCATTAGACGCTACTTTAGCATTTGACACTAACTTTGGTAAGTGTACTTTGATACTAGTGATTTTCATTGATCGTAACCTGAAGTTATTCTGTCGTCATTCTTCATTCGAGATTCATTTGGTTAATCGTGTGGTCATTGTTTACGAAAAGGCCTCTATACTGTCTCACGATGCTCTGTTGTGAATGGAGAACAGTTCTCATTAATTAGCTGAAAGAGGCATTTCTGGGATGTGAAACGTATTATGTTGTGGTGTGAGAGAGAAGTGTTCATGTAACAACAAATCAAAACAATATCCGAATTTCTTGTAAAATGATGTATAAATTAATCATAGAGAGTGCACAGCTGTGGTGACCGTGTGCATGTGTGCAAGAAAATAGAACCTCGGTGTCATTTAGGAGAGATATTTGAAAGACGATTAATGAAATTGTTCCGTGTTCGTCGTTCACGATTCTGAAAGCTGAATAATGTAAAATGCCTTATTTCATGATTGTTAAAATCAGTTGATGGATGAGGAAGAAGTCTGGTATCACTTTTACGCTTGTTTAGTTACGAAAGATAAATAGCTTACAAGACCGCAGTTACTTTATATTTTCTGTTTCACAATGGTAGATTTTACGCGAGGGAGCCCTGGACAAGACAGATTATTAAGGATGCATGTATTTATGCAAACGACATTGAACACTTAACTTTGTTGCACTCTTCTAATTCTACATTTCTAGCTTAACAAAATGTAGGACCATCCAATTCTTACATGTTACATAAATATATCATGCAATGACACGTTAACTATTCATATGAGAAATGTCTGGTGGTCCCTATTGTTTAATAGTGGTATATGTTAAACTGTATTTGGCTTATGTCCTGTATAGCAGTAAGCTTCATACAGACTTACGTCAGGTTCGAATATTTGAAAGGAATGTCTTTAGGACCCGGGCGATACCAAGGATGATTCCAGAAGTTCTGGAATTTACTGATTTTTGAAAAGTTCAAAGTGTATGTACTCTGTTTCAGCCCCACAACAGCAAACAAATATGATGAATGACGCTTTCGGTATGCATTTAGTTTCTGTTCGGTAAATCCACTTTGCATCGATTCTGTAAAGATAAGATAAGGTTTTACCAACCCATGCTTGTCTTGAGAGGCGATTAATGGGATCAAGTAGTCAGGCTCGATGACTTGGTTCTTGTCATGGTTTCCCAGCTGCGGAGATACTTCCTCATATCAGTAACTGTAGTATTTGGTCGTATCCCAAATATTTTACATATTTATTAGCAGAATTCGGTTATTTATATTCCAGGATCTGCTTGTAGTGGTTTTGAATCCAAGAGTATCGTTATTGGTCTGTTGGTACCAAGCACAAGATGTCACTTCTCCCATTCCTTAACGTCTTTTGTGCCACTTGTGATGCCTGCCACAACTAAAACAGCATTGGGGTGCTGAATTAAATATACCCCCGCCCCTCTGGGATAATGCTTAAATATTGCTAACAGCGGCGTAAAATCCCATTCTCTCCGTTTGTCTCATTCCGGGAAAGGAGAGTTATTCCTTATTATTTACTTGAACTATATGAATCGTGCTATCATGTAAAAGCTTGTGGGTAAAGTGTTTATATCTGTTTATTACAGGAGGACTGGCTTCCTTTGCTTCGGGTAAGTACGCAAGTGTGGTATGCCTGATTGTCGTGTGGTAGGATTTCTGGAGTCATCATCTGATTGTCTGGTTTGTCTGCGTGCTTCCCCCGCATGTCTGTAGTACGGATGTGTGTTTCAGGCAACGAACCTTTACGGTTTTATGCACAGTGAGTGCGTGGCTGGTGTCGTTAGTAGGCCAAGACCCGTTTACACATGTGCTTGATTGTAAGGGACAAATGTACCTGATTTTAACTGCTCTTTTGCACACTCTTTCGTCAAATAATGGTAAACAAGAATAGTCTCTTTGATTTACATTTTATATTATGGCTAAAGAAATGTCAGTTACATTGTAATATATGGATTTACTCGCCAGGAATGACTTACTACGGATTTCGTTTAATTTGGAGTATACTAAAACAAACATTTTGGAAAATCGGCGATAAGTGATTTCTTTGGGTTGTGTACAGAGGTTTTGACATTTGCTTAACTGCGTTTATACATAATCAGGACATAACGGTGAACTTGAGATTGCTACTAGTGTTATGCGATGTTTCAATTATATGATGTTTGATTGAACTGGTTTCTGTGCAGTTTATCGCCCATATAATCAATACTGTACCACATACAATTTCTCTTTATTGTCAGCACCGATCCAAGATGGCGGCTTACGAATGCGCACAGGCTTGAGTATGTAACATTTCTGTTTATTGATATATTTTTGGAAACTGAGAAACTTCCATCTTTTGATCTATTAATCATGTTCGATTTTTTTCCTGAAAGGTCTTTGACATTTTAAAACTGTTTTATTTTTGTCAACAAAGACTTATCGATATTTATGATTTTTTTCAGCTATGAATGAAAATCCATCTCTTTCGTCAGGTGAGTTGCGTTGGTGCATGTTTGTCATTATCATTAAATAAAGGATATTATATTAATATTCCAGTTGTATGATGGCCGTCTGTATATAATCATGTCTGGCAGACTGCCAAGTGATGTAATCACGAGCATCTACTAAAATTAGGATATGATGTAAGGAATCTAGACACAGAAGGGTTATTGCAGAGAACTACAGGCTAATGTTCACTGATCATGGCATACACACTCTGAGGAGGCATTAAGCAATGCATACAGAAATATATAATTGAATATTGAATTGGAGAGAGTCAGTCTTGTCTTTACTGGTTTTGTTTTGTGTTTCAGGGCAACCACGCGTATCAGGTAAGTATAAGTGAAACCGACAATACAAGTTGAACGAATCTTTATTGGAAATGATTGTGTGATCGGATTTGTTTTCAGTAATATGTATTCAGTTCGTATCAGTCATCAGACAGGCACTGCACATAAGTATATTGTTGCTACCACGTTGAAGATAGATTAACGGGAAACAGCATTGTGACAGCTTGTGATCTATCCCTCGTCGCACATGGAAGCTTATATCTAGACTGGACAGATTCATACATGCACCTGGAGCAAAGTTAAGCACTGCTCAATATATCTTTCTGTCATTATTAGCTTTAAATAAAGATGTATATTTCAATAATTTTATGACGAAAGGAGTGTATTTTCAGTTGCAAAGTAATTGCTATTGAAATGCGCAACTTGATTACCTGATGACATCTGATAGCATAATTTATCTAAATTTACAAGTAGCATCTAATTTAACATTATTAACATGTGTTCAATGATCTATGTAGATATTTCCAAACCATACACCGACTTCAGGAATATGTAATGACAAAGGATGCTAAATATATTCTCCGACATTCAAGACATTCTGCCACCATTACGAAGTAATGGATGCTAAATATATTCTCCGACATTCAAGACATTCTGACACCATTACGAAGTTTTTCGCTAATGATATTGAGTGCTAGGGCAAAATATAACTTTGTCATGGTGACGTGACGTCATTAATAATGCTATGACGTCACGTTTCTTCTGTGACGTTCCGTGCTACATGCGGCGACGGCGGGTAGTCAGCCTATGTTTGAAAGTAGATTTGGGTATATTTTCTTCGATGTGACGACTTCGGTAATAAACAGGACATTATATTCGTGCCCATATCATAAATGCGTGCCTTAATATCGGTATATAGCTCGCTCTTGCTGGGGAATTACCAATTTACCCACTTATGTCGTAAACATAGTATGACATTGGTACTCATATAATATTCTCTATTTATTACCCACGTGGTCAACGTAATGGTAGTTGCATACTAATCTCGTACGTCACACGAGAGTCGTATCGCGTTGACCTGTGTCGTAACGACTTGACCTGAGATTCTAACGATTTGATTGGATAACAGATGACCTCTCAATTAGGTCACATTCTGACGTAACTATTTTTTCATTCATAACAAACACGTGAATTCATTCATTCTACAACTTAAATGAATTGTGGGAATGTAAACATCGCGAACGTTGTCGTGTCGCTGTTTAATTGTGAGTCGAACTGAGACATTATATCCGTCGAAAAACGTAAACGCAATGTTTCCACCAGTGATGTTGGCCGAATGTAGCAACTGCAAACCAAGAAACGGGGTGCTACGGAGTAGTTTACTGTAGGAGGCTGTACGAGGAGATGACAACTGACATGAATTGTGA
This sequence comes from Haliotis rubra, assembly GCF_003918875.1. Taxonomy (NCBI): domain Eukaryota; kingdom Metazoa; phylum Mollusca; class Gastropoda; order Lepetellida; family Haliotidae; genus Haliotis; species Haliotis rubra. Next base: position 660,505 of record NW_025766181.1, on the reverse strand, counting down.
CGTCGGTTACCAAGGCAGTGACGTCATTACAGTGTGACGCCATGCAAATATTGTACTACAGTACAAAACTCTTCCGCAACCTCTTTATGAAACCAGTTTCGGTTTGAACCAAAATATTAACAAAAATACCCTATTTTGTCAATTTAATGCATGTAAGACGTGGGTAATAAATAAAATACCACACTCGGTCTCATAACATACGAATTATACGAAACTCGTGACCTTCCGATGATATCTGACCTCGCTTTCGCTCGGTCAGATACCATAGGAAGGACACTCGTTTCGTATAATTCGTGTCATGAGACCTCGTGTAGTATTCTCTATATATCCAAGCACACTGTTTTTTTAAAAATTTGATGTGCAATTTCAGTTTGAAAAGAAATGTTTTAAATGTTAAAGAAATAATTCCCATATATTTTAAATTCTTGGTACATGTGTTGTTTTGAAATTTATTTGTATCGTCAAGATGCTGAATGTATAATGTATATCATCTCTGACTGTGATTGAACACAAAGACAACCGAGCAGTCACCTGTGACAATCGTCTCTGTGTCATCGATGTCAATTCTTCTTCTTGTAATTAATCTGTCACTTCTCCCGGCAGCCTCTCCATTTGAGAGTAGTATGATGCCCCCCAGCGGCATGTCAATACCCAGTGCCGGAGCTCCGCCTGTACAGTCCATCAAGATATCAACCACCATGTTTTGAATACTTTCGTGAGTCTCTAATGATTGAGTGAATCACTGTAACAAAGACATTGTTTGTTGTAACTGTCAGGTATTTTTGGACAATCATCAAACACTTGACATTGCTATAATCTCGTTAAGGTAAACAATGGGTTTTACCTTAAGGCATTTCATCTTAATCAGGAATTAGATTTGGCTTGAAAACCTCTCATTAATTTATGGCGAAGTTTGCACAAAAAAACACATCGGGTAACAGAACCTACTGTAACGATGGATGTAAAACTTTATACATGATGATAGGGTATATCTTTTTTCACATATATTTTCTCTTTGTGAACGTGTCATGAATATCGATATATTTCTTGTACATTGAAACTGACAAATATTAATGATGCGTCTGCGTACGGTTAAACACCTAATTATGTTTAATATAGGTATGGACGCAAAATACTCACATGCAATAAGCGTGTGTACCTCTTCTATGGTGGTTATATATTTTATGAATCAACAGGCAACTATTAGTGTGTATATGCCTGCTTTACTGTGCTCACTGGGTTTTCGCTGTGTCTCAGAAACCTTTGTTTAAAGATGTTTTTGTCCTTTACTTTCCTGCGCCTAATGCATGATGTAATGCTTGGAACAATTTAGATACTTCCCCTCTTCTTATACATGATGACTATTGTTTCAGGTTTGTCAAGACAGTTGACATCCTTGTGGCTTCAATGCTGTACAAAATCTTCGAGTCGCTCGACATCTCACAAAGCTGCGATTTTGTCTGCCTGTTTCCTGAACTAATGTGTCCATGTTCAAGTTTCTGTGGAATAAATTACTCTGTGTTATTTGTACTTTCAAACTCATGTTATATTTGAATATCCCGTTTTGAATAGTACTGGTATAATTTTTCATGTAATTCTTCTGAACGGAAACCATGGGTAGATGCCTTACCCCTGCTTTCTCACCTCTCTAAGGAAGGCCCAACGCAGGGTGTGTAAAGCCATTTCATGGGGTCATCCAATGGTGATGATGTCAGGTGTTCGACAAAAGCCGAACCGTGGCCGTTATCACAAACACATACAGTCAAGTCATCTGTTCATTTGATCATAACGGAATCATATAGTACAGGTCAAAGTAGTGACATACAAAGAACCATTCTTGTCAGGCATGTGTCAAATCTGAAATGTCACCCACATGTCTACCACACAAGTAATACAATGCTCTGCTGGTGCGTTAATTTCAATGATTTTGATAAAACAACTGTTGATCAAGAGTCGCCTGAAGGTCGTGAAGTCTCAAAATTATAAAAATAATGAGCATGCTCGGTTGTACCACAAAAAGATGTAAAAAGTAAACACAATGTGAATAATCGTGGGATTATCCAGTGCGTTGACCTTGATCACCGTCTTCCCCATAGCGGCGACGATGTATGTTTATATTATAAAGAGCGATGTCAATTGATCACATTCAACAAAGGGTTTATCTTAGCAGATTCACTTAATATTTTTATGATCAATGAATCACCATTCACGTGATAAATTGTGACATCCATGGATTGTTCTTGAGCAAAAATACACGTGCATATTTTCGGACAACGGATATCTATTCCTTCATGTCTGAATTTGTCGATCGTGTATCTGGTTGTATTTATAGCAAATCAAACTTAATAGTCCATTGACATATTGTGAATATAATGTCTGATGTTAAATTGGGTATAACTGACTGACTGACTGAGTTTGGTTTTTACGCCGCTTTTAGCAATATTCCAGCAACATCACGGCGGGGGACACCAGTAGTGGGTTTCACACATTGTACCCATGGTTAAATTGGGTATAATGTCGCGTTAATGATTGCACATATATAACATCGTGAATACACTTAGGTTTACGAAAACTATACAACAAATATGTCCCAAACAAAGGAATGTTCAATGTGAATTTAAAACGATAAAGAATCACACCTTCCACAACCATACGAATAAAACTTAAAGAGCTAAGTATCAGAAATGTTTAAACGAGACAGACAATGGACAGCCCAAAGGGCAATATAACAAGTTTAAACCATGAGTCACTTAGTGTCTTGGGCATTATACACGTTAGCAGTATGTTTTCATATTTACTAAACAGTAAAACATATACAATCGATAACAAATTGTCTAAAGAGACGCTTTGTCACCATACGGCAGTATTTAAGAAAATTCTCTTGATGACTCCTACGACACTGGCATACATAAGGAGTGATGACGTATCTTAAAAATATTTACATGAGAAATCAAAATGATATATTCCACGCAATATGTATTACGTATCCCCAAACCTCAGAGGTAGATGTTTACGTCATAAGGCCATGATACACACACGCCTAATGGAAGCAAATTCTAACGGCTGTTATAAGTGGACCATCTGAGACAGATAGGTAGATAGTGGTGTTACTACATCAAAGTGACCACCCCTAGTAAGCCAGCCCTGACAAACATATATAAATGTATCATGGGGAAAGGCAACATTAGTCACAGTTAACGCGGGGAGACAATTAGTCAAATTTGATTGACAGCTTGGTCACGTTCTGCATTTGATGATAACTACATAGGTCTAGTCACGAAGTGTCAGAGGTTCATAATGTTATAGATGACAATCATAAACACTAGTTACATAAACCTACTGACATAGATACTCGGAAACTGGACAACCAATTGCTCAGAAAGAACACTGTCATATGTCAGCGGGCTCATTGTTTATCACGCTGTGATTTGTAGAACCCATCAATCAAAGTAATACCATGTTCCGGTGGTCATACATTATGTTACTTCCATTAGTCATTCTTTTCTACACAGCATCTGACTAAATTCAATTTCTTTTATGCTAGAGTGACACGTCATGATGTAATTATTGTTATATTTCTCCTGAACGAGAGACGATCAGAGCGTAACTGTCAGATAAGTCAAAAGGGGAGCCATCTTCACATACTTAAAAAATAACATCAGTGCATTTTGTGGCTTATTACAGACAAACCTTATGAATGACAACTTCCCTACTTTGTGAGTGCGACGCTTCGATACAGGTTCTTGTACCGTTGTCATGCAGAAAGCATTCTATACAAAGTTGGTTTACATTGTACTTCCCAACTTGCCACTCAAAAACATTTTGTGGCTGTACGAAATATTGCGCTTGGCGCCCTCATCGACTCAGCCCAAACTTAGCTTACATAAAGACATCTGCTAAATTATGCTAATTTTTTTATACCCTCTTTGCCTTCACGTGTAAAGCCCATTTCTAGGGTCTAGTGATATTGCTGGAATATTTATAAAGGCGGTGTAAAACTAAACTCAATCAAAACACGTTTCAGCATGTTTATGTGACTGATCACTGAAGCTCTACCTGTACCACAAAAATGTCCTTGTTATTAAAAATCATATCTAGTATTTCTTAATTACGAATGAATTCATATGATTAATTACCGTTGGCTTTAACACAATTCGAATGGGAAGTAAAAAAATACTTGTTCTTTAAAAATATTCCTTCTTTTGGAACTTTTATTTTTTCCGAACTGTTTCTGTTCATGGGAGATAGACAGCACTCAGCTTACCCCACGGCACTGATGTTGTAATCTGACTGCCTGTTTGTACTCTCGTTAATAATGTGATTAACTGTATTCGTCAATCCCCGACACAAATGTCATAATTGGTCCTTGTAAACATCCGTTAGAATAAGTTCCCCTTGGGGAGGAGATGGGCCATGAGCATGGAGTAAAGGACGTTGTCATTGGTGACCGATAATGTTTGTACTATAGCGACCATGCACGAATTGCAATCTATAATCAGACTAGTTGTCCGCATTTTAACAGCACTCCCTGAAGAGGAGATTTGAATCGAGATGTGGATTTTGTAAACTTGAATTAATATATCCACGAACACCTAAAACGAAACCTCTTTTATATAAGTTAAGATTTCATTCATAAAAAATTAGTACTGCTATAATTTTGAATATATAACCTGAAAATGGAATAACAAACGACACGAATACACATTTGCAATGCATTCATAATTCAAAAAATAATAATGACAATTTGATATTCAAATGACTGATATTTAAGTTGTATTCATGAACAAGTAGCCAGTGATTGAATTCTGTTTTATTGAAAATTTAAAACCATATTAAATTTTATAACGACGTATCAGTTTAATGTGGGCAAAAGGAGAATGAAGTATGTACAGTTGCGAGACTGTCTTCTTTAAAACTTTGGAGTTTCATGTATATCCTGTTAGTAGGCGATTGAACAAGACTTTGTACCGAAGTACATATTATTAAAGTATGAAGATTGGGTCTGACTAGACAAAGCGATGACCGTGTGTGCCACAATACTGTGACATACAGTTAGCCGAATCTGAAATTGAGCGTGATAGTCAGCTTTAAAAGTGCCTATTTTTTCCCAGAAGTCCCCGAGCATAATGGGAATATGGCTTGCATAAACGGTGTTAACGACTGCATGTACTTAGAGTTTACGGATATGTAGACGGATAGAGATAGTGATCGATTGTGAGGAGTGTTTTTACAATTACACATCAGTAAACCCATTTCTGGTGTCTCCCGTCGTGATATTGCTGGTTTATTGCTAAAACGGAGTAAAACTAAACTCCCTCCCTCACTCACCCAGTAAAAAATAGTTATGGCATGATAGACAATTATCGTCTTTGGACCATGTTGCACGGTGTAACCGTTAGGGTATGGTATTGGCAAAATTTTCGTATTGCGATATATTGCGATATGTGTTGGTGTATTGCAATTTGTATTGCAATGTATTGTGACAGTGTAACACTTAGGTTAAGGTAATGAAATTATTGTTTCCTTTCTCTAAAAACGATTCCACTGGCCACTGTCAGGACTCAGATGTAATTGTACAAGAGATCAGTTGAAAATGTTTCCAAATTAAAGACTTCGCTCCAAAGTTTGGAACTCAAGAAAAAGCGTCTGCAGCGGCGTCCGCCATTTTGGTTTGTTTATCCTTACAACGAGTGCCGGTACCAATCTAGCTTTTTACTTACATGGTTTAAAAGTCACGCAATTGCAATTATATGACCAATAAACATTCTCAAAACTATTAATGTATAATAATATCAAGGAAATACAAATGGTATTAGTAGATTTGACTACATGGCCTTCCACCAGAATTCATGAAGAATGCACCTTCCCTTGCTGATCATTTCTATGCTAGATTTCATTTTAGATTCAGGAGTATTTTCCCTCTGCTTGGAATGTTGGTCTACTGGTACCTATCTATAAACAAGGAAGTATGTCTGATCCCAACAACTATCGGGGAATATCCATGTTAAGTGTCATTGGTAAAATTTTGACTTATGTTCTTAAAATGAGTTTAATGCTTTACTTAATGAAGCGCAAGGAGGCTTTAGAAATGATTGTTCTACCATAGATAATATGTTCTCCCCTCCATTCTTTAGTTCATAAGTACCTGCGTAAAGCAAAGCATCGTTTTTATGTAGCTTTCATCGATTTCCGCAAGGCCTTCGATCTTATTGATAGAAAAAAAAAAGTTATATATTCTACTTGAAAAGGGTGTAAATGGCAAGATGTATAAAATCATTGAGAAAATGTACTCAAATGTATGTGCCTCCGTTCGTTCTGGTAAATCTAGAACAGACTTCTTTTCAACCAATAATGGTGTTCGCCAGGGCTGCATGCTCAGTTCGCTACTTTTCATTCTATTCATCAATAAACTTGCAGACGATCTCCATCATGGCAATACTCGTGGAATTTATGTAAATGAATACATAGAAGCCATTAAGATATTACTGTTCGCGGATGACGTTGCACTACTAGGAGATAGCATTGTTGATTTACAAAGAAAATTAGACATTCTTGAAGATTTTTGTAACACGTGGGGCTTTGAAGTAAATCTGGATAAATCTAAGGTGGTTGTTTTTCGAAACGGAGGACGCGTTAAGAGAAATGAAAAATGTTTTTTTAAAGGTCTACCTGTAGAGGTCTCCCCTTATTATAAATATTTAGGAATTGTATTTTCATCTCATTTAGTTTGGTCCAAAGCATGTGAAACGCTATCTTTACAAGCCAAACGTGCATGTTTCCCTCTGTTTCAACTGTTCACCAAGTATCAAAGTATGTCTTTAACTATTGCTAATAACATATTTGTCAGTAAGATACTACCAATTCTAACCTATGGGAGTGAAATTTGGGGCTATACTTATAGAACGTGTATTGGAAAGGTTTATAGTGAGTACTATAAAATATTTCTGTCACTCAGTAAAAAAACTGCATCATGTGCTGTACTTGGAGAAATTGGCAGATATAACTTGTGTGTACATTACCATTCAAGGTGTATTTAATATCGGTGCCGAATTATTCGTATGGACCAAAATAGATACCCGAATGCCTGTTATAAGATGATGAAAGCCTATGATGATAACGGAGGCACAAACTGGGTTTCACATGTTCGAATGCTTCTATTTACTACAGGTTTCTCCTATGTCTGGTTAGCCCAAGATTGTGGCGATGTAAATCACTTCATGTTTGAGTTCAAACAACGCTGAATAGATATTAATATACAACACTTGGAATAGTAAAATTAGAAACTCATCATTTCTTGTAAATTATAGTACATTTAAGTCACTTCTTGAACCTGAACTGTATATTTCCTGTGGCGCATTAAACAAAGATCTTATGCGAATGTTGATCAAATTCCGATGCCAATCAAATAACTTGAATATACAAAAACAACGTTTTTCAAAGAAAATTGTCCCATATAAAGAATTAGTTTGTAACAAATGTACTTTAAACGTGCTTGAAGACGAATATCACTTGTTGCTTATATGTCCATTTTATAACCGATGCAGATCCCAATGTATGCCAGCCTATTTCTACAGCCCACCTTTAATTGTCAAATTCTGAGCCCTTATGAAGATACACAGTGTCACTGTTCTTAAAGGAATATGTATATTCCTGAAGCAAAACCTACGCTAAAATAATTGTATTATGAATTATATTTCAACTCTACACACCACTACAGTGTTGTATTACCTGTTGTACTCTTGGCCACATGGCCTTCAAGTCTGAATGAAGTGATCAAGTCAAGACTCAAGACTACATGACGAAAATTACCGATCGTATCGGGAGAACCGGTCCGCGAAAAGTGTATTGTTATGTTCGAATTGCAATATACCGGTTAAAGGTATTATCGCCCACCCCTAGTAACCATACATCTCCACTGTGCCTCTGAAGATATGAGCGACAAAACCCTTTTCTTGTTCAGTCGAAATCAAGACAGAAAACAGTGTCGATTGTACGATTCATGAGCATAGTATTTTTGGTCATCATCAAATGGTGATGATACCGAAATTTAATACAAGGATTTGCATAGGACATAACTTGTGTACCTTGTGTGAAAGTTGGAAATGTCCCCACATTCGTACGATAAAACGTTTTGAAAGTTGTAACCCCGATGAAAAACGTCATATAACGTGTTTGGAAATCTTGGTTGAGAAAGCCTTCTCGATTGTATCCCTAAACATGTGAAAGGTCACCATCCTGAAGCTGGTCGGGTGCTGTGTGATATATAGGGAAAGTTAACCAATGTAAAACTGAAATCAACCTTCTTTTCCTACGGTCTTGTCGTGAAGACTAACGCACAGATCGAAATATGAAAACAATTAAGTTGGTTTCACCCCTCTCTTTTATTTCTAGTTCCAGCTGACGATCAGCTGCATGACGAAAGCAAATACTAAGGAACTCATTTGTCGTTTCCGTAATAAACATAACACCAAAAAAATCTAGCATTGTTGCAAAGGAGTACTTTCTCACACACAGTTACCCTCTAGTTTAGTTTGATATGAGGAATCGTTTACGACAAATTTCCAAACAACAAATTCTTAACAGAATCAGAACAATACCTTGTGTATTAGCATACGCTAGTAATGTACGGATTATCTAAACGTTTCGCTTACAAATAATTAGTGGTTTAAGAATGCTTCCGTACACTGATTAGACGCGTAATATTTGTCTGATATTAAGAATATCGTCAAACGTGAATCGTGATTTGATATATAAATGTCATTTGGATCACCACACACGAAAGGATTGTATATTCCCTCTTTGACGTTAGCTGCGTCCCAAATCACGTCAGCGTGAGCTACAATGACCAAACTGTTTCTCTTGACTGTCAATGAGCCATTTGTTTAGAATTAACCTATTGTTCAAATCCACTGCCTGGGGACTGACCATCGATATCCTCCCCATATTGACATATGTGAGACACAATGACATACGTCATGACCATAAACTACCTACTGACCTATGACGCAACGTCATGTCAGTTTGACCAGTCGCGGGGAGTATATAACTGACCAGTGGTCAGATGAACATCACTTGTCCTCTCAAGGGTACAGTCAACACAACACAACACGGTAAGTGGTTGCCCTCGCACATTGCAGCAGCTTTGTCGGATTATTTTGATTTCCATCCCATGCACATACTGAACCGATGCTTGTAACAGGGCACAAGACAGGTGCTCAAGTTCGTCCCTTGGTCGATGTATGTTATCGTATTCAGATTGTGCAGATCGGATCATTGGATTGTCCGATTCAGACTAACTAATCTATGATAATAATTCGCATGCTGATATTTAATTACATCTGAGATCTCTAAGCTAGAGATGTATGGTCGTTTACTGATGTTAAATTAAGTTTATCTGATTTCATCAATATCGTTCTGGTCATAACATAACGGTAATATTGCTATTTTGTCTTAAAACCGATTTAATTTTATACCCAGCATGAACATATTAAACCGGTTGAATTGTTCCATGACATTGAAACATTTGTATTCATTTTCAGACAGCAAAATCTATTTGGAAGATGTCTAAACTAACTATTGTGGCCTTTTTGGTAACCGTCGGGGTGCTCGCAATCAACGGTGAGTTAACTACTAAAACAGTCGTACACCACTAACGCCTGCCTTCCTTCGGGCTTTTCTCCCACATCAAGCTGACACACCGTGTTATGACGGGAACAGTGTCCAGAGTGGCTTTAAACTCTCCAGTCGCGCGACCACCCAAAGTTAAGAAGATAGCTTAACTTAGATTCCTGAATGAGTTCCTTTCAAAATGGTCCTCGCTAGAAGTATTCATGATATAATATTCCATTGAATTCCCATGCAGCATAATATATAACGTATGTGAAATGGTATTGATATAAAATTTTCAAATCTAAATATGTTTGCTTTTATTTTCAGGGTTGCGTGTTCGACCGATTTACAACTATGACTCACCGGGTAAATAGTTTACATATGTTTCCAATTAAATATATAAAATTATGTTAGAACCGTTATTCAGTCAATCGTCCCGTTTATTAAAAACTTATACAATATTTTACTGAGGCTGACGTGTCAAATGTTTCTATAACTTAAACACATGCTATGTAAATACGCATATACTGCCGATTCAGTCATCTATTGGTGCAACATTCATGCAAAAGAAGTATTCAGCATGCTTCAGAGTTATTGCTATGGCGAATATTAGCATCACCCTTTTCAAACTAATGTTTCAGATCTTCATCTTGTGCCTGGGAGAAACGGACGTCCGAGACTTGTCCGTGTCTACGACAGACCAGAACAACCAGATCACTGTAAGTCACAGTCATCTTAATCCCTTTGATCAGAAGGCTAGTAGAGTTATTAAGGGGCTGAGATATAGTTCGATGAAGGCCTAGAGGATAAAGCGTTGGTTTGGACACACATATTAACTGGTTTGATTCCCTACACTAGGAAAATGCGAAAAGCCCATTATTGGGGTGTTCACAATATATACCAACGGACTACATTATATTCAGTATTCGAGTACTTTCAGTACTGACAGATCAGTGTTAGAAATGGCAAATCATGGAATCGGGATCAAGTTTCTTGGCACAGAATAATTCTACATCTTTAGAAATGCTACCACTTTCAGTGTTTAAAACTCCCAAAATTCCAAGCCAGACAGCCGGACTGGTAACTTAAAATATTACCGAACACCCCCTTTTGATAATGACTTAAGACCACATTGAAGATTTTTTTGCGGCCCCCCCACAAACAGCCCCCTCCCCTTTTTTTCAAAATTCCTGGATCCGCCCATGTACTGTTAGGGGTCAAAAAGCTACTTTTGACATTTGACCGTCCGAGGTGAAAATAGACTGTTCCGAACGGTCGGGCAGGCGGGAAATCTTAAACGCTGGCAGTTTACTTCTGAAATTATATTAGAGCTGATTTGTATAAACTGACATGAAAAAATACTAAATTGTGTTTAAGTAATGACGTGTTCTTTTAATGTTTGACGTGTTGTAATATAACGTTATTGAACGCCGAGTGTTTGTAGATAATAGAGACTGTCCAAGACGTACATTCTTCTTTTTGGTAATGTCAAGTGTCTGATCTCTCTTCAGTGGTCATTACACAAGGACGTGGCGCACACAGACGGACCTACGTCACCGACAACGTTGACAGCCGTAAGACTACATCCTTTTGCCATCAGAACTTTGCCCATTTTTTAATTTTTAGCTCAGAAGTAATAATACTGGCTTTATGGTTGCCATGTATTTACATGATAAAAGAAGATAGTTTAATATATGTCATAATGAAAGTAGTACTTGATTCCAACTTGTGAAGATCTGGGTTAGAACTAGTCTTCAGCAACCCACGCTTGTTGTAACAGGCGACTATCGGGATCGGGTGGTCAAGCTTACTGACTTGATTGACACGTCATCGCATCCCGATTGCATAGATTGATGTTCATGCTGTTGATAACCAGATTGTCTTTCCAGTCTTAATTATTTACATACACCGCCATATAGCTGAAATATTGCTGAGTGCGGCGTTAAACAGCCAAAAAACAAACAAAACAAACTCCCTGATTCCACTTTAGCACAAGATGTCTGAATACCGTTTGCTGTAGACTTCTCTTTTTTGCGAAAACCTGGTACAATCACCCTTTGATAGTGGTCGGAACCTGAATGGACTCTGCTGTATATATTTACAGTGGTTATGGAAATCATTTGATTGATGTTATATGAATGTTATATGATGTCATAATGAATGTTTTCCTAATTTCAGTGTACGATCATCCTATGATGGGCGCACACGCGTTTCCATCTCATCACGCATACAGCACCCTTGGAAGTGAGTACCAAATGATGCTAAAGGTTGTTGATTAATACCGAGCTAAACATTATTCCAACAATATAATGGGGATCTCTAAGGATTATATTATTGGCATACAAGACTGTGTGCTAATGCAAACTTTGTCGTAACATATTTTACCTATGGAATTAATTTTGTCCTTAAACTGACATAGGGATTCCATAAATCACGGGTACTGCGAGTATTGCTGGGGAAGGTTAATGACTACCTGTTTTTAACTATTATTTTTGTTTTGTTTACAGAAAGGAAGCGTAGATCCATCCTGCATCCATTCCACAGAGGTAATACAAGAGTATAATTTAACAATCATTACTTGTCTGGTTTACATAATACTATTGTCAGTAGTTTTCTTATACGCAAACCACGTGCCAATTTTAATAATCTTCAATATCTATAGTCTCTTCCATCGAAACTATCCTATGGGATTAAGAAACTGGCCGTAGTGCTAAAATCACTGTGTGGGAAAGGGCAGAGGTCGGGACAAAGAGAGTTTGTTTTGAGGACGAAATGGCGCTGCAGGATTAGTGTTCCATCTCTGAATAATGAGGTAACGATATGTCTGTCTCCTTCTTTCAGCTCCACTGATGCACCCACTGTTAGCTCGCAACTTTGGTCTTGGTCTCGCTCTCAGAGCTCGAGCCCTTCATGCCCTGTCCTTCAGAAATCGGATTCTCGGAGCACATGGTCTTCTGGGACGACAGCTGTTGAGACCCGCTAATGTTGCACAGGTCGCTACACAAGTTGGACAACACAAAACACCTGCTCCAGTGACCCAGGTTGCAACGAAACAAGCTCCACAACCAGTTCCTTACGCTCCTGCTGTTGTCCCGTCCAATGCTGTAGACCCTTACCCAGCTTCCGTAGACGTTTATCAGCCAGGTCCTGGTAACGACGCGGGAATCCGACCTACCTGGAACAAGTCGGCCATCCATACCAAGATATCTTTGATCAACCAGCCGGAGGACAGCCTGTGTACCAACCTGCCCCAGCTGGGCACGTTGAACTTGGGCCAGCAGGAGGTATTTACAACGATCCTGCTGTTCAGTCTGCAAATGGGATCTACGATCTTGCTGTTCAGTCCGCAAATGGGATCTACGAACAAGCTGGTCAGTCTGCAAATGGAATCTACGATCAGGCTGGTCAACCAATCTACGATCAAGCCGGTCAGCCTATTTACGATCAAGCCGGTCAGTCTGCAAATGTGATCTACGATCAAGCTGGTCAGTCTGCAAATATGATCTACGATCAAGCTGGTCAACCTGGAAATATGGTAAACGGTCCCACTGGTCAGTCCTTTGACTTGTACAACGGTCCTGGCGCTCCGTACAACGATCCTGCTGGCGCCCAAGTCTACACAGGCCCTCAAGGCGAACCAGTCTATCAAGGTACCAACGGAGCTTCAGATTTATTCAGTAACGGAATCGATGTCTACTCCACAGATCTCGGTGCTGGCCTTGGGGCTTCTAACGCCAATCTTGGCCTTGGTGATTACATCATCGAGGGTAATGGTCAGAATTCGTATATCCTCGACAACAACAGTATTGGCGTATCGTCAGGGCCGGCCGGCCCCGATCCCGCTCCACGGTTCATGTAGATGTCGAGTCTTGTTACGACATACTCTACCTCAGTGAAGGCGAACCATTGTTGCTGATAAGATTGCAACAAGAGACGTTGCTTTGAACAATATTGGAGTATTTCACATAGGTATGTGAAATAAATATCTGAAATAAATAAACATATATACCCAAAGAATGATTATTGTTGTGTTTCACATGTGAAATTGATTTCAAAGTATTAAACCGTCTACCGTTGAGCATTACTACAGGCAAATATTACACTTGCCATTTTATGAGCGCCTCATCAATATACAACCACTTAAGTCAACATTGCTGCCTGTAAACATGACTTCCACTTTCATTAATTGCCATACAGTGTGAAACATGAAGTAAGGACAAAGAGATTATCAAGGATAGCAGGGTCATTGATTCCAACATATATATCTACTTTCGCTTGGCAGGCAAATAGTTGAATTTGAGAAGACTCTTCAGAAATCATTTATAAAGCGCACGACTTTATGGATGTGAACTTCTTCTGTATTGCATGCAATTCGGTGTACATTCTTACACCGTTATCAAGATACAAGTGACTCCAACCAAGTTGTGAGAAGTATATATATATAGAAGAAGAAAATATTATGTTAAAGCGTCACATGCTGTGGTACAAAATATATACACATATTATGATACATTATAAACAGCACCCGGCTAGTTGGCCTACGAGACACTAATTACTTGATGGTACATGTAAAATAGAAAAGTGGGTAAAATAGTTATAACTTTGTATACATACATAGATACATACATAGATACATACATAGATAGATACATACATAGATACATACATACATACATACATACATACATACATACATACATACATACATACATACATACATACATACATACATACATACATACATACATACATACATACATACATACATACATACATACATACATACATACATACATACATACATACATACATACATACATACATACATACATACATACATACATACATACATACATACATACATACATACATACATACATACATACATACATACATACATACATACATACATACATGTGATGTTCGAATTGCAATATACCGGTTAAAGGTATTATGGCCCACCCCTAGTAACCATACATCTCCACTGTGCCTCTGAAGATATGAGCGACAAAACCCTTTTCTTGTTCAGTCGAAATCAAGACAGAAAACAGTGTCGATTGTACGATTCATGAGCATAGTAATTTTGGTCATCATCAAATGGTGATGATACCGAAATTTAATATAAGGATTTGCATCGGACATAGCTTGTGTACCTTGTGTGAAAGTTGGAAATGTCCCCACATTCGTACGATAAAACGTTTTGAAAGTTGTAACCCCGGTGAAAAACGTCATATAACGTGTTTGGAAATCTTGGTTGAAAAAGTCTTCTCGATTGTATCCCTAAACATGTGAAAGGTCACCATCCTGAAGCTGGTCGGGTGTTGTGTGACATATAGGGGAAGTTAAGAAATGTAACACTGAAATCAACCTTCTTTTCCTGCGGTCTTGTCGTGAAGACTAACACACAGGTCGAAATATGAAAACAATTAAGTTGGTTTTACCCGTCTCTTTTATTTCTAGTTCCAGCTGACGATCCGCAGATCGTATTCTGCATGACGAAAGCAAATACTACGGAACTCAATTGTCGTTTCCGTAATAAACATAACACAATAAAGCATCTAGCATTGTTGCAAAGGAGTAGTTTCTCACACACAGTTACCCTCTAGTTTGATATGAGGAATCGTTTACGACAAATTTCAAAACAACAAGTTCTTAACAGAATCAGAACAATACCTTGTGTATTAGCATACGCTAGTAATGTACGGAATATCTAAACGTTTCGCTTACAAATAATTAGTGGTTTAAGAATACTTCCGTACACTGATTAGACGCGTAATATTTTTTTGAAATTAAGAATATCGTCAAACGTGAATCGTGATTTGATATATAAATGTCATTTGATCACCACACACGAAAAGATTGTATATTCCCTCTGTGACGTTAGCTGCGTCCCAAATCACGTCAGCGTGAGCTACAATGACCAAACTGTTTCTCTTGACTGTCAATGAGCCATTTGTTTAGAATTAACCTATTGTTCAAATCCACTGCCTGGGGACTGACCATCGATATCCTCCCCATATTGACATATGTGAGACACAATGACACACGTCATGACCATAAACTACAAACTGTCCTATGACGTAACGTCATGTCAGTTTGACCAGTCGCGGGGAGTATATAACTGACCAGTGGTCAGATGAACATCACTTGTCCTCTCAAGGGTACAGTCAACACAACACAACACGGTAAGTGGTTGCCCTCGCACATTGCAGCAGCTTTGTAGGATTATTTTGATTTCCATCCCATGCACATACTGAACCGATGCTTGTAACAGGGCACAAGACAGGTGCTCAAGTTCGTCCCTTGGTCGATGTATGTTATCGTATTCAGATTGTGCAGATCGGATCATTGGATTGTCCGATTCAGACTCGATTATTGATATATGTCGTTCACAGAGCTAATTGCGTCGATTAACCAAAACTAACTAATCTATGATAATAATTCGCATGCTGATATTTAATTACATCTGAGATCTCTAAGCTAGAGATGTATGGTCGTTTATCTGATTTCATCAATATCGTTCTGGTCATAACATAACGGTAATATTGCTATTTTGTCTTAAAACCGATTTAATTTTATACCCAGCATGAACATATTAAACCGGTTGAATTGTTCCATGACATTGAAACATTTGTATTCATTTTCAGACAGCAAAATCTATTTGGAAGATGTCTAAACTAACCATTCTGGCCTTTTTGGTAACCGTCGGGGTGCTCGCAATCCACGGTGAGTTAACTACTAAAACAGTCGTACACCACTAACGCCTGCCTTCCTTCGGGCTTTTCTCCCACATCAAGCTGACACACCGTGTTATGACGGGAACAGTGTCCAGAGTGGCTTTAAACTCTCCAGTCGCGCGACCACCCAAAGTTAAGAAGATAGCTTAACTTAGATTCCTGAATGAGTTCCTTTCAAAATGGTCCTCGCTAGAAGTATTCATGATATAATATTCCATTGAATTCCCATGCAGCATAATATATAACGTATGTGAAATGGTATTGATATAAAATTTTCAAATCTAAATATGTTTGCTTTTATTTTCAGGGTTGCGTGTTCGACCGATTTACAACTATGACTCACCGGGTAAATAGTTTACATATGTTTCCAATTAAATATATAAAATTTATGTTAGAACCGTTATTCAGTCAATCGTCCCGTTTATTAAAAACTAATACAATATTTTACTGAGGCTGACGTGTCAAATGTTTCTATAACTTAAACACATGCTATGTAAATACGCATATACTGCCGATTCAGTCATCTATTGGTGCAACATTCATGCAAAAGAAGTATTCAGCATGCTTCAGAGTTATTGCTATGGCGAATATTAGCATCACCCTTTTCAAACTAATGTTTCAGATCTTCATCTTGTGCCTGGGAGAAACGGACGTCCGAGACTTGTCCGTGTCTACGACAGACCAGAACAACCAGATCACTGTAAGTCACAGTCATCTTAATCCCTTTGATCAGAAGGCTAGTAGAGTTATTAAGGGGCTGAGGTATAGTTCGATGAAGGCCTAGAGGATAAAGCGTTGGTTTGGACACACATATTAACTGGTTTGATTCCCTACACTAGGAAAATGCGAAAAGCCCATTATTGGGGTGTTCACAATATATACCAACGGACTACATTATATTCAGTATTCGAGTACTTTCAGTACTGACAGATCAGTGTTAGAAATGGCAAATCATGGAATCGGGATCAAGTTTCTTGGCACAGAATAATTCTACATCTTTAGAAATGCTACCACTTTCAGTGTTTAAAACTCCCAAAATTCCAAGCCAGACAGCCGGACTGGTAACTTAAAATATTACCGAACACCCCCTTTTGATAATGACTTAAGACCACATTGAAGATTTTTGCGGCCCCCCACAAACAGCCCCCCTCCCCCTTTTTTTCAAAATTCCTGGATCCGCCCATGTACTGTTAGGGGTCAAAAGCTACTTTTGACATTTGACCGTCCGAGGTGAAAATAGACTGTTCCGAACGGTCGGGCAGGCGGGAAATCTTAAACGCTGGCAGTTTACTTCTGAAGTTATATTAGAGCTGATTTGTATAAACTGACATGAAAAAATACTAAATTGTGTTTAAGTAATGACGTGTTCTTTTAATGTTTGACGTGTTGTAATATAACGTTATTGAACGCCGAGTGTTTGTAGATAATAGAGACTGTCCAAGACGTACATTCTTCTTTTGGTAATGTCAAGTGTCTGATCTCTCTTCAGTGGTCATTACACAAGGACGTGGCGCACACAGACGGACCTACGTCACCGACAACGTTGACAGCCGTAAGACTACATCCTTTGCCATCAGAACTTTGCCCATTTTTAATTTTTTAGCTCAGAAGTAATAATACTGGCTTTATGGTTGCCATGTATTTACATGATAAAAGAAGATAGTTTAATATATGTCATAATGAAAGTAGTTCTTGATTCCAACTTGTGAAGATCTGGGTTAGAACTAGTCTTCAGCAACCCACGCTTGTTGTAACAGGCGACTATCGGGATCGGGTGGTCAAGCTTACTGACTTGATTGACACGTCATCGCATCCCGATTGCATAGATTGATGTTCATGCTGTTGATAACCAGATTGTCTTTCCAGTCTTAATTATTTACATACACCGCCATATAGCTGAAATATTGCTGAGTGCGGCGTTAAACAGCCAAAAACAAACAAAACAAACTCCTGATTCCACTTTAGCACAAGATGTCTGAATACCGTTTGCTGTAGACTCTCTTTTTGCGAAAACCCTGGTACAATCACCCTTTGATAGTGGTCGGAACCTGAATGGACTCTGCTGTATATATTTACAGTGGTTATGGAAATCATTTGATTGATGTTATATGAATGTTATATGATGTCATAATGAATGTTTTCCTAATTTCAGTGTACGATCATCCTATGATGGGCGCGCACACGCGTTTCCATCTCATCACGCATACAGCACCCTTGGAAGTGAGTACCAAATGATGCTAAAGGTTGTTGATTAATACCGAGCTAAACATTATTCCAACAATATAATGGGGATCTCTAAGGATTATATTATTGGCATACAAGACTGTGTGCTAATGCAAACTTTGTCGTAACATATTTTACCTATGGAATTAATTTTGTCCTTAAACTGACATAGGGATTCCATAAATCACGGGTACTGCGAGTATTGCTGGGGAAGGTTAATGACTACCTGTTTTTTAACTATTATTTTTGTTTTGTTTACAGAAAGGAAGCGTAGATCCATCCTGCATCCATTCCACAGAGGTAATACAAGAGTATAATTTAACAATCATTACTTGTCTGGTTTACATAATACTATTGTCAGTAGTTTTCTTATACGCAAACCACGTGCCAATTTTAATAATCTTCAATATCTATAGTCTCTTCCATCGAAACTATCCTATGGGATTAAGAAACTGGCCGTAGTGCTAAAATCACTGTGTGGGAAAGGGCAGAGGTCGGGACAAAGAGAGTTTGTTTTGAGGACGAAATGGCGCTGCAGGATTAGTGTTCCATCTCTGAATAATGAGGTAACGATATGTCTGTCTCCTTCTTTCAGCTCCACTGATGCACCCACTGTTAGCTCGCAACTTTGGTCTTGGTCTCGCTCTCAGAGCTCGAGCCCTTCATGCCCTGTCCTTCAGAAATCGGATTCTCGGAGCACATGGTCTTCTGGGACGACAGCTGTTGAGACCCGCTAATGTTGCACAGGTCGCTACACAAGTTGGACAACACAAAACACCTGCTCCAGTGACCCAGGTTGCAACGAAACAAGCTCCACAACCAGTTCCTTACGCTCCTGCTGTTGTCCCGTCCAATGCTGTAGACCCTTACCCAGCTTCCGTAGACGTTTATCAGCCAGGTCCTGGTAACGACGCGGGAATCCCGACCTACGTGGAACAAGTCGGCCATCCATACCAAGATATCTTTGATCAACCAGCCGGAGGACAGCCTGTGTACCAACCTGCCCCAGCTGGGCACGTTGAACTTGGGCCAGCAGGAGGTATTTACAACGATCCTGCTGTTCAGTCTGCAAATGGGATCTACGATCTTGCTGTTCAGTCCGCAAATGGGATCTACGAACAAGCTGGTCAGTCTGCAAATGGAATCTACGATCAGGCTGGTCAACCAATCTACGATCAAGCCGGTCAGCCTATTTACGATCAAGCCGGTCAGTCTGCAAATGTGATCTACGATCAAGCTGGTCAGTCTGCAAATATGATCTACGATCAAGCTGGTCAACCTGGAAATATGGTAAACGGTCCCACTGGTCAGTCCTTTGACTTGTACAACGGTCCTGGCGCTCCGTACAACGATCCTGCTGGCGCCCAAGTCTACACAGGCCCTCAAGGCGAACCAGTCTATCAAGGTACCAACGGAGCTTCAGATTTATTCAGTAACGGAATCGATGTCTACTCCACAGATCTCGGTGCTGGCCTTGGGGCTTCTAACGTCAATCTTGGCCTTGGTGATTACATCATCGAGGGTAATGGTCAGAATTCGTATATCCTCGACAACAACAGTATTGGTGTATCGTCAGGGCCGGCCGGCCCCGATCCCGCTCCACGGTTCATGTAGTTGTCAAGTCTTGTTACGACATACTCTACCTCAGTGAAGGCGAACCATTGTTGCTGATAAGATTGCAACAAGAGACGTTGCTTTGAACAACATTGGAGTATTTCACATAGGTATGTGAAATAAATATCTGAAATAAATAAACATATATACCCAAAGAATGATTATTGTTGTGTTTCACATGTGAAATTGATTTCAAAGTATTAAACCGTCTACCGTTGAGCATTACCACAGGCAAATATTACACTTTCCATTTTATGAGCGCCTCATCAATATACAACCACTTAAGTCAACATTGCTGCCTGTAAACATGACTTCCACTTTCATTAATTGCCATACAGTGTGAAACATGAAGTAAGGACAAAGAGATTATCAAGGATAGCAGGGTCATTGATTCCAACATATATATCTACTTTCGCTTGGCAGGCAAATAGTTGAATTTGAGAAGACTCTTCAGAAATCATTTATAAAGCGCACGACTTTATGGATGTGAACTTCTTCTGTATTGCATGCAATTCGGTGTACATTCTTACACCGTTATCAAGATACAAGTGACTCCAACCAAGTTGTGAGAAGTATATATATAGAAGAAGAAAATATTATGTTAAAGCGTCACATGCTGTGGTACAAAATATATACACATATTATGATACATTATAAACAGCACCCGGCTAGTTGGCCTACGAGACACTAATTACTTGATGGTACATGTAAAATAGAAAAGTGGGTAAAATAGTTATAACTTTGTATACATACATAGATACATACATAGATACATACATACATAGATACATACATACATACATGCATGCATGCATACATACATACATACATACATACATACATACATACATACATACATACATACATACATACATACATACATACATACATACATACATACATACATACATACATAATCCATCCATCCATCCATACCATCCATACATACCATCCATCCATACATGTATCTATCTATCACCACCTAATTAAAGATCACCAGTAATCCACCCATACCTCGTTCAGTTGGACTTCCATGTGTATTGTAATCACAACCAATCAATGTGTACACAAACCCACTCTCTTCAACTCACTATTACCATCTCAGTGTACATCAACTCATCTATTGTATAAACTCATTCTGCATAGATATAATCACTATCACTCTTTACATCAACCTACACCGTTCAAATCCCTAATTAGCAATCCAATGTATATCAACCTTGTCAATTGTATATACACACTATGCAGCTATGTATATATTCTCCATGTTACAACTCTTTGTATCACTTGCTTGATAACGGTGTTAGTACCTACACCGAAACGTCGCACTCATTGCAATAAACAAGTTGACTATCCATAGAGCTGGGTTTCCTTCACCTATACAACTTCTAAAAATGCCTCTCAAAAAAGTTACATACATGATGTAGTATGTTGTGACAAACATCAGATTAACATTAACAAAAGCATGTAACTGAATGATGGCTGATGATGAACACGTGATGGATATACAAGAAAAACAGTGACTGTGACAAACTAGGAATGATTGACATTGTTGTGAGGAAGATTGTGGTGGTGGAATTGGGTTTAACGTCGTGCTTGAGAATATTTCGCAAATATGACGACGTGCATGCGTGTGTATGTGTATGTGCGGCTGCTTATACTAGCCCAGACTTAAGCTGGTTTTATAGTGCTAGCCCACTGAGATACCATGCCGCAGTGAAGCATGAATACCCCACTCAGACACATTACACTGACTCCGAGCCGACCAGTCCTTGTTGTACCCATAATGCCGAGCGCCAGGCAGGGACCAATAAGTACCATATTTTAACGTCTTTTGGTATGACGCGGTCGGGGATCGAACCCGCGACCTTCCGCACTCCGGGCGGACGCTCTAACCACTACACCACAGAGGCGGTCCAGGAAGATTGTGACTGATGAACTAAGAATAATTGCCATTGACTGTGATAAAGTGTATTACTGTGAATGAATACAAATGAAATTTCATTTCTAACAACTTTTAAACATTATACTAAAGTTGATAAATGAAGGATCACATGCTGCATTGTCAAAACTCGTTACATGGGTGATTCCTTTTTTTCTTAATCAAGGGTACAGCCTGCTAATCGCGGATGCAACCAACCATAAGGAGTGTTGCTTTAATGGGTTCACTCCCAAAAGACAGACTCAATGAGTACACTAATTAGCTGAGCCATGCTGTCCACCCCTATTTAATTAATGAGCTGACCCAGAGTCACTACAGAGTATAAGTAACAACACACTGCAACTTGCAAACATTATGTTGATGGACATATATATGCTTAAAACTCATAATTCATTACATGAATTAATAAAACTATAGTTAATACCTGATGTTGTCTTTGTTTTATTTATTCCATTATTATCAGCTTAATTATGTCAACCATGGTCTGCGTTTTGCCAGTTCTGCGCTATGGGAGGATACCAATAGCAAGTGGCACATAATTTGACGAGGCCAGGTGGAGAATAGGCACAACAAATAGCACAGACCATTAAGCTAATGAACAACAGGGATTAATTAGTAACATGGGTAACCAGGTGATAAGGTGCTAATTGATAGTCTGTTGCTTGATTAACTCTTCATACGCAGATGGTGTCAGATACCCGTGGTCTCTGTTGATTGTTTCTGCGGCTGATATCGATGGCGTCTTAGTTTTCTTGCTATTGTCACAACTGCCGCAGGGGCTGTTCAGGTATTCGATTTGCCTGATGCACACAATAACAGTGTGTGAAACACGCGTGCTGTCGGAAAGCGCACATTGAGTCTCAAATTAGCAGCAGCATAAGCAGCAGCAGCAGCACACAAAGACAGTCCCCGTGTTTGGCACCACTCCGTCTATATGAGAGTGTGAAACCACGTTTGCCCCCATTCATTGTGTGTGTTATTGTATGTACCACCAACGTACACACATGTAGATGTTGGCCACCGAGGCAGTGTGTTGGTGTGACGTGGCAACATGGCGGGTAACATTGCTTTGAGTCTCACTCTGTTTTAAAATACAAGTTTTTAGCGCTACAAGAGACATCTAGTTACACTATGTGGTTAGTATTTGAACTGTTTACCCACTAAGATGTCTAAAGGCAAAAATAGCGATTCTCGAAAGGCTAACAGACACGAATATGGGTGACACCCCGAGCCCACCCGCTTCTCACGAAAGGAGCACGGGGAACCTGGTACGGCAATCTATGGACACGTTGTACTCTCAGGAACATATATTACAGCCCCATGTTTACCCTGCCCCCCAGGGACACTACAACCACCCAGGCCCCACACCTTACACTGGCCCCTACTACACCTACGCCGCTCCCACCCCGGTACCCGACATGACACTCATTATGGCCAAACTTGAAGGTATGGATAAGAAACTGGACAAGATCGTAGCTGATATTTCATCCATCAAAGCTGGCGTAGCCTCGTTAGAGATACGTGTGAGGGAGTTTGAGGAGGTGAGGGGGAGGGTGGACAAGTTAGAGGAGAGTGTCTCATTTGTCAGTGCTAGTTTCGACACTTTGGGAAAAGACAAAACTAGAATTGAAGGGGATGTTAAACAATTAAAGGACCAACTTCTATCTCAAGACAGGACACAAGACTCTTTCAAATTAGAAAATTTGAAATTGAAGGAATCACTGATTGATTCTAGATGTAGAAGCATGAGCGACAATCTCATCTTCACTAACATTCCTGAGTCTGAGCCCGACTCCAGCTATGGAGAGTGTGAGAAGGTCCTGAGGAGTTTCATAAAAGACAAGTTACACATGAGTCACAGTGAGGACATTAAGTTTAAACGTGTACACCGTCTTGGTCAGGATAGGAGACCCCAGGGAGCTACCCCGCGACCCCGCCCTATCATAACGAAGTTTATCTACACTGTTGAGAGGGATGCTGTCAAGAGGGCTGGGA
Source organism: Haliotis rubra (assembly GCF_003918875.1). Taxonomy (NCBI): domain Eukaryota; kingdom Metazoa; phylum Mollusca; class Gastropoda; order Lepetellida; family Haliotidae; genus Haliotis; species Haliotis rubra. The sequence goes on along the minus strand of NW_025766181.1, from coordinate 636,385 downwards.
GCGAACTTAAGGGACAGCATTATAGCATATTTGAACAGTTCCCTGAGGAATTGAGCACTTATAGGAAGGATGTTCTCATGCCCCTGCTCAGAGAGGCAAGGAGAGACAATAAGAAAGCACATATCACTGTTGACAAACTCTATGTTGAGAACAGACTGCAAACTGTGCCTGTGCCACCCCCATACCGAGCACCCAGTACCTCTACCAGGTACAGTGCCAGGCCCCACCCTAGGCCATAGGGGTGCGATGGTGGTCTTGAGAACTTGAGTCCCATCTGTCTGGAACACTCATATAGTGCTACCCACTCACATGTGAACACTTGTGTACGTGAAGCATCTTCTCTTGTGAATACTTCCAGCTATGTAAATGATATGCACCTCAGTGTAAATACATGCACTGTTCACTGCGTTACTCATTTGACTGTCACTAATTGTGTTATGTTTCCTCATGTGAACACTAGTGAGTGTAAAAGTACGTCTTATGTTGATACACATTGTAATATACACTGTATGTATAATGATCTCCATTCAGGTACTCTTCACAATACCATAATAAGTGATGATAATCATGCTATCCCTCCACCTAAGAACATTTATAGATTAACTTCTTATGTGAATGATACAAGTGTTGAACATACAATGCCTAATGATGCTGATGGTAATACTGTTAGCAAAACATCTATTACCCCTGAAAATCCATGTCTCTCAGATAAAAACATTTCGTCGCCTGAACACCAGAGTGTACTAAGTCACAAAAACCTATTTTCGAGAAATTCTATCTTGAAGTTTAGGACAACAATATCTTCTCAACTTTTCAATCGAATTCTTTCAAATTTTGCACCTGCGTGTGACATGTTAAAGAGTATCAGAAAATATCAAATTATATGCTCAAACTATTGAAATAAATAACAAACGCACGAAAAATGATTGGAGATAGAACACTTGACCAAAGAAAATCTTGATTTTTTTCAAAACCAAAGTGTTCTAAGTGTCAAAAAACACAGCTAAAACTCAGCTTTATTATTATTATATCGATATTTGATTGTTATTTCTTTATTACCAGGTTGTATTATTGTCGTTTAAACCTGTTTTACTTTCATAAGTCCTATATTTAATTAAATAAAGCAGAAATAAGAACAGAGTTAAAATGTTCCATTTCCATGATGACAATCACTTCAAAATTGTTAAATCTCAATGTCACGTGATCAAATTGTGCTTGCCCATTGGTCAATTGACAACTTAGAACACTCGAAACTTAACAACATGTGAATTTTCACGGAGATAGAACAAAGTTTGTGTTTGAAAAACCACTTTCAAAGCTAGATAGCACTGTAAAATGTTGCTAGAGTAATAGATTATGCTCTAAAACCTACCTTGAGCATACTAACTCTAATTTTGTCAAAAGTGGACTTGTGTATATGAATCCTCAACCCATATGAATGATGCCAGTAACGTTGATGCTCCATATAACAATGAAGATGCTAGCTATGATCACAACACTTTGACAAATGATGTAAATGATGAATTTGTAATGAACATAAACACTGTTAATATATCAGAATAATCATCAGAAACTATGATACATGCTTATGATAACAAATCAACTAGCCACACGGATGAACTCCACACCAGAACAACTTCCTTTAAGTCAGTTCATACCACTGAAGTTGGAGAATATAGTACACCACAGACACAACCTGCATCAATCAACAACATACCACAGACACAACCTGCATCAATCAACTTCATACCACAGACACAACCTGCATCCATCAACAACATACCACAGACACAACCTGCATCCATCAACAACATACCACAGACACAACCTGCATCCATCAACAACATACCACAGACACAACCTGCATCCATCAACAACATACCACAGACACAACCTGCATCCATCAACAACATACCACAGACACAACCTGCATCCATCAACAACATACCACAGACACAACCTGCATCCATCAACAACATACCACAGACACAACCTGCATCCATCAACAACATACCACAGACACAACCTGCATCAATCAACCAGTGTAGTAAACTGCAACTAATGATGATTCATCAAGTTCTGCCAGTAAACTAAAATTTATCAATCTAAATGTTTGTGGGCTAAGAAGAAAACTGCAGTATCCTGAATTCACGTCTCTATTAAACAAAGCTGATATAATTGGCCTACAAGAATCAAATACAGATTCGCTTGATGAGCTAGAAATGAAAGGCTACAAATGATATCTTCACCATAGACAAGGCTTTCTACGGAAGCCTGGTGGTATTGGGTTAGCAGTAAGAAATACCTTTTCTGACCATATCTCATTATATAACCATGAATGTGAATATATTATCTGGTATAGAATATCTAAAGAATTGCTCAATATTGATAGAGATCTTTATCTAAGTAATGTGTATTTACCACCAGATAGTTCTAGATATGCAAAAGATGATATGTTTCCCCTTGTAGAACAATCTATTTTACAAATGCTTGCTAAGAGTGATTACATTTTACTTATGAGTGATTTCAATGCTAGGACTAGACTATTGAAAGAGTATTGCACAGTTGACAAGCATATAATTGAAGAACTTGATATTGATATTGAAACTATGACAGATATGTTTGAAACTGAAAATATTCTTTGTGCCTCTTCTCTCCCTATAACAAGAGCTAACCAAGATTTAGGAAAAGTTAATGCTTGAGGACTTAAGCTCATAGAGCTTTGTAAAACCACTAATATGTTTATATGCAATGGGAGACTATACAAAGATAAGGATAAAGGTAATGTGACATGTAATGACTCAAGTTTAATTGACTATGGTTATCCTAGCAACAATGTCTTCCATGTTTTGTTGATTTTGATGTTATTGATTTTTCACCTTTGTATTCAGATGTTCACTCTCCCATCACTTTCTCATTAAATTTAGGATTAAACTCTAACTAAAAACCACCTGAGAATAGGCGGGAAAATGGCGCATACACATACATCATATAGCGACGAATATGTACTGTATACATCATATAGCGACACATAGGTACTGTATACATCATATAGCGTCACATATGTACTGTATACATCATATAGCGACACATATGTACTGTATACATCATATAGCGACACATATGTACTGTATACATCATATAGCGACACATATGTACTGTATACATCATATAGCGACACATATGTACTGTATACATCATATAGCGACACATATGTACTGTATACATCATATAGAGACACATATGTACTGTATACATCATATAGCGTCACATATGTACTGTATACATCATATAGCGACACATATGTACTGTATACATCATATAGCGACACATATGTACTGTATACATCATATAGCGACACATATGTACTGTATACATCATATAGCGACACATATGTACTGTATACATCATATAGCGACACATATGTATAGCATACATCATATAGCGACACATATGTACTGTATACATCATATAGCGACACATATGTACTGTATACATCATATAGCGACACATATGTACTGTGTACATCATATATCGACTCATATGTACTGTGTATATTATATACATCCACAAGTGTACTGTGTATATTATATATATACACAAGTGTACTGTGTATAAATATTATATAGCGGCACATATTTGAATGAAAATATTGACATGTTTGTCTGACTGACTGACTGAGTTTGGTTTTACGCCGCTTTTAGCAATAGTCCAGCAACATCACGGCGGTGGACACCAGAAATGGGCTTCACACGTTGTACCCATGTGGGGATTCGAACCCGGGTCTTCGGCATGACGAGCCAACGCTTTAACCACTAGGCTGCCCCACCGCCCCTGACATGTTTGTAATCATATATATCACATGGGTGAATGTCACAGTTGATTATACACTTGGAGTATGTACCTTTGAGGAACAAACCAGCTGTACATGTGTAAAACCACTGCCTCTATATGCGAACCATCTTTGTCTTTATACACTTGACAGATATGTCGTATGCACGTCCATGTATGTTTGGCAACACTTATTCTGAACACACGTGTGTATCTATCCTCTGATGACGCTCACATATCCTCTGATGACACTCATAAAATGTCCACATAATCTCTCTCTCTCTCCGTCTCTCTCTTTCCCTCTCGCACATGAACCTCTGTTGAAACTCATCAAGCAAGTACCTGACTCAGGCATCTCTCTTCTTAGACAACACAACACAACACACGCACACCTAAGATTTGGCTAAGTATTTGTCCACACATGTACTGCCCTCTCTGAGATTCATCCCAGTCAAAAAGTATAAGCGTTCATGTTGGACGTCTCGAATTCCCGATTGTTTCGAAATCACCAGTCCTTATGTTTCCAGTTAATTTATTCTCATTTGTTCATCATTTGTTCTTATATCTTCTCGTCACTCTTTCAACTTTCTACTTAATTCAAACACAACTGGCTTGCTATTCTCGAAATGATGGTAGCCCTACGAACTTCTTAAGCCCATTCTTAACACACTGGCTACGATAAATGTTAAGAATTCTTATGGCTACGAACCTTTCGAGAATAAGGGCCCTGGTGGACCGATATTCAATTGTGGTAACTACATCAAAGGCAGATTTGTGTCGAGCAACAAGCCAATAATGGTACATGTGACGCATATACCTAAGCTATGTGTACCTTGAAAATATACTAAAAGGAACCCGTCTCTTTCAAATGTACGTATTTGCCATCCCATAGGAATATACCACCAACACGAAACACTAACACATTGGTCATTACCAACTCTGTTGACTCATTACTACCTCTGTTGACGTGTATCTGCACAATCAAACGTGCACTTATTTGTCACCACTGCCATCATTCTCCATGCTGACACGCGTGACGTAATTCACTGACATTCGTACATACATATTCGAGTGTTGACAAGCCGGGCATTGATACTTTGAGCATCACATATTTCAACTGCAGTGCCGGAGGGCTTCGACTGATCGGAACAATGCAACTCAGTACCAACACTGACATATGTAAGACGACCATAAACTACCTACTGTCCTATGACGTAACGTCATGTCAATCGCGGGGAGTATATAACTGACCACTGGTCAAATGAGCATCACTTGTCCTCTCAAGGGTACAGTCAACACAGCAGAATAAGGTAAGCTGGCAGTTGCTCTGTCTCATATTACTGGTTTTATTCACAGCTTGAATCTTTCAATACGTACTTTGTTTTAAGTCCCAAACATGCTGAGCCGTTGTTTCCCGCAATTGGTTCTCACGTTTATTTGACTTAGTTGATGAGCAATCCCAATAGCCTATTAGATAGGTGATCTTATTGTCAATCAGGGGCTGTGGGGTAGCCTAGTGGTTAAAGCGTTTGCTCGTCACGCTGAGGACCCAGGTTCGATTCCCCAAATGGGTACAATCCATAAAACTAATTTCCGGAGTCCCCCGCCGTAATTCCAGAATGTCGTTAAAAGCGGCATAAAACTAAACTCACTCACCCATTCTTGTCAATCAGTAGATTGCTCGATTCAATCGCAATAAGTTACAGACTGCCGTCATTCCTGAGTGTAACGTAAGACCACAGACTATCAACACCATGCAGTAGTGATATTAAATACAATTGTGTTCCGTAAGCTAGAAACATATAGTCCTACACTAAAGTTAAATCAGTTTTTCTGATTTTATCAAACTGTAATAGCACTTTCCTGGTATTCGATAATATGATATTTCGGTTATGTTCTGTTTGTTCATACCGCATGTACATGACCTTTGACTGTGTACATTTATTTGCAGATTAAAAAATTCTTTGGAAAGATGTCTAAACTTACTATTGTGGCCTTCTTGGTGATTGTTGGAGTGCTAGCAATCAACGGTGAGTGTAACTAACATACATGTAGCTACTTTCTGTTCCCACGGAAGGATATTATTTTTACTTAAATTCTATTTGTATTGCCACTCTCTGGAAGTATCATTTCCAGATGTCTTGATAGAGTACTATTGCATCGACTGAAATGCCGAAAGTGTTGTGCTATCGCTAACGATGGGAACTGACACTGGTGGCACTCTTGGCGTTTTAGAACTGTGACCCAAGGTTTCCTGGTCTGTCTGTACAATGCCCATGCTCGTGTGATTTGCCAGTGATAAACTTCTGAGGCCTTCTTCATGTCGTTGTTGTCCCAAAATCACACAAGTAAGACATTGCTCACGCGCTCAGCCGTCGCCATGTTTCGGCACACTAACTCTACACAGAATGTAGGTTTGTGAACGTGTGTCCTCCACAATGTTTCTGGATAGGATTCTCAATGACTCCACATTCGGTCGTTGTTTTTTGTTGAACCCATACATCCAGCATTCTAAAACCGTGGATAGTTCACCTCAGGTTATTCTCTTAATGTATAGAATCCGGGTCCTGCTCTTTCTTTAAAACTAATTGAGTTTTGGCTTCTTTTTCAGGATTGCGTGTTCGACCTATTTACAACTATGACTCCCCAGGTAAATACTGTTTACACATGTTTCCAATTAAACACATACAATTCTGTTAAATTTTGTTAATTGTACGAAATCATTGTTCTAATGTAACATGTCTATCAAAGAAATATTTCAACTTCTTCTGATCATGATGACATCTGAAATGTTAGCATCAACTATATTGAACTAATGTTTCAGATCTTCGCCTCGTTCCTGGGAGAAATGGACGTCCGAGACTTGTCCGTGTCTACGACAGACCAGAACAACCAGATCACTGTAAGTCACTATCATCTTAATCCCTTTCATCAATAGACTGATTTAAGAGATCTTGAAGGTATAGGCGTTGGATAAAGGTCAATACTTAGATGACCCAGTTCGACTCCCAACATATGTAAAGGCTATTATATATTACTTAGAGATGAGTTGTCGAAATGATTTTGTAATAAAAAAAATATTTTCAAAATTACATACATGACATAGAACTTATGTATACATGTACATAACAAGCTTAACATACATTGTTTGCGGGGCAATATTCAAGTTACAATAACCCCTCAAAGAAAATCCATGGACGTGTATAAGCGGAGTGAATAATGAGTTACATCATGTATTGAAAATTATTCCAGATATACATTATGTGTTTTAAATGTCTAATCTTTGATCTCTCTTCAGTGGTCATTACACAAGGACGTGGCGCACACAGGCGGACCTACGTCACCGACGTTGACAACCGTAAGGCTACATCTACTTACTTTCAGTGATTTGTTACTTTTCAGTTCATATTGTCATTATGTTTGATATAAAGTAAAGGGCTAAGTAAATAATACAATAAAACGGATATTACATGCAATGTTTAAACTACCTAATGTTCAAGGTGTCAGGACCTAAACAATTTCTGGAAACGTTCATTTTCGCGAACATCAGATATCATCATTACTTGACAGTGGTTCATCAACACAAATTCAGAAAAGACTTTTTTGTTGAGATTTCTTTATTGTTTTTATTCATAGTTTACATATAATGAATGGTTTCCTTATTTCAGTTTATGACCACCCCATGATGGGCGCCCACGCCTTCCCACCCCATCACGGATACAGCAACCTAGGAAGTGAGTACACCATGAACGTACACTTTTGTTGTTGTTGTTGTTGTTGAACGAGAAACGCAGCAATACATGGATTGCTGAAGACAAATTTTTGCGAGGATTTTCACAGGTCCAGAGGACAACTGTTGGCATCTGTAAATTCCCAATATGTACTTTAATATGATTGTTTTGTCTTGTTTTCCAGAAAGGAAGCGTAGAGCCATCATGCATCCATTCCACAGAGGTAATACAAGACTATATTCAATCAATACCTGTTTGGTTTATGAAACACCGTTATCCGTATTGTTTTGATTCACTTATAATATTAATAATCTTGGACAATTAAATCTTTGTCACCCATTTAGTAAACTACCGTTTATGTTAAGCATGATATATACGACAATCGCAGCGATGAAAGGGCCATGTTAAACGTGTTTGTTTATTGAGGAAAATGATGATGCAGTAGTGTGTCTTTTCTAAATATTGAGGTAACGATTTTGAATTTGTGTTTCAGCCGGACTATTCCCTCCAATGTTGGGTCGCAACTTTGGTCTTGGTCTCGCTCTCAGAGCTCGAGCCCTTGGTGCCCTGTCCTACAGAAATCGGATTCTCGGAGCACAAGGTCTTCTGGGACGACGCCTTGTTAGACCCGCCAATGTTGCACAGGTCGCTACACAAGTTGGACAACACAAAACACCAGCTCCAGTGGCCCAGGTTGCAACTAAACAAGCTCCAGAACCAGTTCCTTACGCTCCTGCTGTTGTCCCGTCCAAAGCTGTAGACCCTTACCCAGTAACCGCAGACGTTTATCAGCCAGGTCCTGGTATCGACGCAGGAATCCCCACTTACGTGGAACAAGTCGGCCAACCCTACCAAGATATCTTTGATCAACCAGCCGGAGGTCAACCCTTTCAACAAGACCCAGCAAGTGTGTACAACGACCCTGCTGTTTTCACACAGTCCCCTGATCTGTACAACGACCCTGCTGGTTTCACACAGTCCCCTGATCTGTACAACGGCCCTGGTGTTCCGTACAACGATCCAGCTGGCGCCCAAGTCTACCCAGATCCTCTCACTGACCCCGCCTATCAAGGTATCAACGGCGCTGCAGACATATTTAGTAATCCTGGTGGTTTCGGAGCATCTAACTCAAATCTTGGCATTGGGGATTACATCATCGAAGGCAATGGTGAGCATTCTTTGGTCTATGACAGCAATGCTCCATCCAATATGGTCGGATCAGCCATTCCTACCTCCGCTCCAAGGTTCATGTGAATAATGAGTGTTCTTTGGAAAAGGCTATGTTCTGCCTCTTTGTTGGTGAACAATTGTTTCTAATATTGTTTCATGTAGAGCAGTTGCTTTGAACGATACTGCTGTGTTTCACATAGGTATGTGCACTATTTGAAATAAATATTTATATCAAACGGTCGATTATTGTTATATTTTCCACGGGGTGTTGATAATATAATTATTACACGAGCTTCTGTGGTGTATTCCATAACATACATTTTTGTTAGCATGGTTGGATGATTACACAATAACATCCATTCGCAATACTGAGAAATCAACGTACTATGAATGTTCAAACAATTAGAAAACCGTTTTGTATTGTAACACAAAATATAACCCAACTTCAGACCTGAGCCATTTGACGTAACTGAATACATTCATGAATAATAAACTTTCTCTGGTCATTGATCGTCACCTGACATAACTGAATACATGAATGATTCATAAACTTTCTCTGGTCATTGATCGTCACCTGACATAACTGAATACATGAATGATTAACAAACCTTCTCTGGTCATTGATCGTCACCTGACATAACTGAATACATGAATGATTAACAAACATTCTCTGGTCATTGATCGTCACCTGACATAACTGAATACATGAATGATTAACAAACTTTCTCTGGTCATCGATCGTCACCTGGCATAACTGAATACATTCATGATTAACAAACTTTCTCTGGTCACTGATAGTCACCTGACATAACTGAATACATTCACAATTAACAAACTTTCAATGGTTATTTGATAACTATCTGACATAACTGAACACATTCATGAATAACAAACTTTCTCTTGTCATTGATCGTCACCTGACATAACTGAATACATTCATGATTAACAAACTTTCTCTGGTCATTGATCGTCACCTGACATAACTGAATACATTCACAATTAACAAACTTTCAATGGTATTTGATAACTATCTGACATAACTGAACACATTCATGAATAACAAACTTTCTCTGGTCATTGATCGTCACCTGACATAACTGAATACATTAATGATTAACAAACTTTCTCTGGTCATTGATCGTCACCTGACATAACTGAATACATGAATGATTAACAAACTTTCTCTGGTCATTGATCGTCACCTGACATAACTGAACACATTCATGATTAACAAACTTTCTCTTGTCATTGATCGTCACCTGACATAACTGAATACATTCATGAATTAACAAACTTAACAAACTCTGGTCATTGATCGTCACCTGACATTAATGATTAACAAATAACTGAATACATTCACAATTAACAAACTTTCAATAACAAATTTGATAACTCATCTGACATAACTGAACACATTCATGAATAACAAACTTTCTCTTGTCATTGATCGTCACCTGACATAACTGAATACATTAATGATTAACAAACTTTCTCTGGTCATTGATCGTCACCTGACATAACTGAATACATGAATGATTAACAAACTTTCTCTTTCTCTGGTCATTGATCGTCACCTGACATAACTGAACACATTCATGATTAACAAACTTTCTCTTGTCATTGATCGTCACCTGACATAACTGAATACATTAATGATTAACAAACTTTCTCTGGTCATTGATCGTCACCTGACATAACTGAATACATTCATGATTAACAAACTTTCAATGGTATTTGATCACCTATCTGACATAACTGAACACATTCATAAATAACAAACCTTCTAACAAACTTTTGGGTCATTGATCGTCACCTGACATAACTGAACACATTAACAAATGATTAACAAACTTTCTCTTGTCATTGATCGTCACCTGACATAACTGAATACATTCATGATTAACAAACTTTCTCTGGTCACTGATCGTCACCTGACATAACTGAATACATTCACAATTAACAAACTTTCAATGGTATTTGATAACTATCTGACATAACTGAACACATTCATGAATAACAAACTTTCTCTTGTCATTGATCGTCACCTAACATAACTGAACACATCCATGAATAACAAACTTTCTCTGGTCACTGATCGTCACCTGACATAACTGAACACATTCACAATTAACAAACTTTCAATGGTATTTGATCACTATCTGATATAACTGAACACATTCATAAATAACAAACCTTCTCTGGTAATTGATCGTCACCTGACATAACTGAATACATTAATCATTAACAAACTTTCTCTGATCATTGATCGTCACCTGACGTAACTGAGTACATTCATGATTAACAAACATTCTCTGGTCATTGATCGTCACCTGACATAACTGAATACATTCATGATTAACAAACTTTCTCTGGTCATTGATCGTCACCTGACATAACTGAACACATTCACAATTAACAAACTTTCAATGGTATTTGATCACTATCTGATATAACTGAACACATTCATAAATAACAAACCTTCTCTGGTAATTGATCGTCACCTGACATAACTGAACACATTCACAATTAACAAACTTTCAATGGTATTTGATCACTATCTGATATAACTGAACACATTCATAAATAACAAACCTTCTCTGGTCATTGATCGTCACCTGACATAACTGAATACATGAATGATTAACAAACTTTCTCTGGTCATTGATCGTCACCTGACATAACTGAATACATTCATGATTAACAAACATTCTCTGGTCATTGATCGTCACCTGACATAACTGAATACATTAATGATTAACAAACTTTCTCTGGTCATTGATCGTCACCTGACATAACTGAACACATTCATGATTAACAAACTTTCTCTTGTCATTGATCGTCACCTGACATAACTGAATACATTAATGATTAACAAACTTTCTCTGGTCATTGATCGTCACCTGACATAACTGAATACATTCACAATTAACAAACTTTCAATGTTATTTGATCACTATCTGACATAACTGAACACATTCATAAATAACAAACTTTCTCTGGTCATTGATCGTCACCTGACATAACTGAATACATTAATGATTAACAAACTTTCTCTGGTCATTGATCGTCACCTGACATAACTGAATACATGAATGATTAACAAACTTTCTCTTGTCATTGATCGTCACCTGACATAACTGAACACATTCATGAATAACAAACTTTCTCTGGTCACTGATCGTCACCTGACATAACTGAACACATTCACAATTAACAAACTTTCAATGTTATTTGATCACTATCTGACATAACTGAACACATTCATAAATAACAAACCTTCTCTGGTCATTGATCGTCACCTGACATAACTGAATACATTCATGATTAACAAACTTTCTTTGGTCATTGGTCGTCACCTGACATAACTGAATACAATCATGATTATCAAACATTCTCTGGTCATTGATCGTCACCTGACATAACTGAATACATGAATGATTAACAAACTTTCTCTGGTCATTGATCGTCACCTGACGTAACTGAGTACATTCATGAATAACAAACATTCTCTGGTCATTGATCGTCACCTGACATAACTGAATACATTCATGATTAACAAACATTCTCTGGTCATTGATCGTCACCTGACATAACTGAATACATTCATGAATGATTAACAAACATTGATTCTGACATAACTGTCATTGATCGTCACCTGACATAACTGAATACATTAATGATTAACAAACTTTCTCTGGTCATTGATCGTCACCTGACATAACTGAATACATTCACAATTAATAAACTTTCAATGGTATTTGATAACTATCTGACATAACTGAACACATTCATGAATAACAAACTTTCTCTGGTCATTGATCGTCACCTGACATAACTGAACACATTCACAATTAACAAACTTTCAATGTTATTTGATCACTATCTGATATAACTGAACACATTCATAAATAACAAACCTTCTCTGGTCATTGATCGTCACCTGACATAACTGAATACATTCATGATTAACAAGCTTTCTTTGGTCATTGGTCGTCACCTGACATAACTGAATACAATCATGATTATCAAACAATCTCAGGTCATTGATCGTCACCAGACATAACTGAATACATTCATGATTAACAAACTTTCTCTTGTCATTGATCGTCACCTGACGTAACTGAGTACATTCATGAATAACAAACATTCTCTGGTCATTGATCGTCACCTGACATAACTGAATACATTCATGATTAACAAACTTTCTCTGGTCATTGATCGTCACCTGACATAACTGAACACATTCATGATTAACAAACTTTCTCTTGTCATTGATCGTCACCTGACGTAACTGAGTACATTCATGATTAACAAACTTTCTGGTCTGGTCATCGATCGAATACATTCACAATTAATAAACTTTCAATGGTATTTGATAACTATCTGACATAACTGAACACATTCATGAATAACAAACTTTCTCTGGTCACTGATCGTCACCTGACATAACTGAACACATTCACAATTAACAAACTTTCAATGTTATTTGATCACTATCTGACATAACTGAACACATTCATAAATAACAAATTTTCTCTTGTCATTGATCGTCACCTGACAACTGAACACATTCATGATTAACACACTTTCTCTGGTATTTGATCGCCACCTGACATAACTGAATACATTCATGAATAACAAACTTTCTCTGGTAATTGATCGTCACCTGACATAACTGAATACATTCGTGATTAACAAACTTTCTCTTGTCATTGATCGTCACCTGACAACTGAACACATTCATGATTAACACACTTTCTCTGGTATTTGATCGCCACCTGACATAACTGAATACATTCATGAATAACAAACTTTCTCTGGTCATTGATCGTCACCTGACATAACTGAATACATTCATGATTAACAAACTTTCTCTGGTCATTGATCGCCACCTGACATAACTGAATACATTCATGATTAACAAACGTTCTGAGGAATTTGATTGTGATCTAGCTTAACTGAATACATTTATGAATAATGGACTTTACCAGGCAATGTATTGTTATCTGACTTAACTGAATACATGCACGAATAAAGGACTTTCTCTGGTATTTGACTGACTAACCAACAACGGCATCGTGAGTATGTTTCCATGCATAGGCCGTGCTCTCCATATTGGGCAATGAAACTAATTCCGTGTTGATGGCTGCAGTTTTATAAGCGTTAGAGATGAACTTTGAATGTATTAATGATGACGTGGTCGTGAATATACAGCCCAGTAATATATACCTTTATGTTAGCAGTTGCTATGGTGCTTAATCGTCCTGTACCCAAATCTGACAAACCACGAACGATATACCCTTATTACATTCGCACATATACCTCTGTTGATTCATCTGTAGTGTGCATCTCTGTCACACACAGGTAGTTCAGGCTTGACATTTGAAGTATGCATGTTACGCGTACAAATATCGAAATACGCATACATGGAAATCCTCATGTTCAGCAAGATAATGTTGTCTGTAATGATCCGCAATACAACCAATACAAGTGTCAAATGCATCGCCATGACGTCACGCTAATATTCGTCAATGTTATCCAGGAATTGTCAGGCCATTTGTACCACTAATACCAGGTGTTTGATGGGCGTTCATCAACACAGCGCGTGATGCAGTCGAAATAATACAATCACAATAACACATTATTATGGAAAGGGTTTGGTCGCTTTTTCTGTTGAGTGACAGAAATTACGCTAATGTGTTGATTCTACTCCAGAACTGAAGAGTGTCGAGTATTCTATCCATTATCAACTTCCCATCACACGTGACCAAGTCGAAACAATTCCTCCGTGACAATTCCTTTTTTGTTCAAGACAGGATGCGTGGACAGATTTTAGTTACGCATCTTTCAATTCTGGGCATGAAATTGTTTTTCACTGACATTTTGTTGTGAGTGAGTGAGTTTAGTTTTACGCCTAACTCAGCAATATTCCAGCTATATGGCGTTGATCTGTGAATAATCAAGTCTGGACCAGACAATCAAGTGATCAACAGCATGAGCATCGATCTGCGCAATTGGGAACCGATTGCGAGCCTGACCACCCGATCCCGTTAGTCGCCTCCTACGACAAGCATGGGTTACTGAAGACCAATTCTAACCCGCATCTTCACGAGTCATATTTTGTTGTGTATACAGATAGTAGTATCATAGTTGTAGTAGGTGAAGTTCTTGTTTCATAACTTGTTAATACTACTCAGTTACTTTGGTTCAAACAGCAATGTTTTACTGGAACGAAATTGTAAAAGTGAAAACCAACAAAGGAGTAACTTGTTACTAATGATTAAATTTGATTTAATCCCGTAACCCGTCAAAATCATACATTAATTTTGTTGTGCCCTCGAATGTATTTTCGGTCGTTTTTACAATAAATATTTTTTAGAACGTCCAGAAGGACCGTGAAATTTTGATCTTTGCAAATGCATGCCCCGTGATGGAGAACGAACAGGCAAAAATATGATGTCTTAGAATTACGCAAACAAGAAATGTTTATTCGATAGTGATGTGTTTGATACAGATATCATATGCGACATCACATTCATCATATCGAGAATTATCTTAAAGCAGTTAAAGTCAACATGCGGTTTAAAAAAAACCCATGGGTTCCATTTTATTAAGAGTATACGTTCCTATATTTGGTTGTTTATTTTCTGAAAAAAGTAATTGTACGACCGACTGACAGCTTAAAATATCATCGTTGACATTTTCCGATTGCTTTTTATTTTGTGTATGCGCTTGAGCAGATTTGATTAAATACCCACAAATCTTGATGCACCTGCGTGCCACCTGCTCGACACCTGAAACTGACTCATGAAGTAAACATTTCTTACTGTTGATACACGTTTAGGTGATGATTTTGCTTGTTAAAATTATACAAATAAATGAGACAAAACAATGTAAATAGCTGCACAATATGCTTGCACTCACGTGAACGATACCAGTTGACTCTCATCACTAACGTGTATCACAACCATCTCGATACTCTCCCCTCCTTAGTGTTACAGTTAATGACTACGGTAGCGAAACTTGCGCTCAGTTTTATGTATATGTAGGATCAGACTCGAATCTTGCGACTAGCGTTTAGCGCAAATGACCTAATATAAATCACTTCTTACTCATAACATTTAGCACAAAGGTCCAGACGTAATTCGCCTCTTACTCCCAGCGTTTAGAACAAAGGACCCAATATATATCACAGCATGTTTCTTCTTTGAGTGGCATTTTAGGAGTTGGGACGAACGATATTTGTTCTTTGTTACACTCAGTATGTATACATCTCCTGCTCTTCATGTTACATTCCTGCTTGACACCGGTACAAGAATCTGCATCGAAACGTAGCACTCACGAAATAAAAGAAGTTGTCAGCCATAAAGTTTGTTCATTCAATACTCCTAGGGTTTAGCACAAGGGACCCAACATGTACCACTTCTTACTCCTTGCGTTTAGCACAAAGTACCAGATATCACCTGCCTCTTACTGCTAACGTTAAGGCGAAATGACTAGGTATAACGTGCCTCTTACTCTTAGCATATAGCACAATGGACAAGATATAACTTGCCTCCTACTCCTAGCGTGCAACACAAAGGATCAGATATAACTTGCCTCCTACTCCTAGCGTGCAACACAATGGACAAGATATAACTTGCCTCCTAGTCCTAGCGTGCAACACAATGGACAAGATATAACTTGCCTCCTACTCCTAGCGTGGAACACAAAGGATCAGATATAACTTGCCTCCTACCCCTAGCGTGCAACACAATGGACAAGATATAACTTACCTCCTACTCCTAGCGTGCAACACAATGGACCAGATATAACTTGCCTCCTACTCCTAGCGTGCAACACAATGGACCAGATATAACTTGCCTCCTACTCCTAGCGTGCAACACAAAGGACCATACATAACATGCCTCTTAATCTTTGCGTTCAAGATAAATGACCTGATATAACTTGCCTCTTAGTCCTAACGCTAAGGCGAAAGGACCAGCTATAACTCGCCTCTTAGTAATCTTACCACTGTCGTTTAGTACAAAGGGTCCAATATAAATCACTTCAAACCACTACTATCTTGCACAAAGGACTAGATATTCTTCGCCTGTTACCACTAGTCTTTAAAACAAAGGCCCCAGAGAACTGGCATGTTACAAGCGTTAATAACTTGACCCAATACTACACGTCTCATAACAAATATAAACGACAAAACCATTTTCACATCCGTAAGGCATCTCTGCTGAAAGAGGCGTAGATTTACAATTCTGTCTGTATCACGGGTATCTGTTTGCTTGACGCCGCACTCAGCAGTATTACTGTAGTTCGGCGTAGTTTGTAAACAATAAGAGTCTGAACCAGACAATCCAGTGATTGACACAATGAGATTCGACGACAAGGCTTGTGTTTATGAATCATTATCAAAATGTGACGACACCAGGTGTTCGCAATAAGGTGAGCGTATCCTGCTCCACCGGTTACACCCGTCATTAACATAATTATGCAAAGGCTAAACAATTGTTCACCTGAAGCAAATCTGTAAAGTATGGTGCATGCCAAAATAGGGATTTGAATCTGACATCTTTTTTGTCACCGATGCATCAAATTTCGGTGAGGTGAGGTGAAATGGGGTTTAACGTCGCACTTAAGAATATTTCGCTCATATGACGACGTGTTTGAGTTTGTATGTGTGGCTGCTTGTACTTGCCCCGACCTAAGCTGGTTGTATAGTGCTAGCCCACTGAGATACCATGCCGCAGTGAAACATGAATATTATACTGACTCCGAGCCGACCAGTCCTTGTTGTAGCCATTAATACCGAGCGCCAGGCAGGGATCAACAAGTACCATATTTTAACGTCTTATGGTACGACGCGGCCGGGGATCGAACCCGCGACCTTCCGATCTCGGGCATCAAATTTTAAAAATTGTCTCCACATGTCAATAACAAAACATTTTGAATGTTTCTGCGGTCTTGGATGTTGTAAATTTGATCAAACAACGTCTGATTAAGATGTCTATGACGATCTCCGAAATCTTGCTTAAAAAGGGCATGTTCCGTTGTACCTCAAACATACACCACAAATATACACCAAAGACTGAAGCTGTTGGAATATTGGTCGACGTGAAAGGAAAAATGGACTGCTGCAAAGTTGAAATCATCCGTTTGAATTTATAGATCTAAATATGAAACGGTTGAAGCAGTCTCACTTGTCTCCTTAATTTGAAGGAAATTCGTGGAAGGGAATTCACTATTTGATGGTTATTGAACGCTATTTTCTCATCGATATACCTAAAGGTTAAACATCTCAGCAAAAGTCCGATTCATATGCATTTATCAAGAAATATACAAATGTATTTATGCCATTTACTTTAAGTAGTTTCTACTCGTTAACGAAGACAGGTAGAATCCACCATTATAGAATGGATTGCAGTCCACATACTGCTTTATTGTAGGAACCGTATGAGTAAGGATACAAATTACATTGGGAGGGGAACCGTTACAGGCGATGTGATCAAGACTATAATAGCTTTGTTCTGTCAATAACCAGAGGCTACAAACAAGTTCAAGCCTAAGGCATCTGTTCAATCATGTTTCTATTGTTGTTGTTGTAACGCCCGAGTAGACATGGAATGTACAATGAAGTGTTTGATTGACATTTCGACGTCGACACAACAGGAAGCAGTGACACATCATGAGTGTCAATATATTTGTCATGATGCCATTTATATAATGACAAATATTTTACAAATGTTTTTGTTACAGACATTAGACACTTATTATTCTGAAAAAAAACCAAACAACTGTGAAGACATGACCGATAAATATCATAACATTAGTAATTCTGAAATTACAAAACGGCAACATCAGATAATAATCATTCTCTCTTATTTGACGGAATTAGTTTAAGTAAAAAAATGCAAAACAGGGTAAAAGAGAAACTATAAGACAACATATACTAGCCTTAACCTATGGTTAAACGTACAATGTCATGTAGGAAAAACATTCAGCTACGTATGAAAAACCCGTCGCGATCGCAAATTAAAAGGTTTAATGCTTAGTCCGTCTGTTTCTATTTTATTCGGAGAATTTTCAAGATACGAAAGTAAAACAAGGGATCGACTGTTTGACAGGCCTTTCTCAGACGGACGAAACAGAGGTCACTATTTACTTTCTATTATACCGTACCAGCTAGGTTTAGTTGAGATCCTCGTGTTGTGGTCAAACAATGTACAAGTTTATGTAGTTGTTTATGTATAATGTACTTCATGTACTGTTATATCGAGAACTCGTGAAGGATAAAGGTTGAATAGTCCTGTAAACTAAAAACCTTGAACCTAAAAACATTGTCATATTTTGGCCGACATCCACTTTCTTTCAAATATATATTGAAATTCTCATTGAGGCATATACGTTATAAGCTATGACATACAAGGTATGCCATTTGCACGCAAATTACTGTCGATACAGTCCACACGATCGTTTAAACTTCTGATGAATAATAGTGGAGGGAGGACTTAACCTTGTGGTAAACCTATCATAACAGGTTTTAGGATAGAGTGCGTGATTTGGGTATAGAAATAACTTTCCATAAGGATTGGAATGTAACCGAGCAAAACTGTCCTTGAGTTTCCTGAGGAAATAAATGTTTCCATATAACTGACCTTTCATGAAATAGACTTATGTTACAGATAACAGATATCATGATACCAGTCCCTCAGTATATCAGAAGAATTATGAAAACATCAATTTGCTAATGTTAAGACCACTCCATTACTATTATGTCGAAAACTTTCCTTCATGGAAACGTGGGCATATCTTGTGGGGTAGTATAGGCTCACATGATATCATTTTACAGTGACCCCGCTCTGTCATCGCATGGTGACAATCACTGGATTGTTTGTTCCAGACTCGATGTGTTTACAAACAAACATCGTACAGCTGTAATACTCCTGAAAAAAACATATACTCTTGATCAAGTTACAATTGTACAATCGACTCTGCTTTTAGCAAAGATTTCTTCTGGAAGTGGAAAGGGTTTTGTCGCTTTTATAGTATATATATAGACAGAGAGACATTCCATGTGTGTCTAAATACAATGTCCACATGAGATTTATGTTGAAACAAGAGTCAAATGTACAATTCCATAGGCACGTGTTGCCTCCTCCTCCTCTTCATCATCATCATCATCACCATAGTAGTTGTTTTATCTAGAGTGATGTTTCTGTCATCGTATGCCTCGCTTAAACATATTTTGCACATTTGTAAATCTACAAAAGTGAATCTTGGGCAAGGAATGACTGACACGAGCTTATCTCTCGGTGTCGCTGGTGATATATGTGTGTTATACAATACAATCAGGCCTTTCTAACTAATGTTTTAACTATGTTTTTAAGACTGGATACTTTCCAAGAACCTGGGCACAGTCTATCATAGTCCCTCTACATAAGACGGGTGACATCAATAACCCTGACAATTACAGAGGCATATCTCTGACGAGTAGTATTGGTAAATTGTTTACATCTATCCTCAACAAAAGATTAAACATGTGGGCTAATATTAGAGATAAAATTCCTGAAATACAAGCTGGCTTTAGGAAAGGTTATTCCACATCTGATCATATTTTACATAGTATGCAGTTGTGCAAAAGGACTTAATAAGAAGAAAACGTAAAATATATGTAGCATTTATTGACTTTACGAAAGCATTTGACTCTGTAAATCGACAGAGATTGTGGGCTTGTTTAAAGCGGGCGGGATTAGATGGGAAAATGTTATTTATGTTACGAGGTATTTATGCCAGCGTAAAGGCTTGTGTGCGTAGCAATGGGGGATTCACTGACTATTTTGAGTGCCCACTGGGTGTGAAGCAAGGATGTTTGTTAAGCCCTATTCTCTTTTCCTTCTTCATTAGCGAATTGGAAAATGAAATAATTCATTAAGGCAAACATGGTGTACAACTATATCCTGATATTTTGGAGATTTTAATGCTACTGTTTGCTGACGACGTGATATTAGTATCGGACTCAGTGGTAGGTTTACAGAACCAATTATACAATCTGGAGAACTACTCGAAAGAATGGAAATTAGATGTTAATCTTGATAAGTCAAATATTGTTGTATTTAGAAGGGGTGGACCAATCGCTAATGGCGATAAATGGTCTTATAACGGCATTCCAATGCAAATAGTTTCTGAATACAAATATCTTGGAATACTTTTTAATTATGCATTGAATATGGGTAAAGCTGCTATTGCCTTATCAGCAAAAGCAAAAAAGGCTCTGGTGTATCTGCTTTCATCACTATATCCATTAGCGCCAATAACACCAAAGATGTTTTTAAAACTTTTCGATGCACAGATACAACCAATGCTTTTGTATGGGGCGGAGATATGGGGTTTCAAGACTTTTGAACCGATTGAAAAAATACATCTATTGGCGTGTAAGAAGTTCCTTAATGTTAACATTACAACACCAAACTTTATGGTATATGGAGAATGCGGAAGATACCCACTTTATATAAACTCTCACCTTCGCTGCATAAAATACTGGTTCAAAATACTGAAAATGCATGAACAGCGTCTACCAAGAAAGTCATATAACATGCTACTTAATTTAGATAATATTGGTTATGTAACATGGGCATCAAATATAAGATATCTGTTATTTTCGTATGGATTTGGATATGTGTGGATTTTCCAAGGTGTCGGTAACGAGTGGCTGTTTATGAATGAATTTCGCCAAAGAGCCGTGGATATGTTTCGCCAGAATTGGATGAATACCCTGAATCTAAGTTCAAGATTTGACGTATATAGATCCCTTAAATCATTGATCGAACCTGAGACATATCTATCAAACATTACAAGCAAGAAATTTAGAAATACAGTTATTAGATTTAGACTTGGCTTGACTGATATAATGATCAATACTGGCCGTAACAAGTCACTCGCCAAACATCTCAGATTTTGCCCTGTCTGTATGGCGGATATCGAAGACGAATATCATCTGTTATTTATATGTGACGCTTATGCCGATTTAAGAAAGGAGTACATTCCACAAAAATATCTGGGTCACCCTACAAGGGAAACACTTATAAGAATTTTATCATCAAAAGACGAATCTGTCCATGTAAAATTAGCCCTGTTTTTAACACATTCGCTGTCTTTAAGGAAGTGTTTACTTTCTCCTGTCAACTAACCTAACAATGTCATGATGCTTTCCACTGTTTGCAATGTCCATACCTTGCCTGTCATTACAATACTATGTATACGGGCCAGAGGCCTTATGTACAATAAACCATCTTGATCTTGATCTTGAAAACTCCCCTGTACAAGTACACTGTGCAGTGACGGAAGGCTTTGTGACACGCGATGCTAATTACGCCAATCGATTGACTTGTCAAGCAGGATACTCATGATGCTGTCATCGGTAAAACTGACCATCGTGTAATTGTAACGATATATCGTCACACCCCGGGCGCTTAAAGTGTGATTTATGGTACTAATGTGGCTCGCTTTACATGTGACGTGGGTCAGTGTTACGTCACGACGGAGACAAAAACACCGTGCTCACAGTGTCCAACATCCACTCCACAAGGTCCAACAAGCAGTGGAGACCACTGTAAGTGCTTTTGTTCTTTTGTATGTGCTTAAATAGATCTTTTAACGTGTGTTTACATGCCAATGGGTGACCGTGTATTTGTGCAGTAGCAGTATAACAACACCATTCCCATGTTAAATGTAGGCAGATTTCGTTTCAAATTATGATAATCGGAGCGGTAATTTTAAAACATCTTGAAAATTGCGACGGGGAGGGCGGACCTAGTGGTTAACACGTGAGTCCATCATCAGGAAAGACCGAGTTCATTCCCGTAACTTCTGATATCATCATATGATGTTGCTGGGATACTGTTAAATGCGGCTTAAAATCCAATTCACTCAGTAACTAAGTCCCTAGGGTCTGAGTCATTTTATGTGTTTCATGCTACTTTTCTCCGCGTAATCTTTATAATAAATATCGTTTATCTGTTATTGTCTGCCGTCCTTCAGTTTGCTAGGATTTCGTCTATCGAAGTCTTATCGACGACGCATGATTACTAACAGAAACATCTTTCATATGCAAAGGGACCTTACTCTTTTACCATAGTTGGCTAATATAGGCAGTGTTGATATTGACGATTTGCATCAAGTGGAACAGTTTTCTTAAATATTGCCTGTTTAATATTCCAGTTTTACATCATGACGAAATTAAACACGATTTTCACGGTACTCGGCGTGGTCGTTCTGGGAAGTATGACAACTTATGGTGAGTACACTCATAGATTAGAACAATTATCTGATTGACTTCATTTAATATTACAGATAGACTGTATATGTTCATACACCTAGTACGTAAACATCAGTATTGTTTGGGTTTTAGTATCCTTATTATTTGTTAGCTAGGTTGAGATAGAAAATATTCCTGAAAAATCGATAGGTTTTACTTGTATATTTATTTATAAATGTACGTTCCATTTCAACTAGGTCTATGTTATTTTAGCATTTTATCTTTGTTCTTTTATCATTTCAACTATGTTGATCTATTTTAACATGTGAATCGACTTCAAGGATCAAGTAAACGCCAATATAAGGATTATCTGTAGAATTAGTAAATGTTTGAAAGTATCCGATATATTAGTCTATCTGATAAGTAAGCTAGGACTCAAATATATATCGCCATCGACTGTACGTCACATATTTAGTCCCATCAAACACGGATGTATACTTATTTTACAGCACTTCGGCTGAACTTGACAAAAGCACTGACAATATGTTCTTTTCTCTTCAGCGACTGGCAAAGCAGACATGTTATCCCAAACCTCTGGAGGAGAGTTAGCTGAAGACCATCATCGTGAGTTGAAGTATACTGTTGCAACCAAACGTTATCGAGAATCATAGTTGTTAAATGGTTAAGAGAATGACGAATTTATTTTTCAGCATATATTTAAATACGATATGGTAGCTATCATTGCATATCAAACGATATCAATATTTTAACTGGTATGGTTATCGAGTCCTGTTTTCCTCAAATTACCCAGCCAACTGATACGTTCTAGAAACTTTTGCTGGAATGTGCGAAGGTTGAATATACCTAATCATATTTCACAACATACGTTGCAGTTATTAATTAAAAAATGGACACCGTCCATATACTTTCTTTTCCCACACATTTCTAATATTCGTGAAGAGTTGTATAGTTTCCATAACATGGCAGTAGTGTAATTAATTAGTAAGAGGCCATACAATTTGATTTAAGGGGCATATATGTTTTGGACGCGTTGAACAATATGTAATATGTTTTACCCGCACTCTCCGAGGTGTATTGGTCAGTCTTAAGTGTTGTGGTACCCGTGAAAATCCGGTTTAGAATTGATCTTAGGTAACCTATCCTTGTCGTAAGCGGCGAGTTACGAGATCGGGTGGTCAGGCTCGCTGACTTGTTCATGTTGTTGAACACTGTATTGTCTGGTCCAGACTCGATTATTTACAGACTACCGCCATATAGCTGGAATATTGCTGAGCGCGACGTTAATCAACAACAACAAAAACAACAACAAACATCAAGTGTTGTCAGTTCCGTCTCATCACAGCCTGACTTCTTTATCTCATATCAGATAGTGTGTGCTGCAGCTAATTGTGTGACCTGAGTCTCTCCCGTTATGAAAACAAATATCCACACAAATATCCACGCTTATATTTCAGGACACAGACGACAAGCTGGACCAATGCCGTTCCCCCCTGGATTTCCCTTTCCTCCCCACATGGGAGATATGGGTACGTTATGTGATTCTTCTTAAAAAACCACAAGATTTCAGCACATTCGGGAAACGCTATAATATCCCACAACAAATTACACGTTTTGGCGTTTGATGTTAGCCAATAAGTCCAGGGAGAGGTTGAGTCTGGAAGAAATGTAAATGCTCTTACTCAGTAGAATGGCTGATTCCCATTTCCTGACAAATGTTCAGCATGGTGTCCGCATTACTTTAAGTAATGTTCCTGTAATGTTTTTTTCAGGTCGGCCCAACAGTTTTAGGGGCAGCTTTGGAAGAAGGCCATTCAACTCGCCGTTTCCGGGAAGAATGTCTAGACAAGGTTTTCCCACAGGGGGAAATAGGCAGCAGGGTAGCCGCTTCTACCCGAGACAGCCTGGTGGTTTCCGGAATATGAGACGACCCACTCCAAACGCGGCAGCACCAGGGCCAGCACCGACAATGATGCCAACACCAAGTCGAACCACACAGAGGATGCAAACTCCCAATATGGTTCGTAATTCAAGGCGCATGGGACAGACAATGCAACAGACAAACACTCCCACCGTGTCAAACATGGAGTCAGCAGAGCAGATCAACACGGCATCAATGGACAATCTGCGTCCTCAAGAAGGAAATGCCCGCGTTTCCAAGGAAATGACTCGGCTACAAAATACCACCTTCATGTCTAATGGTGATCAGGCTCCCCGCCGTGATCAAACATCTCCCCGTGATCAAACTTCTCGTCGTGATCAAACATCTCGTGACCAAGGGCCTCAACGGGATCAAGCATCTGCTGGAGATCAAACATTCCGTCGTGATCAAACAAGTTTTCCTCGCGATCAAACAAATTCTCCTCGTGATCAAGCCACTTTCCGTAACCAAGCAGCCCGCAACCAAGTGTCTCAGCGTGATCAACAAACAACTGTCCGTCAGCAATCATTTCCAAATGACCAGGCTTCTCGTCTTGATCAAGGTTCTAGTCGAAATCAAGCATCGCGTCGAAACCAAGCAACTCAGCGTGATCAGACAACGCTTCGTGAGCAATCATTTCCCAATGATCAAGTTTCTCGTCGAACTCAAGCATCTCTTCGTAACCAAGCACCCCGCAGTCAAGTGTCTCAGCGTGAACAACAAACAACTCTCCGTCAGCAAGCAGCTTCCAATGATCGAGGTTCCCGTCGTGAACAAGGTTCCCGTCGAAATCAAGCATCTCCACGTGATCAAAACTCTCTCCGTGAACAGACATCTCCCCGTAATGAGGTTCCTCGTCGTGACCAAAGTCCTCTTCGCAATCAGGCATCTCTGCGTGATCAAGTGGCTGTTAGGAATCCAACGTTGCAGGATGCTGGGAATACAAACTTCTCCCCAACGCCCGAACCAGATATATTAGCCGCTGAAACAAGCAACATGCTGGGAGGTGCTAAGGTGCTAGAGATAAGCTTTGTTCCTTCTGGAAGGCAAGCGATGCCCATGCAACCGTCATGGGTGGTCAGTCGACAGGACGGCACGGTACCGCATTCCGACAGACAAAGCGTCAACAATGTCGATACCTTAGACCAGTTATATATGAACGAGCCGCAATCAGTTGGATTTGGAAGAACAGACCCCATTGGAAATGCAGCCGAACTACCACCAAATCTTCAAAACCCCATGGCTGAAATGATGGCCGATAGCAGATCAGCGGCACAGGACTTTCAGCAACAAGGGCAAACTATTCTCGGTATGATGGATGCTTCCGGGTCTTCCGTGATTGGGGACATGAGGAACAAACTTGACAGATTTGCGCCATCCATGGATACTTTAGGTGGGACTGTGAACGGAAACATTGGTGGGTCAACAGCACAAGATTTCCAACAAGTCGGACAAAACATGATGACCATGATGGATGCTACACCTTCTGCTACGAATGACGGCCGAGGGCAAATGAGGAACAAACTTGGCAGATTTGGATCCATAACTACTATAGATGGACCACTTACCAGAAATGCGGGTGGATCGAATGCACAGGACTTTCAGCAACAAGGAAACGATTTTATGGGAATGATGGATGGTCAAAGGATGAACAATCTTGATGGGTTTTCAAATTCCTTCGATGCTATGGACAGAAGGGTGACAGGAAATATGGGTGGATCAACTGGACAAGATTTTCAACAGTTGGGACAGAATATTTTGGGTATGATGGATGCAACAGGGTCTTCTATGATTGGCGGTCGAGGGCAAATGAGGAACAACAATGATGGATTTGCAACATCCATAAATACTATTGACAGAAATCAGGCCGAAAATATGGGAGATTCAATGTCGAAGAACTTTCAGCAAAAAGGAAATGATTTGATGAGTGTGATGGGTGCTGCAGATTCTTCACTGATTAGCGGTCAAGGCCAAATGACTAACAGTCTTGACGGGTTTTCTAATTCCTTCAATACTGCTGACGGAGGTATGACGGGAAATATAGGAGGATCAGCTGCACAAGATTTCCAACATTTGGGACAAAATATGATTGGCATGATGGATTCTACAGGGTCTTTTGTGATTGGAGGCCAGGGGCAAACGGTGAACAATATGGATGGGTTTGCAAATTCCTTGAATACAATTGGCGGTCGAGGGCAAATGAGGAACAACATTGATGGATTTGCAACATCCATAAATACTATTGACAGAAATCAGGCCGGAAGTATGAGAGATTCAATGTCGAAGAACTTTCAGCAAAAAGGAAATGATTTGATGAGTGTGATGGGTGCTGAAGATTCTTCACTGATTAGCGGTCAAGGCCAAATGACTAACAGTCTTGACGGGTTTTCTAATTCCTTCAATACTGCTGACGGAGGTATGACGGGAAATATAGGAGGATCAGCTGCACAAGATTTCCAACATTTGGGACAAAATATGATTGGCATGATGGATTCTACAGGGTCTTTTGTGATTGGAGGCCAGGGGCAAACGGTGAACAATATGGATGGGTTTGCAAATTCCTTGAATAATATTGATGGAAGCATGTCAATGATCCGAGACTTTAGCCGGCCGGCTGCACAGGACTCGAACCCATCAAGTCAACATATTATTGGTATGATGGACCCAAGTGGATCATCTATTTCTGGTGGTCGAGGTAACAGGCCTGGCGGATTTGCGACATCCTTTGATACTCTTGACGGACGAATGGATGTACGTCGATCACGCATGAACAACTTGAATCAGGCCGATCTGGATATGTTGGGTTTGGCCATAGAACAAGTTCCACTGGTCAGTGCACCAGCCGAAATGGGCGTATCATCCAGTGTAGGCAGCAATAACGATATGTCGAATCCAATGTTTGATGGTACTTCTCAAACTCCCATGGATATTGACCGATCGACCTCTAGAAATGGACGAAGGCTTTCATCAACGAATAGCAATGTCTTTTCGCCATCAGGATCACCAGAAATGGATCGGAACGAGCAATCGTTCATGGATAATCGTGGCTTCACAGATCCAGCTGGATCTATGATGGTGGACTTAGGATATCTTGGTTTGCAAGACTCAGTAGGGTTATCTGGTCCGAATAGGAACATGATGGACTTTACCAGAGACTCTCCATCTAACATGCCCATGTCAAGATGGGCCGATTCACCTTCAAGTATCAATCGCAACACAAATAATGCTGAAAGATCTCCTTCCCAATTTGATACGAATCGGTCTGGGCAATCAATGATGGATATGAATGTCGAATCTTTCATGAATGCCCGTGGATACACAGACATGAACGGACCCGTCATGATGGATGCTGGAACAATGACACGGCTAAACGGACAGAACGGTAGCAACAACGAATATCGCTCTACACCATTAGATAGCAATGCAAACAGAAACGGAAATTCTGTTCGAATCCGAAATGATCGTATCGTTGCTGATGGGACTGGACCATCACCTTCCCAAATGGACCCTAACCAACCTGAGTTATCTGTAATGAATGGTCTGTCTTTCAGCAATTCTCGCTTCACCAATGCTGGATCTTTCATGGTAGATGGAGGCAATCGTGGAGCACCAGATTTTATTGGCTCCAGTGTTTAGATAATCTTTGATGCCACGAGTTCTACCTTGGAGGATATGACAAGGTCACTGCCAGAAGGAAAAGGGGAACGCAGTCATCTTAAGCAACACACTGATTACCTATCAGATTTCATCTAAAACAACAGTTAATTTAAGTTATATTCCGATCAGTAATCTTCTGACATACTTGTCGGTTATTTATGCCATCACAATCTACTCTCTTCGCATGATTATACAGAAGTGTTGTGTTAATTATGAACACTATCCCTGTATATAAACTAATGTTTGTATATATGTAATGTCTGCTTTCTATCCAATTGTCCATATGGTGTTGAGTCTGTACATATAGTATTTATTCTACGAATAAAATGATATTGTTCAAATATATTTGTGTGTAATTCATTTAAAAGTTTCACATGTAACGGAAGCCTGAACACCCGAAATATCCCCAGGCATACAAAATGTCGTAGTAATGGATGATAGGCACATGCTACCGGCAATCAAGGATAAGTTGGACCCGCGCAGAGAACGCGTTTACGAGAATTAGGTTGTGCACGGCAATGAGCAAACCCAGTTGGTTTGTGAAAGGTAGAACAGATGTAGGCTAGTGCACGTGCATTACATGACGATGAAATTGATTCCGCGCGTAGCTGCACACGCCTTGCTCATAAGACTCTCACGTCGGTGTAGCAAGTCGCACTACACTTGATCGCGGACAACCTAGGGGCCACTTCGCTAACAAGGGCAAGCGCCAGTGGGCGGCACTCATACATGCTAATACGGGTCAATTGTCAGGTCGGTGCTCAATTTATCCTTGTTTGCCAGTAGTAATTTTGTGTATATATGGACCTTAAAAATCAAGATGGTCCAGGAAGATTCACAATGTTTCCTATAGATTCCCGTCCGCGATCAATACATGCAGATTGCACATGTAATCAGTGATCAGTACGTTAGTAAATCGCCATCCTTCTGGAAACGTAAGTATATAGGCGTTCGCTGAGTTGGTTAGCGTATAGACTGGAGTCTATTGTATCTTCTTCATGTAATCGCCAGTCCTGATCCGCCGAAACCGATTCATTTAATCCAGCAACCCATCCTTATCGTGTGAGACGTTGTCAGGTGTTCAGGCTTGGTGATTTGGTTGATACACGCAGTCGTATTGCCTAGATCGATACTAACGATGTCAGTCATTGGATTGTCTGGTTCAGACTCGATATTTTCAGACCACCGTCATGTAGCTGAAATGCTGCTGACAATATTGTTTGCCAACAAACATGGCTGACTCCAATCGAAAAAATGCAAAACAGCATGCCACTGGCTACAACCAACAAATATTATGCCAATCCTTGGGGCCATACATGGTATGCATTATGCGTGTAACATCAACGCCATCACTCTGGTCAGATTTCAACAGTTTCGTCCTACTCAGAAGAATCAGAAAGCTTTGATCCTACATGAAAATGTACATAGTTGGGTAAACCCTACTATTACGCAGTACTCATCTGGGAATCATTGTGGGATTAGTCGAGTTAATACACCTCAGTGACCTGCATCCCCTCAGACATCCCCCCCCCCACACACACACACACAGACACTTGAAAAAGACACGTCATGATATGACTGAAACACGTTTCAAACTTAATCACTCTGGTTTGACTGTGATATTCCTTCATTTAAGAAATATACGTGGAAGGGGTGCGGTGGGGTAGTTTTACTGATTCAGTGAGGGAGGCTGAACTAGAAGCGGCGTATTATTGAACGGTAAAGACCTATTACATTATTTACAGTCCATTTGAGGATGTTAATGAAATGTAATTTATTTATAGCTTTAAACATAATTATCTGTTTATACATAATGGTGACTCCCCGAATACAACCTGATCTCGATAATGTGGGATATATATACATTTAATAAACGAGGCCAAAATATCGGATCGTCCAAATTTCCGTTGTAAGCATATGTTCGAATCTTCATGAACAATACTGTATCTTGAAATAAACCAACCATAATTTTCCATTGTTCTTTGGGGTTTATATAAATACTGGTTTACGTGGTCGAAATCATTACAGGTGACGTTTCGTTTTAAATTTCTCTTGCACAACAAATTAAGTATGATATTGGATGATAAAAAAGAATCTCACCCTCCTGACTTTTGATATCAAATATATCACCACTCATGGATAAAACTCGTGATGATATATTATATTTGACTTCAAAAGACACTTGTATGGGACTTTCTATACAGGCCGACAATAATGAATATGTTTTATTGCATGTACTGTTTAATCCAAACATATATTTTCTCAATAATGAGTAATCCTTTTGTAACAGTAATGGTGTACATATTAACCTTTTGCTTGGATCAACATATCTCATACAGTGGATGGACATCATAAAGCCAAATTAGGTATCATAATGGAGGCACATCATGCATTCTAACCCTTGATGTGAGAATCCAGGACATATCTAAGGGAGGGAACTCTGCACACTGACTTGTGCAACATTAAACCGTAAGACCTGCTGTAAGTGATAATAGCTACCTCATATAAGAACAACACCAACTGCTGGCATATGCAGCTTAATGAATAAAGGGTCATGGGTATAATTTGCAAATACAACCAATTGTATTACTTTATTGTACATAACATCACTACGTCTCAAATTCAGGAACTGGTGTACGAATACAAAAACGCAATTAAAGGTTCATGTTTTCCTTTCTAGTTCAGGAACAATTACCCATCTTGAAGCATTACCATGCAACAACAAGGTCTTCAAGCTCACATGCTATCAGAAAATAAAATCTCACATCTTTTTTGAGACAGGAAGGGTTAATAGGACCACATCGAGTGACCACAAACAAAATAGAATCTCAGCCAACCAATTCTTGGCTGAAGTCAGTTCCATCCACGGTCGTTTCTACTCCACCGGGAGACTGAACGGTTGCATCAGAGCCATCAACACGAACCACCACTCCACCATCAGGCAGCACAGCACTTGGGGGAAGTATGGTTCCTACTTGAATGATAGGTGGTCCAACTCCGATTGGTGCTGGGCGACGGGGCATTTGAATTTGTCCATTTGCGATACCGACCACAGCAGGCCCTTTTCCAGTTGGATTTTGACGAGATTTTGGTAAACTCGGCTGCATTTTTGCGACGGAACTCGAACATTGTTTTGTATTTGTTTCCTGTCTACCGGAGCCATTACGGATCCCGAGGTAAGCCCTTGCGGCAGACCAGTGTTCGTCGGAGGTTTTGTAGGGACCATTTGTGTTTGAGGTGGAGAAGTTGGAATACTTTCCGGAAACATATTCATTCCCATTCCACTGTTAACGTTCTGCAGCTCTGAAATCGTAATAATGGTCAAAATTATGTTCGGTTCAAAGTGATAACATCGAAACTTAGAAACTCGAAGTCTATGAACATCTAAAGGTGAGCTTTCAAGCCAAGATTTGCCAACCGATAGACCCACGTGACCAAAATATTAACCCGCACCGGGAAGGTACATTAATGCCTTACTCTCAAAACTCTACTCTACATGTCCCATACCTGTACCAAGAAAATCGCCAGGCTGCCCCATAGACATGCCAAATCCCTGTGAATTCTCAGGTTGTCCAGCTAGTGTGTCCGCTCCACCAGGAAAAACACTTGTAAGACTACCCGGTGTCAAGTCCAGTCCAAGAAGACCTCCACTCTGTCCCGATGTCCCGAATATATCGCCAACCGGGTCTTGTCCAAATCCACCTGAAAGTTGTTCAAGGGCTAGCCCAGCATTCCCAGCTCCTGTCATGTCGCCAAGTAAACCCCCGGACCCCATGAAACTCCCATGAAGCCCGGTTGAATCAATACCAGGCAAACCAAGCGGATTACTTCCTGTGAAACCCAAAGACCCTCCGGAAGTATCAGCAAATGCGCCAGATCCAGATATACCTTCGGGAAAACCTGTTGGTGAGATGGTCTCGGAGTAACCACCAACGCCATTGAACTGGTTGCTACCATAATTAGGATCAAGTAGAGGGTGCACCAAACCAGAGCCAAGTCGTGGATCAGATCGAATTAACGGACCTCCGTTGAAGGATCCTGCCTGTGTGCTTGTTGGGGCTTTTCTTTGTGGCAACAAGCTGCCGCTGGGTGCGGGTGGTTTCAGAAGAAGCAGTTTAAAGGCAACGCTTTGGGGCAGGAGCGAGCGAATACCTTCAAAATAAATACACCATATTTACTTAGCTTTGGAAATCGTTACTTCATTTTCATGAACTGTCCCCTGTAAATCCTTACACGAACGGACCAGTTTCTTTCAATACGCAACTAAATGGTATTTTGTTGTCCTGAGTTTGTGCGTGGGTCCCTTCTCGTACTTATATTAGTTATCATACCAGCGATATCCAAGATCAGTATTGTATTCAAGAAACTGCACCTTTTTGCAATCAGAATTGCAGAAATCATTTAACATTTAGCGTCATTAATTTTAAGTTCATTAAATGTCATTGGAAAGGTCAAAATATGCAGCCTTACGCACTGGACGCTGAAAATGTTATTCTACCACATCATCACGTTTAATAACAACCGCTCATTGAATATAAGTGTGTTTTTATATTTCCACAGTGGGATGGTGATATAAAAGATGAATTCATTTGAAATATTTAATAGCAATACATTTAACGTATTAGAAATCGCCTGAAAATGATATAAATGTCTCATAACTTTGTAATTAAGAAATCTCCCTTGATATGAGGAACTCTGAGCATTCTTCTACAAACATATCATTTGCCAGTCAAGCCATTTGTTGGTAGTGAAGCGTGACCTTTTTCAGTTGCCATGAGAATATTTCATTTGTCACATATAACTTTGATCAAACAACTAATGTTGTGATGACCAGCCGGCCACTTCCTTGGGGAAAACAGCTTACGGAATGAGCGTTCGATGGCTCATCAAAGCAACAAAACAATTTAAAAAATACGTACGTGCTTCACTAACATGCTGCGCATGCGCCCCACAACAGAACGCCAGAGTACACAAGATGAAACGCCAGTACGTCATTGTCGTAAGTTCTGCAAAGAGGAGCAGGAAGTGAAGTGATGCACTAAAAAAAGATTTGACGAAAAATGTACAGACCTTATCAAAACGTTATTAGCCTGAAAGGTCGCCGAAATATTCTAAACCTGAGACTGTCGAATCAAATAACCATTAAATTTTTTGTTGTTTATATTCTTTTGACCGACAGGTTTATTATTTATTTTGATTCATCCAAACTCTCTCTACCTTATGCGAGGTTACAGTAGTAAATAGTAGCAGCAGCAGCAGCAGTAACAGCAGCAGCAGCAGCAGCAGCAGTAGTAGTAGTAGTAGTAGTAGTAGTAGTAGTAGTAGTAGTAGTAGTAGTAGTAGTAGTAGTAGTAGTAAATTGTTGTTGCTGTTGTTGTTGTGACAACATGTTCAATAGGTTTCGTCTTTTCTCTCAGTTTCCCAAGCCATGGTACAGATACCAAGAGGTCACTTATATACGCACTAATGTTCAAAATGTAAAGATATACATCATCCGGTATAACATTCAAACATTTCTCGTATATTGCCCGGTCCAGTGTGCAAACGAGCCCTCTGAAGTGTTTATTCACACTGAAGGCAATCATGTCCATCAATCAAATGCATTACTGTTATTTCCTCTCATAACAACCCTGCAATGAGCATATTTATCATCCAGTACTGGTTTCCAGAGGAGATATGCTTGTAGAAGTTCAAGCAATATCTCCTGGTAAGTTTTAAGGTAATTGCTGCATGATTGGTTAATAATATTTCCGGACAACTTTCATCTCCCTTAGCTGAATACAAAGATTGCCACTGCAGTTGAGTTATTTTTTTTCATGACTTGTTCTAATGACATAAAAGTTTGCTTAAAATGCCACCAAGGAACTACTTTTTATATGCTTGTTTTTATGACGTAATGTTGTCAATCGTTTCTATCTTCCATCGCCCTTGTTCACTTGGATGTATTCATACGCAAGTCTTCAAATGAACTTGTTACAGGTGACGTTTCGTTTTTAATTTCTCTTGAACAACAAATTAAGTATGATATTGGATGATAAAAAGAATCTCACCCTCGTGACTTTTGATATCAAATACAGTACAACCAGAAATTATTGAGAATTTAAGATTGTAATTTTGTTTTCACTCATTACTCACGTATTAAATGTGAATATTAGCAGAACATAACTCCAGATTCAAAGACAGGTGAACAGTTAGTATTTTGTCAAGTCACCATGGGCAGCAATGCAGGCGTCAATGCAGCGGGGCATACTACTGATCAAAGAAGTTAGAAAGTCGTGGTCCATGCTGTCTTCTTTCCCAATATCGATTTTTCTTATTGACACTTTCCTTCAAACATTTTCCATTGGATTTAGGTCAGGCAATAGCTTTGCCAATCAGATGTCATAGTTTGGGTTTGACTTAGTTTGGACACGCCGCTTTCCAGCAACATCACGGCGGGAGACACCAGAAACTTCACACATTGTACCCATTGGATTTAAGGTCTTCGGCGTAGAGCCAACGGCCAATAGGCTACCCCAATGTCATATTTTGGGTCCGAAACCAGGCCTGTGAATGCTTTGAACGATGTTTTGGGTCGTTGTCCTGCTGGTAAATCCAAAACTTTCCATAGAACACGTGAGCAGATGGAAGTAAATGTCCCTCGAGAATATCTGTGTACCGCTCACTGTTCATATTCCCTTCAAATACACAGAGGGGCATTGCCCCTAACACAGATATGCCACCCCACACGTTAAATTTCGGACTGTACTTTGGGCGCTGATACAAAGGTTTTTCAGTTTGTTTGGTCCAGAATTTCAGTGTATTAGGAAACAGCAACACAGAACTTTCATCTGAGAAAATCACATTGTCCCAGTTACAATTTCTATGCTGTAAGCACCAGTTCAACCTTCGCTCCTTTTGTTCAGGTTTCATGATCGGTGATGGAATTCCTCGACTTTTCTGCCAACCCATTGTATGCAGCTCAGTTCTAATTGTCTCCTTACAGACAGCCACAGTTCCTCTATCAATCATATCCAGCCTTAAGTTTTCTAAACTCCTTCGTTTGTTTTTAGAAACAAGAATACCAAGCCGCCTCCTGTCACCGACAGTCAATTTTCTGGGCCTACCTGCGCCTCCCTGGTGCCCAATGCCATATCCATTTGCAATATTTTTCAAAACACGATAAACAGTGGACAAAGGGATGCCTGTTCTACTTGAAATCACTTTAGCTGATCTGATGTCCTTGTTATAATATTCTAAAATCAACTTCTTCTTCTCTAAATCATCCATACTGAGGATCACTGAAAATGTCGTCTGCTAGCAAGTAAACAAAGAGGGATAACTCTTCACAAACTAATGAAAAAAGATTAACGGAGTTGTCTCTTTTGAATGAAACCAAGAACTTGATAGCTGGTCAAGGTTGTTTATACTAGAAATCCAATTAAACATATTCCTAAAATTCTCAATAATTTCTATATTATATTTGACTTCAAAAGACACCCGTATGGGATTTTCTATTCAGGCCGACATAATAAATATGTTTTATTGCATGTACTATTTAATCCAAACATATATTTTCTCAATAATGAGTAATCCGTTTGTCTAAGATAGAATTAAAGCCATGCAAAATACACTTACCCTGCATGCCCTACACCTTCTTCCTTCCACTCCAGTCTGTCTGTTTGAATGACAGTAGTGACACATTAGTGTGGTTCTTTCTTTATAATGACAGTAATCTTGATGTATCAACGGTCTATTCTGAGCAATGTGTTTGGTTTATGTTGATAGATTAACCAGACGAAGAGCACACAGCAGCTTTTTACCTGACTTTACAGCACTTGTTTTAACATTAACCTGTGTATATAAAATGGATGCTTTAAGCAATCATTATCGATCAAATAACCATATTTTTTAGAAATATATATGTACGTAAGAAAGCGACAGCAGAATAATGCCTGACCATAACGCTTATCATGATAATTTATTAATTATTGTTTCATTTTACTGAAAGTAATTTTTGTAGAGTTAGATATATTCATTCACCTGTCTGAATGACTTCAAAATTGGCAATTACCTTAAATACTTGTTGGTTTTTTTATTCTGTTGAAAGTATTTTTGAAGAGTTTGATATATTCATTCACCTGTCTGAATGACTTCAAAATTAGCAATTACCTTAAATACTTGTTTACATTTAACAGTCATCATTGTTCCTATAAATCATTTACATTTCAAACAGCATCTAATGTATGATGTATTCATTCACCTGGTGAATAACTCGGTCAAGGACTGTGTGTCATTGGTTATATATACCGTCAGTTTTCCTCAGTTATAAAGTGAAATAAAAACTGCATGCGGTTTGAATAGAAGCAATTTACTTGACACGTTAAACTTCTTTACATTTAAAAATCGGCATTGTGCACATTGTTGACTTGAAAAGGGGCAATTTCTCTGAAAAATAAAACTTATTTACATTTAAAAATCGACATTGCTACATCATTTACATATCACACAGCATCTAGCGTTTGTGATTTGTTACCTCTGGCATGTCCCGAGAGCTGCTCCCATTCATTATTCATAATACAGATCAGGCCTAAAGCACATCATCTGAGATGTATTCCAAATTCACTACATTGTTACATTTCTAAAATTCATTACATGGAATATGTACATTTAAATTTCTAATAGTATTGTTACAATCACATGTCATCAGTGTATACTATTTGTTACCATTAGGTTTGTGGTAGAAATATTTCTTTATGTATGTTTTCTAATATTATATATTAGACATACAAGTAGGAAGTGATATTCGTCTCCAGCGAAGCCATTATTACACTATCTACAGAGTTTTCCCTTACATATATCTGCCCTTTCAATGAATAGCTCATACTTCCTATAACATATGAACACATACATTCATGGCTATTAACCTTACTAAGATTCAGATTATAAATCATCCTGAACATGCTTTTTGGTTACCTAGGTTTACTTTTAGTGCTTCTTGAATGCATGTCCATTACTGTTTTGGCGTCACTCCGTCTGATCTGTTGTCGTAACATAGGATGTCAATACAAGGATGGCACTGATGATTAATCTTAAACCACCAATATAAAACTACTTTCTCTTTCAGCGACATACTTTTATATACACTTATCTGACGTTAACTGTCCTTAAGCAGCTTCCAATTTGTAAATTATTAATCCACCTCGAGGGCAGCTTAAGTCCCTAACCACACTCTTACATCAAACAAGTTTCTCCCCCAAGGGCATATTGGTGTACTTGTCGTGTTGATTGACTTTAGTTCTTGGGTACCTTTTTCAAGGAAATATTCGTGTTAAAGTGTACTTGTAATCATGTATTTTGGATTTATCCGGTCGGGCAGCGATGATACAAATAGAAACGGTGAATACTCAACAAATATAATTGTAGCACCATATAAAACTTGGAATTTAATAGAATATTTTCCTGTAAGTGTTTAGCATAGTTAAGTATTGTGTCATCTTCAATGAATGGACATTCCGATATTATATTAATACAAAATATTGTCTCTCTATAGACCAAGTTGAAAATTTGTCTTATTGTGAGGAGTGGTCTTACAGTGACAGCGAGGTTATGTGGTAAATACAACCCCGTTATCATGCAAGCAATTAACACAGTACATGCATTTGATAACTAAGTTGTAAATTTAAAGTTCCTAGCTGAATGCCTCTTCACATTGCTGTGCTTAAAATGCACACACACACACACACACACACACACACACACACACACACACACACACACACACACACACACACACACACACACACACACACACACACACACACACACACACACACAAATGTGTTGTTCTTTTCCTGTACAGAGTGCCCTACCGAGAGCAAGTTCAGTTGTATGTTTAATACACTGGATAATTTCATGTTTATTCTGTGCTGCAATCACCAGACAATCTGAAATTAAGTTGCTTGGAACTATTTTTTTTCTCACTCAGCTTGTGTGCGTTCCATGCCGACAGGTTGAAAGTAGTTCACTCTTTTTGTTGATCTTGTTGCCTTTGTTGGTGAGAATTTCTAGCTTCTCTTCAATCCTGAGTCTCGTTTGCTTATGTTTGATTGCTACAAAACGTTCCATTATATTTCGTAGTTGACCATGCAGCTGTAGCTTACTTAAACCGTTGATCTGTTGAAGATCTTGTGAAGCTTGCTTTCGCGGGGGAAGTCTTTCTCTACCAGTTGTAGGAAATGTTTGCCAATGATGTTTTGACATTTTGTACTGAATGGCGGGTTGCACTATGTGTTTTTTCTTGGTCGCCTTTTCGTTGCTTTCCCACCTACAGATTTTGGTATGAATTGTGTGTTTTGAGGTCAAGGATTACATTTAAGAAGCTGACAGTTTTCAGGCTGGTCTCGACATATTTTTGAGAGATGAAATCGAACGATAGAAAACAATATGACATTCGACTTGCGAGTACCACGGAAATTTATTATTAAGTTAGAATACAATAGAATACAATATCAGAAACTTGTAACAATATTTCGAAAGCTCCAAAATCCAAAAAGAAGTTTGATAATTTGAAATTTTAATTCAAAGTAATTTGACAGAGTGAAAACTGAATACCTTAAACTAAGAAAAACCCGCACGTCTGGATTGAAACATTGTGTTTGATAAAGCCGCGCCGAAACTCTCAATAGACGAAATAACATTCTGGTTTACCGAGTGAGTGAGTGAGTGATTGAGTATGGATTTACGCCGCTTTTAGCAGTATTGCAGCAATATCACGGGAACACCAGAAATGGGCTTCACACATTGTACCCATGTGGGGAATCGACATCGGGTCTTCTTCGGTAACCTCTAGGCTACCCCACCGCCCCTCTGGTTCACGGAATTGACCAGAGTAATGTGGGATCAGATTGAGGAATAAGTTAGAATATTCTTTCGGGTCAACTTATAAATTGACGATGCCAGTTCAATTTCCATTGAAGGTGGATATCGGTTTTTGCAGATGATCGTTACGTAATAAGTGGGACTTTAATCGTAGATAAGACAAAAGTAACAGTGTTTGAGATATGGATTGAAGCTTGTTTTCAAAAGGGTTAACAATGAAGTTATATCAAATTATAAATATCTTGGCTTATAAGTTGTTAAAAACCTTGTACCTATTCAATTATATGGTTAGGATGTTCGATGATACGCCTATAGAATAAAAATTGAAAAGTCTCACAACAATTTCCTAACGCGCTACCTCTACGATGTTTAAAGAATATTCGTCACTTGCAGTTCAAGAAGAGCTGGGAAGAACACCAGTATGTGACAATGTTTTGGTCGCTGTTTTCAGTACTGATGTAGATCAGTTAGATTAATAACAGATACTCTTATGCCTGTTGTCATATACTCAAAACTTTCGATGGCGATGGTGAACGTAACTAGGTATCCAACATAAGACTGTCCCAAACATGATTCTGTGTATGGTGATGTTTCATCCACATATTTAAACAAAGCTGCCAGGATATTGAAATCCAGAACGGGCATTGCATTGTAAGAAAGTCTTGTTTCCTGCATGAGAACTCATCCTATAAATCACTGCTTGTAACTGAGAAATATCTGTCTGTGTTAGCTGTAATAGTGATCTCCTCACCTCTTTATGTTAATTCTGCTGTTTAGCTCATAAACGGAATGTACAGAAATTATAATCTTTCTGAAACGGACACCAATATAATTTCTTATTATCCGAGTACTTGGTACATTTTGAGAGAAATGATAACCCCAAATTATTACGTGTGTCAGCCCCTTGTGCATGTGAACACCATTATATATTAGCTGTGTAAACTATGTACCATGTTTCCTTTATTTATGAGTAAACGTCTTCTACTTCTTATACACACGCTATTGTGGAATCGTGATATGGTGTTTGTTGTTCCTGTTGGTTGGTTTTATAATTTTAGGGCGACGTGGGCCAATAAGAGGCCTATTTGCGCCCATTTGTTTTTCCTGTTATTCACTGGTGTTGTGTCCCTCTGATTAAGGTCTAATTACTAACGAGCTGACGTTTTCGATCAGAGTATGGAGTCATAACTACACAATGATATCCTCATACTTCCCCCAAGGCGTTGGTCAACGCGGTGAGCAACTTAGAAAATAACGTGAAATATGTTGCATTAAATAAATATTGCCACATTGACAATGAAATCAGTGAAAATAGGAACAGAGACATGTTTAAGAGGGATTTTATTTATTAAAAAAGAGAAAATTCTATCAAAATGATGTAAAGTTGTGATGGACAAAAAAGAAGCGGTGTTTATAGACCATGAAACACGTCTATGTACATGGGATGCATTGCAGTGAGAATCTAAAATAGTTGTATGATCTGTGATATGCCTGTCCAGCAGGCAACAAAAAGTCGGATCATGTAAATCTATCACAATGTGAAAATGTCTGCACAAGCTTTATGCTTGGAAAACGCCACCATCAATTGAGTGCAACTTTCCATATATGTCCCTTACTTCTGCATCACTACCATCAGCAGATATCACATATCCTCCCGGGAAGAGGCCTTTTGGGGGGACAAAGTCTCCTCTCCTGTATTTGGGCTTCATCATGTCTACCCTTCTCATGAATTGTTGAAAGTATTGTAAAAACATTGGGTCAGTGAACATGTTTGAGTACCCCATAAACTGCTGCATTGGATCGACAGTCTTTGGAGTATTAACAGTTGGAGCTGGGACGGGGACCTGTTGTGTCTGACCATTGTTTGTTTGACCTTGCTGACCTTGACCTGCATTTTGTGTTGGTGTCTGTCCCTGAACTTGTCCTTGATTCTTTGTATGTTGGGTCAGTGGCGGGTTTTGAGGTTTCGTCTGGGTTGGAAGAGGCTCAGGTTGAGGTTGACCTTGATTTTGGGCTGATTGAGGAGTTACTTCGGCTTGTGGAATTTGACCCGTTCCTAGTTGTTGCTGCTGCTGCTGTTGTTGTTGTTGTTGCTGTTGTTGCTGCTGCTGTTGTTGTTGCTGTTGACTATTAACCTGACCAGACCCTTTCATCATCACTGGATTCTTCAAGAGTGCCATAAGCGCTCGGATATCGAGATGGTTGTTGCCTGGCGGGAATAAATCTGAAAGAACCACAAAGAAGGTTTTACAGCGACACAATACTCAGCATTCTGTATGCTGATGTTCTTTTAATATCGTATTGTCACTGTATACTTTACTACATTAACGGTTTTCCCGACGTTAGATGCAGGCTGAAGGGTAATATGTCGAAGTAATCATGTACATCTCTAGTGACCGCCTCTGAAGGTAGACTAGACTGCCCGACAAGTACTAGGGCTAACAAGTACTAGGGCTAAAAAAGTACCGTTCGACTGTGTCAGTATTCTGTGTCCGAATGAGGCATCCCAAGGGCTCGCTGTCGTAAACCGGCATAGAGTAGACGAGTACTGAAATGCCCTAGTCATTTACACATAATCACGTGGTTGCACGTCGTAACATGAGTGAGTTAATCTTGAACACGAAATTACATCACACTTTACCCACCTATATTATTTGTAAAGACAAGCCACACCAACGAGTACACTCTCATGACAGAATATACATTTTATGTCTTGACCATGTACAAAACGTACCTGGTGGTGGCTGGTTTACAAAACGCCTGGAACCTGCAAATAGAACAGGAATGAATACATCTCAGGAAATAGAACCTCTTTTATGAATGTATTATAAGTCAACGCCGATTATCAGCCAAATCAGAATCCATTAGGCGCAAAAGGCAAAACAGTTGTGGAAGTAACATTAATGGACTACTGAAATTCAGTGATGACACACAGGTGTTCCCGTAAACGGGGATATTATGTTACATGGGGATAATGTATGATGTTTCTTTCGCGGCATTAAACACATACACAACAACCCTACATAAATACAAGGTATTTTGCATCTACGATGTCAGAATACCATTAGGTTTTGTTTTAACATTAATTCACGCAACAGATAACAGACACAACTTGGTAACACTTACGGATATTTCTTCCTTGACTTGCACAGCATGTTGCCAAAAGAACTACGAGAATTTGAAGAGTATTCATTTTGCTGGAAGAAAATGATTGATTTTTACAAACAAACAAATTTGTTATGTAAATCCATCATACGTGTGGGGTGTTTCATCAACTAGGATCGCAGTCTATGTTGTAAAGAAAGGTATGGAATGTGATTTTACGTAGAACTTTTACGAGTTGATATGGTGTACTCTTGGTTATTAAGTCTTCGATTACACACTGACACGAACTGGAGACTTTTTAACACCCTCCGTTCCAGTAAAACAAATATAAGTGGAATTTTAACATTAATAACAAACCTTAATAAAAGAAACAGATGCAAGAAACTTTGGGGTGGCTTTCTGTTAATACTCAAATGTTCATTGTGTCTGCAACTGAGGGACAAACTTTCTCAGTATTACTATATTTCTTGCGAACATTCATACGAAATGTTACATGCTCAGATACATTCCTTGATCCGTGTTCCTAGCTAGCATGAACGTATTTTCACTTGTGACACTTGAAAT
This sequence comes from Haliotis rubra, assembly GCF_003918875.1. Taxonomy (NCBI): domain Eukaryota; kingdom Metazoa; phylum Mollusca; class Gastropoda; order Lepetellida; family Haliotidae; genus Haliotis; species Haliotis rubra. The sequence continues at coordinate 593,280 of NW_025766181.1, read as the reverse complement.
GGAAATAATTGTCGGTTTAATTTTAAGGATATTCTACAAAACATGTGATATTAGCATGGATATGTATTATGAAAAGCCAACGAAAATGTACTTACATGTGAGTCTGCAGAAATGCTGCCGCAATACGAAGGCAAATACTGGTGGACTGAAGATAGGATCGCTCGTATCCCCTTTTATACCAACATATCGGTAAGTGACGACGTAAAACTCTGCGCAAAACACGTCACTGCCACAATTTATGCACTGTTAATGTGATTCAGACACCGCTGTACCATACTTGACCTCACGAAAAGACATCTTCTCGCCTACGCTCACCACATTCTGTCAGATTGATGCTGGTAAACAATTTATCACCAGCGGCCTAAAAGCTCTGGAGTAACGTCACAACCCTGTCTAAGACCAGTGTTCTCCATATTAATACACTGTGTGCATATGTGCGACAATTTTATTTAATTCGATTATGCTAAAGGGGAAAATGTTTACATACCAACTTTTGTATCCATAAATGTCACTGGATCGTTTGGTCCAGATCCGATTATTTACACACCGCCTTCATATAAAGTGCGGCGTTAGACAGACAAACATTATGTGTATCACTTCTAATTTCCATTCAAACGCTTTCATAATTTTGATGGCCATTTCCGTTTAAAAGTGTATTCTGAGAGCAGAGTTTATTTCCTTTGTTTGATGATAGATCAGATACCATTACCAAATCTTCAGAATATAACATATTAACTTCTGTATCCCCCCGCCCTTTAACCCCCCACCCTTCTCACGGGAACGTTTGGTCCAGAGTGCGGCGTTAGACAACATTCAGTAAAATACCTGTGCAATGTTGTTTACAATGCCAATTTTTTAATGCAAAAACTAACATGATTGTTTTGTGCTTTCCATCACTTTCACTGTTTAACTGTTGACAAGATAATTAGGAATTGACACTTGGCCTTGAAGAGATGTGGTGTCACTTCGCAAATTCAGTAATCGTGTTTCTCCACCATTGGCGTTGATGCAGGTTTGACAACGACACTAAGCGATTTAAGAAAGCTTGGAGAATGTTGTTCCATGATATTGGGCTTGACGCACCATTTCAGCCCAAGCGTACCCAAAAGGGGACAGCTCCGGAGAAACATTTGGCCAGGAGTGTACCGCAATGTTCTGCTGTCTCAGGAAATCTGTGAACGTAGCGACATGGGGACGGGGATATCTTATGAAGATATCGCAGACCTGTCGGATTGCTATTGAACATGACAAGTTTCGTCCGACCTTGAGATGTGATGACTCCCCATTCCATAACGCTGTCAACGTTGAATAATGCACAAGTCAGCATACCGTTCATCTCGCCGTCTGTACACCCTTGCCCTGCCATCTGAGCTATCCAGATGAAAGCGCAACTCGTCAGTGAACAAAACACCATCCCAATCTGGTCTCCTGTAAAATAGATGATGTCTGCACCAGGCACGACGTGTCTGTCTGTGGCGTTGGAGCAAAATTGAATTGCAAGCCGTCGGGGCCCGATGTTGTGCTCCCTCAGTCGGTTCCGTACAGTTCTGGAACTGATTGGTCGTATTCCAGGTATGTTCCGAGCAGACAATCTGGCAGTCTGGACTCGATTCCATATATGGGTCAGCCGAATGTTGTTGTCTTGCTGACGTGACGTCACGCGTCGCGTGGATGGCCGGTCTGAGGCAAATCTCTCGTGTTCCCCATTATGTTGAAAACGTTTCCATAAAGACGTGTTTCGATGGACACCAAAATGTCTGGCCACTTCATTTTAGGCCATTCGAGTCTCCAGTAAACCCAAGGAACAGAGACGCTGATTTTCTGTAAACCGTAGCAAGGTTGAAATTAACGCGGTACCCATAACATTCAGAGGCAAGAGAATAATTAACCGCTCTTCAAATTTCAATATCAGGTGTGTGAACTTCAGGTGTCAAAAACCATACAAAAAGTAAGTAAGTTCATTGTGCACAAAGTGCACGTGCTACGGGCGATACGTGATAACAAAGTGCTTGCTGCATGTTTATTTAGGGTTATTTAAATTACTTTTCAAATAATTTTTATTTTATGTAGTTTTATGTTATGCACAGTTACTTTTGCTTTCCTGTGCGGAATGCTAACTGGCCAGTTGGCCTCAGCCAGCAAAGCTGAAATGTTTAGTTATTGTAGTTAATAACAACTTAAATACATGTATGTTCTGGTCTATTTGTAGTGGTTTTCTGGAAGTGTATGAGTAAAGAAGCAAACTCTCATTCCTCTTGTTTAAACAATTGTTTGCACCTGACATAGCTGGCCTACTTTATCTTAAACGTTTAGATAAGATGTCAGTTGCTCACTATTTCTCGGTTATGTATTTACACATCCACAAAGGAAATACGTGCGTGTTGTTAGATTGTCTACAGCAATCAAGGAATGTGTCTACGCAGCACTTCGTAACAAGAAAAAGCGAAGCGGCCATGTCCGCTGAATATGCTAGTACGGTCATTTACCGTCGTTATCAAAGTTAGTATGTAACTTAAAACAAGGAATGAACTGAAACCAGTATTATTGGTATTGGAATAAGCATGTGTTGAATTAACGTTTTGGCACAATTGTTATATTGTACACATATTGTGTTTGTTATTTCAATGACGACAAGTGTTCTTGGATATTTATTTTGGATAGAGTCTCGATACTATAGAAGCATGCTGGAGACAAAGTTAACATATTCTTTACATCAACGAATGATGATCCTTCAATATGCGTAGAAGAAACTTTCATCAATGATACTTAAAATTTCATATATGAAGTGTCGTTACCCTGGCCGTGATTTGGCCTTGTGGAGTTTCTCAGTGGGATAAATACTAAGCAGCAAAAGAAACGTCAGTTTGGAATTTAATGTATATTGTATTGATTGTATATTTTGACAACATCTCCAACTTTACTTGAGCAAAGACATTCCTTCCAAAACGTTTCATGCAACTCATGCTGCGCGGGCTGTTCACAAGGACCAGCCCTTTAAAATGCGCCCCCACAAACCTGGTTGAAACAACGTCAGCAGGATGCCGCGACTCATGATAGCCGAGAGGAACCAGGCGCTAGGAAGACTTGAAGCTGGCCACACTGCACAAGCCGTTGCCAATCACTTCAAGGTCAACGTTCGGACCATCTACAGGCTGCAGCAACGTTTCCGGGCCACCAGCACGACAAATGATCGCCCCCGTACTGGCGGACCAAGGGTGACCACAAGACGACAAGACTGCCATGCTGTGCGACAGCATGTACAGAATCCCTTCATGCAGGCATCCGAAACAGCACGCCAAACAGTGGGAACACACGGAAGACCAATCAGTACTGATACAGTACGCCGACGTCTTAACAGCGGGGACCTCCAATGCCGTAGACCTTACCGTGGACCTATCCTCACTCCTCGTCATCGGTGTGAACGTCTACAGTTTGCCTTACAACACCAAAACTGGCGATACAGGCAATAGAGAACTGTTCTGTTCACAGATGAGAGTCGGTACTGCGTATCAACTGCAGATGGCAGAACAATAATATGGCGTCGACGTGGCCAGCGTTACTCGGACCAAAGAGGCTCATGGGAAGGTGCAAGTATCATGGTATGGGGTGGAATAGGCCTGAACCAGAGAGTGGGTTCTGTGGTGTTCCAGAACCCTTGGTCCAGGGAGAGGAGGTGGCATCACAGCAGTGCGTTACATCGACCAAGCTCTCAGACCCTACGTCATACCACATTTCGCACGTCACCGGAACAACATTTTCAAGCATGATAAGGCCTCAGACCACAATTATTTTCCTTCTTTGCTATCTACAGTGACATGCCAGTGCACCATAATTAATATCGGTCGTAGGCTGTTCTCCTGTTGCATGCTCACCAACCTGCCACTTGTCACTTAATCGGCAAAATATGAGCCTGGATCGACCATGTCGATTTTGCTGTATCCACTGTAAACAATGGTCACCGGAAGTTACGAGCCGAAACACACCAGACAGCCTTGAACTTGGGGTCAAATCAAGGAAGGCTGGTGTCAATACCATGAGTAGATTGTGGACCCAAAAAAATTTTGCAATAAAGTACAATGTCTTACCTTTCATTTAAGCTATCACAAGTCACCCTGAAAAAATCAGCACAAGCAGAACAGCCCATTTAAACAAGGCACTATATTCTCATATTTTACTTCCGGTCATGGTAAAAGTTAAGGGGGTAACTGTGGTCTGAGGCCTATCAGGACACCAAAAGTCTGCAAATTAAATATAACTTAATCAATACTAAGCCCAGACACAATGTAAGGCTCACAGAAAATTTGAAAGCCCTAACTCATACACAACTTGACTTATACTGCTTTTACTCCATGCTGTATCTCTGGCATTTGAGTGTTAATTTTGGGCATGAATTAATTTCAAACACAATTCTAATTTGTCTATAACTCCATAACCAGGTGGAAATTGACAAAAACATCAAGTGTTCCTCTTTGTTATTGCATGTGCTATCAAAGGACAATGGTTTCAGTCCATTAAAGCATTTTTTTCATTTTTTCTCTATTTTTATATACATACATGCATTTTATACTAAAATAATTCCATTAAAGTTCATATTTTTCAACAAAAATGAAAATTGAAACTGTTAAATTTGTATTCATTAGAAAGCCCTATCTTTCCTCGTTAAATTGATTGGCTGCACAAGTAGCTGAGTACAGCCAATCAAGTGCAGCGAAGTCACCAAGCATGTCCACTCTCACCTGACACCTGGCCAATACGCGACAAAGTGTCAGTAGGTGTGTATGGCTCAACTGCGATTTACACCAGTGGCGCAAGACATGTGTATGTCTTGAGTTTCCAATACATTTTCTAATACATATACCTGCTTGTCAGTGCCAGTGACAACACACAGAGATGGGATATATAAGTACATGCTGTGCTCAGAGCTCATTAGTTCTATTCGACACAATCACGATGAAAGGCGACCGCAAGAGAATCAAGTCACAGTTCAGCAAAGGCCATACTCCCTGGAACAAAGGTCTCACCCTTGAATCGGAAGAGTCGGAAAGTGCCGCTCCACCCCAGATACCCAGGACAGTCACTAGGTTGAGTGCAGAAGACTTCTCCCCTGGTCACCAAGTCAAGGCTGGATGGCACTGGGCTGTCAACACCTGACTGCGATGGCATCTCTACTTCAGTGAGGCTGCTGCGTCCCACTTCAACGAGCAAGCATGACCTGAAACAAGAGTCAAGCAAAGATGACTTGGAGGGTATGCGACTAGTCGACAATGAAAAGGTGGCCGAAGCATGGAACACAGCTCTGCGACTGCATTGGTCAACATCCAGTGACTGTGACGACCCTCAGCTGCAGATAGCCAAGGAGAGAAAATGGGGAGCATGCTGGAAAATAACACTGAAATGTGTCACATGTGACTTTGTAGCACCTGAAATGAAGTTATACAAAGAAATCGAGACGGGTAAACCTGGGCCAAACCCAGCAGCACCCAACGTGGGACTTGCCTTGGGTCTACAGGACACACCTATAGGAAATACGAGAGCGAGGTTACTGATGGCCAACATGGACATTCCACCCCCATGCAGGAGCAGTATGCAGAGGACCTCCAACAAGGTGGCTAAGGCTGTAACTGAACTTAACACTAAGGATATGGCAGAAAAGGTGGAGTTAGTGAAGGAAGTTAATCGAAAGAGGGGTACTGAGCCGTGTGAGATGAACATTGCTATGGATGGCCGATACAACTCGACAACAATAGCAAGCAGGAAGAAGCCAGGGCAGAATGCATCACAAGCAATCGGCATCGCCTGCGAAACTGTTACTGACAAGAAGTTCATCGTCAGTGCGTCATTCCAGAATAAGCTCTGCTGGACTGGTGCCTGGCTGAAAGGAAAAGGCATGGATGTGAAATGTCCAGGGGGGGCACCCAGACTGTACTGCGAACATGTCGGCCTTCACTCCATTCTCTGAGTTCAAAATGGGAGAGGACATTGGTAATCAGCTCGCACTACAGGGTGTACTCATAAAGTATGCCACAACCGATGGGGATTCGAAGTCTGCAGATGGAGTAGACAAAGCTCTCAAAGTGTTGGACCCAATGTGGAAGGTGCAAAGGCTAGCTGACCCAACCCACTTGGCTCAAGGACAGTTCCGACAATGTTACAGAGCTGATTTTAACCCAGATATGTTCCCCGGCACTACTCGTACACATAAAATGGAAGCAAAGAAGGTGCTGAGCCAGGATGTCAAAGCACGGTGCAGCCTGATACTAAAAGAACTCATGAAAGATCATGCAGGTGACATGAAAACACTTCGTAGTATCTTACCAAGAGTGCTCGAAGCAACCCTCAAGTGCTACAGCGGCGACTGCTCCAGGTGTGCCCGGTACTCAGTTGTGTGTAGAGGAGGTGTAACAAACAGCTGGTGGCAGCGATCCATGTTCCTCGGCTGCAACAGTATCACTCATTTCAATATGGATGACAATGATAAACACTTGCTTAATGAAATTCTCAAAATGAAGTTAAGTGTAGAAGTGGTGGAACAAATGAAACTGTACACAGACACACAGAAATGTGAAGCTGCCAATCGATCACTGAGTATTTCTTTGCCAAAGAATGTAAACTTTTCAAGGAACATGATTGGGAGGGCTTCTTCCACAATTCACAGGCTCAACAATGGCCCTGGGACATCAGCAATCGACAAGTGCGACCATTCTGGGGTGAAACTTTCAAGCCGAGCTGTGCGGTCACTTGAACAAATGGACAAGGAGGCTACCTATCACAAAGACTATCAGAAAAGCCCCAGTGTTGTGAAAAGGAAACTTACACAGCATGGAAGCAAGATCTGTGAACATTTGAAGTCTAAACAGACTGACAAGCAGAGTGGGGACTACAGAAAGGGTCAGTTAGACCCTGTACCGTGTTTCAGCAAAAACCATGAACATTCTTATTCAAAATATTGAAAATGTGCAGTGATGCTGCAGAACTGTATGTGCTAATTACTTCCTAAAGACAGATACTGTGTAACTTTAAGTTTAAATACATCATAATGTCTCTAAAGCTATGTGTTGTGAATAAATGCTATGTCACAACTAACTGTGACTGTGGTGAAAATCAGGAAATATGAATAAAATTTTACTATATTATTTGATATAGTATTTTTCATATACTTTGCCTTTGTTTTTCTGTTCTCCTATGACTTCAATGCCAAAAGGCAATCTGGGAAAGGTGCATGGCCTTTACACACACCCCTGTTTACACAGGCCACTCTGTCTGCATTTATGCTGTGTGGTTCAGCAGACAGGTGTTCGACATAGGTGCATTTACTGTTGTGGCACAAATGGCTGATGTCGTAATCACCTATGTCGAAGTTTTCCCTGTGTACTATAAAACTCAGCCTGTGAGCATGAGTAGTACGCCACTGGTAGGCTATGGGGCAAAAATACCGCAACACACCCCATACCCACTGTGCTTGCATGCTCCAGTCCACATATGACATATGCCATTTTCCACACTGAGGACTGAATTCTTCACAAACTTGGCTCTATATCTTTGGAAAAAGGCTTGAATATTAGCCATTTTAGGTATCACATGCATCTATAAGGCACGTGCGGTGTAGTGATACATACATTCACCATAATTGAACCAATATGTCTAAATATGATGCGTCCGCTCACTCACTAAAACAATATGCAATCAGAAAACTGAAATAAATTCATAAAAAATGTAAAAAAAAATATTTTCAGTTGAAAACACATGTATACATATTTCAAATGCTCCTGGCAGTAAATATGCAAAGTTTCAAGTGAATATTTTGAAAAATAACAGACATATAGCAAATTAAACACTTGCACTACCTTCACCATATCAGGACACCAAAAAAGTCTGCAAATTAAATAAAACTTAATCAATACTAAGCCCAGACACTATGTAAGGCTCACAGAAAATTTGAAAGCCCTAACTCATACACAACTTGACTTATACTGCTTTTACTCCATGCTGTATCTCTGGCATTTGAGTGTTAATTTTGGGCATGAATTAATTTCAAACACAATTCTAATTTGTCTATAACTCCATAACCAGGTGGAAATTGACAAAAACATCAAGTGTTCCTCTTTTGTTATTGCATGTGCTATCAAAGGACAATGATTTCAGTCCATTAAAGCATTTTTTTTCATTTTTTTCTCTATTTTTATATACATACATGCATTTTATACTAAAATAATTCCATTAAAGTTCATATTTTTCAACAAAAATGAAAATTGAAACTGTTAAATTTGTATTCATTAGAAAGCCCTATCTTTCCTCGTTAAATTGATTGGCTGCACAAGTAGCTGAGTACAGCCAATCAAGTGCAGCGAGTCACCAAGCATGTCCACTCTCACCTGACACCTGGCCAATACGCGACAAAGTGTCAGTAGGTGTGTATGGCTCAACTGCGATTTACACCAGTGGCGCAAGACATGTGTATGTCTTGAGTTTCCAATACATTTTCTAATACATATACCTGCTTGTCAGTGCCAGTGACAACACACAGAGATGGGATATATAAGTACATGCTGTGCTCAGAGCTCATTAGTTCTATTCGACACAATCACGATGAAAGGCGACCGCAAGAGAATCAAGTCACAGTTCAGCAAAGGCCATACTCCCTGGAACAAAGGTCTCACCCTTGAATCGGAAGAGTCGGAAAGTGCCTCTCCACCCCAGATACCCAGGACAGTCACTAGGTTGAGTGCAGAAGACTTCTCCCTGGTCACCAAGTCAAGGCTGGATGGCACTGGGCTGTCAACACCTGACTGCGATGGCATCTCTACTTCAGTGAGGCTGCTGCGTCCCACTTCAACGAGCAAGCATGACCTGAAACAAGAGTCAAGCAAAGATGACTTGGAGGGTATGCGACTAGTCGACAATGAAAAGGTGGCCGAAGCATGGAACACAGCTCTGCGACTGCATCGGTCAACATCCAGTGACTGTGACGACCCTCAGCTGCAGATAGCCAAGGAGAGAAAATGGGGAGCATGCTGGAAAATAACACTGAAATGTGTCACATGTGACTTTGTAGCACCTGAAATGAAGTTATACAAAGAAATCGAGACGGGTAAACCTGGGCCAAACCCAGCAGCACCCAACGTGGGACTTGCCTTGGGTCTACAGGACACACCTATAGGAAATACGAGAGCGAGGTTACTGATGGCCAACATGGACATTCCACCCCCCATGCAGGAGCAGTATGCAGAGGACCTCCAACAAGGTGGCTAAGGCTGTAACTGAACTTAACACTAAGGATATGGCAGAAAAGGTGGAGTTAGTGAAGGAAGTTAATCGAAAGAGGGGTACTGAGCCGTGTGAGATGAACATTGCTATGGATGGCCGATACAACTCGACAACAATAGCAAGCAGGAAGAAGCCAGGGCAGAATGCATCACAAGCAATCGGCATCGCCTGCGAAACTGTTACTGACAAGAAGTTCATCGTCAGTGCGTCATTCCAGAATAAGCTCTGCTGGACTGGTGCCTGGCTGAAAGGAAAAGGCATGGATGTGAAATGTCCAGGGGGGGCACCCAGACTGTACTGCGAACATGTCGGCCTTCACTCCATTCTCTGAGTTCAAAATGGGAGAGGACATTGGTAATCAGCTCGCACTACAGGGTGTACTCATAAAGTATGCCACAACCGATGGGGATTCGAAGTCTGCAGATGGAGTAGACAAAGCTCTCAAAGTGTTGGACCCAATGTGGAAGGTGCAAAGGCTAGCTGACCCAACCCACTTGGCTCAAGGACAGTTCCGACAATGTTACAGAGCTGATTTTAACCCAGATATGTTCCCCGGCACTACTCGTACACATAAAATGGAAGCAAAGAAGGTGCTGAGCCAGGATGTCAAAGCACGGTGCAGCCTGATACTAAAAGAACTCATGAAAGATCATGCAGGTGACATGAAAACACTTCGTAGTATCTTACCAAGAGTGCTCGAAGCAACCCTCAAGTGCTACAGCGGCGACTGCTCCAGGTGTGCCCGGTACTCAGTTGTGTGTAGAGGAGGTGTAACAAACAGCTGGTGGCAGCGATCCATGTTCCTCGGCTGCAACAGTATCACTCATTTCAATATGGATGACAATGATAAACACTTGCTTAATGAAATTCTCAAAATGAAGTTAAGTGTAGAAGTGGTGGAACAAATGAAACTGTACACAGACACACAGAAATGTGAAGCTGCCAATCGATCACTGAGTATTTCTTTGCCAAAGAATGTAAACTTTTCAAGGAACATGATTGGGAGGGCTTCTTCCACAATTCACAGGCTCAACAATGGCCCTGGGACATCAGCAATCGACAAGTGCGACCATTCTGGGGTGAAACTTTCAAGCCGAGCTGTGCGGTCACTTGAACAAATGGACAAGGAGGCTACCTATCACAAAGACTATCAGAAAAGCCCCAGTGTTGTGAAAAGGAAACTTACACAGCATGGAAGCAAGATCTGTGAACATTTGAAGTCTAAACAGACTGACAAGCAGAGTGGGGACTACAGAAAGGGTCAGTTAGACCCTGTACCGTGTTTCAGCAAAAAACCATGAACATTCTTATTCAAAATATTGAAAATGTGCAGTGATGCTGCAGAACTGTATGTGCTAATTACTTCCTAAAGACAGATACTGTGTAACTTTAAGTTTAAATACATCATAATGTCTCTAAAGCTATGTGTTGTGAATAAATGCTATGTCACAACTAACTGTGACTGTGGTGAAAATCAGGAAATATGAATAAAATTTTACTATATTATTTGATATAGTATTTTTCATATACTTTGCCTTTGTTTTTCTGTTCTCCTATGACTTCAATGCCAAAAGGCAATCTGGGAAAGGTGCATGGCCTTTACACACACCCCTGTTTACACAGGCCACTCTGTCTGCATTTATGCTGTATGGTTCAGCAGACAGGTGTTCGACATAGGTGCATTTACTGTTGTGGCACAAATGGCTGATGTCGTAATCACCTATGTCGAAGTTTTCCCTGTGTACTATAAAACTCAGCCTGTGAGCATGAGTAGTACGCCACTGGTAGGCTATGGGGCAAAAATACCGCAACACCCCATACCCACTGTGCTTGCATGCTCCAGTCCACATATGACATATGCCATTTTCCACACTGAGGACTGAATTCTTCACAAACTTGGCTCTATATCTTTGGAAAAAGGCTTGAATATTAGCCATTTTAGGTATCACATGCATCTATAAGGCACGTGCGGTGTAGTGATACATACATTCACCATAATTGAACCAATATGTCTAAATATGATGCGTCCGCTCACTCACTAAAACAATATGCAATCAGAAAACTGAAATAAATTCATAAAAATGTAAAAAAAATATTTTCAGTTGAAAACACATGTATACATATTTCAAATGCTCCTGGCAGTAAATATGCAAAGTTTCAAGTGAATATTTTGAAAAATAACAGACATATAGCAAATTAAACACTTGCACTACCTTCACCATATCAGGCCTCAGACCACAATTATTTTCCTTCTTTGCTATCTACAGTGACATGCCAGTGCACCATAATTAATATCGGTCGTAGGCTGTTCTCCTGTTGCATGCTCACCAACCTGCCACTTGTCACTTAATCGGCAAAATATGAGCCTGGATCGACCATGTCGATTTTGCTGTATCCACTGTAAACAATGGTCACCGGAAGTTACGAGCCGAAACACACCAGACAGCCTTGAACTTGGGGTCAAATCAAGGAAGGCTGGTGTCAATACCATGAGTAGATTGTGGACCCAAAAATTTTGCAATAAAGTACAATGTCTTACCTTTCATTTAAGCTATCACAAGTCACCCTGAAAAATCAGCACAAGCAGAACAGCCCATTTAAACAAGGCACTATATTCTCATATTTTACTTCCGGGTCATGGTAAAAGTTAAGGGGGTAACTGTGGTCTGAGGCCAGGCCGAACACAGACGATTTATTGCGTCAGGCCTTTCACAGAGTGTGGTTCCAGGTGCCAATGGCCTTCATCAATCGATTGGTGCACCCCATGCATAGACGCTGTGCTGCAGTTATTGCCGCTCGTGATGGTCACACTAGATACTGAAGTCAAGAGTCTGAATGGACTGCAAACGTTCACGTAATGTCTTGAAATACTGCTGAGTTGTTCACTGATGTGTCAAGATATTGTACATAAAAAATGGTTTTGATCCGCTTATTGTGTCCATTTCTGTAATGATTTGATTACAGTGCCTATCAAATTTTGAATTCGTACTGACTTTTTTTTTGCTGCTGAGTATAGTATATGCCATCATGTACTAGATTTATTTATTCATTTATTTATTTATTTATGTATTTATTGAAATGTACAGTAGCATATTGGTGTATTTTAATTTGACCTTTCTATATTAACACATCTTTATGAAATCATTTCAAATTTAACTATCACCGTTAAAAAAAAGTCATGTATATTCCGTTAACAAAATTCAAACACATCTGAATGAAAAGTTACCTTACTTCCGATAGTACCTCAGTAAACATACTAAATTTGAAAGTAGAAAGTCAATATTTATTAAACTGTAGGCTACATACAACAGACCAGGAACTATTGTCGATTTTACCAAAAACATTTTGGTTTTGATATTCTCCTAAATAGATCATAACATATCGAATGTACACTAAAAGTAATCTTTCTGAAACGGCAACCAATATAATTTCGCTTTACTTGGTCCATTTTGAGAGAAAACTTAATCCCAAACATTTCGTTAGGAATTATGTGTCAGCTTCTGGTGTATGTAACGCCACTATATATTAGCTGTTGAAACTATGTACCATGTTGCCTTTATTCAAGAATAAACGTCGTCCACTTCTTATGCACATGATATTGTGGAATCCTCAAATGGGTGTTTGTTGTGGGTGTTATTCATTGGACTTGGGTCCTTCTGATGAATGCAGTTTTCTATCAGAGTATAGAGACTGAACGCTGCATCATAACTATACAATAATATCCTCATACTTCCCCAAAGGCGTTGGCCAACGCGGTGAGCAAATTAGAAAATGACATGAAAAAGGTAAGTACATGAAATAAATATTGCAATATTGACAATGAAAGAATAAACACGAATATGTTTAGTAGAGATTTTATTTATCAAAAAAGAACAAAATTCTATCAAAATGATGTAAAGTTGTGATGGACAAAGATGAAGCGGTGTTTATAGACCATGAAACACGTCCATGTACATGGGATGCATTGCAGTGAGAATCTAAAGTAGTTGTATGATCTGTGATATGCCTGTCCAGCAGGCTACAAAAAGTCGGATCATGTAATTCTATCACAATGTGAAAATGTCTGCACAAGCTTTATGCTTGGAAAATGCCACCATCAATTGAGTGCAACTTTCCATATATGTCCCTCACTTCTGCATCACTACCATCAGCAGATATCACATATCCTCCCGGGAAGAGGCCTTTTGGGGGGATAAAGTCTCCTCTCCTGTATTTGGGCTTCATCCTGTCTACCCTTCTCATGAATTGTTGAAAGTATTGTAAAAACATTGGGTCGGTGAACATGTTTGAGTACCCCATACGCTGCTGCATTGGATCGACAGTCTTTGGCGTATTGGCAGTTGGAGCTGGAAAGGGGGCCTGTTGTGTCTGACCATTGTTTGTTTGACCTTGCTGACCTTGACCTGCATTTTGTGTTGGTGTCTGTCCCTGAACTTGTCCTTGATTCTTTGTATGTTGGGTCAGTGGCGGGTTTTGAGGTTTCGTCTGGTTAGGAAGAGGCTCAGGTTGAGGTTGACCTTGATTTTGGGCTGATTGAGGAGTTACTTCGGCTTGTGGAATTTGACCCGTTCCTAGTTGTTGTTGCTGCTGCTGTTGTTGTTGTTGTTGCTGTTGTTGCTGCTGCTGTTGTTGTTGCTGTTGACTATTAACCTGACCAGACCCTTTCATCATCACTGGATTCTTCAAGAGTGCCATAAGCGCTCGGATATCGAGATGGTTGTTGCCTGGCGGGAATAAACCTGGAAGAACCACAAAGAAGGTTTTACAGCGACACAATACTCAGCATTCTGTATGCCTATGTTCTTTTAATATCGTATTGTCACTGTATAATTTATTACATTTCCAGTTTTCCCGGCGTTATATGCAGGCTGAAGGGTAATATGTCGAAGTAATCACGTACATCTCTAGTGACCGCCTCTAAAGGTAGACTAGACTGTCCGACAAGTACTAGGGCTAAGAAGCATTAGGGCTAAACAAAAGTACCATTGGACTGTGTCAGTATTCTGTGTCCGAATGAGGTATCCCAAGGGGTCGCTGTCGTAAACCGGCATAGAGTAGACGAGTACAGAAATGCCCTAGTCATGTACACATAATCACGTGGTTGCACGTCGTAACATGAGTGAGTTAATCTTGAACACGAAGTTACATCACACTTTACCCACCTATATTATTTGTAAAGACAAGCCACACCAACGAGTACACTCGCTCGATTATCGATACGCAATTTTCCTTATTCTCATGACAGAATATACATTTGATATCTTGACCATGTATAAAACGTACCTGGTGGTGGCTGGTTTACAAAACGCCTGGAACCTGCAAATAGAACAGGAATAAAATCATCTCAGGAAATAGAACCTCTTTTATGAATGTATTATAAGTCAACGCCGATTATCAGCCAAATCAAAATCCATTAGGCGCAAAAGGCAAAACAGTTGTGGAAGTAACATTAATGGACTACTGAAATTCAGTGATGACACACAGGTGTTCCCGTAAACGGGGATATTAAGTTACATGGGGATAATGTATGATGTTTCTTTCGCGGCATTAAACACATACACAACAACCCTACATAAATACAAGGTATTTTACATGTACGATGTCAGAATAATACCATTTGGTTTTGTTTTAACATTATTTCGCGCAATTTGTCAACTTGGTAACACTTACGGATATTTCTTCCTTGACTTGCACAGCATGTTGCCATAAGAACTACGAGAATTTGAAGAGTATTCATTTTGCTGGAAGAAAATGATTGATTTTTACAAACAAACACATTTGTTAATGTAAATCCATCATACGTGTGGGGTGTTTCATCAACTAGGATCGCAGTCTATGTTGTAAAGAAAGGTATGGAATGTGATTTTACTTAGAACTTTTATCAGGGCAGATCAATTCGTTTTAATGTGCAGTTCATATAGTCATCTCTTGGTTATTAAGTCTTCGATTATACACTGACACGAACTGGAGACTTTTTAACACCCTCCGTTCCAGGAAAACAAATATAAGTGGAATTTTAACATTAATAACAAACCTTAATAAAGGAAACCGATGCAAGAAACTTTGGGGTGGCCTTCTTTTAATACTCAAATGTTCATTGTGTCTGCAATTGAGGGGCAAACTTTCTCAGCATTACTATATTTCTTGCGAACTTTCATACGAAATGTTACATGCTCAGATACATTCCTTGATCCGTGTTCCTAGCTAGCATGAAAGTATTTTCACTTGTGACACTTGAAATGGAAATACTTGTCGGTTTAATTTTAAGGATATTCTACAAAACAGGTGATATTAGCATGGAGATGTATTATGAAAAGCCAACGAAAATGTGCTTACATGTGAGTCTGCAGAAATGCTGCCGCAATACGAAGGCAAATACTGGTGGACTGAAGATAGTATCGCTCGTATCCCTTTTTTATACAAAAATATCGGTAAGTGACGACGTAAAACTCTGCGCAAAACACGTCACTGCCACAATTTATGCACTGTTAATGTGATTCAGACACCGCTGTACCATACTTGACCTCACGAAAAGACATCTTCTCGCCTACGCTCACCACATTCTGTCAGATTGATGCTGGTAAACAGTTTATCACCAACGGCCTAAAAGCTCTGGGGTAACGTCACAACCCTGTCTAAGACCAGTGTCCTCCATATTAATACACTGTGTGCATATGTGCGACAATTTTATTTAATTCGATTATGCTAAAGGGGAAAATGTATACATACCAACTTTTGTATCCATAAACGTCACTGGATCGTTTGGTCCAGACCCGATTATTTACACACCACCATCATATAGAGTGCGGCGTTAAACAGACAAACATTATGTGTATCACTTCTAATTGCCATTCAAACACTTTCATAATTTTGATCGCCATTTCCGTTTAAAAGTGTATTCTGAGAGCAGAGTTCATTTCCTTTGCTTGATGATAGATCAGATACCATTACCAAATCTTCAGAATATAACATTTCATCTTCGGCATATAACATATTAACTTCTATATCCCCCCGCCCTTTATCCCTCACCCTTCTCATGGGAACGTTTGGTCCAGAGTGCGGCGTTAGACAACATTCAGTCAAATACATGTGCAATGTTGTATGCAATGCCAATTTTTTAATGCAAAAATTAACATGATTGTTTTGTTATTTCCATCACTTTCACTGTTTAACTGTTGACAAGATAATTGACACTTGGCCTTGAAGAGATGTGGTGTCACTTTGCAAATTCAGTATCGTGTGTGTCCACCATTGGCGTTGATGCAGGCTTGACAACAACAACTCATAGACGACACTAAGAGATTTAAGAAAGCTTGGATAATGTTGGTCCATGGTTTTGGGCTTGCAAGAACGTCGCACAATTTCAGCCCAAGCGTACCCTAAAGGGGACAGCTCCGGAGAAACAGTTGGCCAGGAGTGTACCGCAATGTTCTGCTGTCTCAGGAAATATGTCACAGTAGCGACATGGGGACGGGCATTATCTTATCAAGATATCGCAGACCTGTCGGATTGCCATTAAAAATGACAAGCTCCGTCCGACCTTGAGATGTGATGACTCCCCATTCCATAACGCTGTCAACGTGGAACAATGCACAAGTCAGCATACCGTTCATTTCGCCGTCTGTACACCCTTGCCCTGCCATCTGAGCTATCCAGATGAAAGCGCAACTCGTCAGTTAACAAGGCACCATCCCAATCTTGTCTCCTGTCACGTAGATGATGTCTGCAACAGGCAAGACATGTCTGTCTGTGGCGTTGGAGCAAAATTGAATTGCAAGCCGTCGGGGCCCGATGTTGTGCTCCCTCAGTCGGTTCCGTACAGTTCTGGAACTGATTGGTCGTATTCCAGGAATGGTCGGAGCAGACAAACTGGCAGTCTTGATTCGATTCCATATATGGGTCAGCCGAATGTGGTTGTCTTGCTGACGTGACGTCACGCGTCGCGTGGACGGCCGGTCCGAGGCAAATCTCTCGTGTTCCCATTATGTTGAAAACGTTTCCATAGAGACGTGTTTCGATGGACACCAAAATGTCTGGCCACTTCATTTTAGGCCATTCCAGTCTCCAGTATACACACGGAACAGAGATGCTGATTTTCTGTAAGCCGTAGCATGACGTAAGCGCAGTTTAGGTTGAAATTAACGCATTATCCATGACATTCAGAGGCAAGAGAATAATTAACCGTTCTTCAAATTTCAATATCAGGTGTGTGAACTTCAGGTGTCAAAAACCATACAAAAAGTAAGTAAGTTCATTGTGCACAAAGTGCACGTGCTACGGGCGATAAGTGATAACAAAGTGCTTGCTGCATGTTTATTTAGGGTTATTTTAAATACTTTTCAAATAACTTTTTATTTTATGTAGTTTTATGTTATGCAGAGTTACTTTTGCTTTCCTGTGCGGAATGCTAACTGGCCAGTTGACCTCAGCCAGCAAGCTGAGTTGGTTAGTTATTCTAGTTAATAACAACTTAAATACATGTATGTTCTGGTCTATTTGTAGTGGTTTTCTGGAAGTGTATGAGTAAAGAAGCAAACTCTCATTCCTCTTGTTTAAACAATTGTTTGCACCTGACATAGTTGGTCTACTTTATCTTAAACGTTTAGAGAAGATGTTAGTTGCCCACTATTTGTCGGTTATGTATATACACATCCACAAAGGAAATGCGTGCGTGTTGTTAGATGGTTTACCGCAATCATGGGATGTGTCTACGCAGCTCATCCTAACAAGAAAAAGCAAAGCGGCCATGTCCACTGAATATGCTAGTACGGTCATTTACCGTCGTTATCAAAGTTACTATGTAATTTAAAACAAGGAATGAACTGAAACCAGTATTATTGGTATTGGAATAAGCATGTGTTGAATTAACGTTTTGGCACAATTGTTATATTGTACACATATTGTGTTTGTTATTTCAATGACGACAAGTGTTCTTGGATATTTATTTTGGATAGAGTCTCGATACTATAGAAGCATGTTGGGGACAAAGTTAACATATTATTTACATCAACGAATAATGATCCTTCAACATGCGTAGAAGACATTTTCATCAATGATACTTAAAATTTCATATATAAAGTGTCGTTACCCTGGCCGTTATGTGGCCTTGTGGAGTTTCTCAGTGGGATAAATACTAAGCAGCAAAAGAAACGTCAGTTTGGAATTTAATGTATATTGTATTGATTGTATATTTTGACAACATCTCCAACTTTACCTGAGCAAAGACATTCCTTCCCAAACTTTTCATGCAACTCATGCTGCACGTGCTGTTCACAAGGACCAGCCCTATAAAATGCACCCCCCAAACCTGGTTGAAACATTCACATTACAACGTCAGCAGGATGCCGCGACTCATGATAGCTGATAGGAACCAGGCGCTAGGAAGACTTGAAGCTGGCCACACTGCACAAGCCGTTGCCAATCACTTCCAGGTCAGATGAGAGTAGGTACTGCGTATCAACTGCAGATGGCAGAACAAGAATATGGCGACGACGTGGCCAGCGTTACTCGGACCAAGGTATTAAGGAAAGCGACTCATGGGGAGGTGCAAGTATCATGGTATGGGGTGGAATAGGCCTGAACCAGAGAAAGGATGCTGTGGTGTTCCAGAACCTTGGTCCAGGGAGAGGAGGCGGCATCACAGCAGTGCGCTACATCGACCAAGCTCTCAGACCCCGAGTCATACCACATTTCGCACGTCACCGGAACAACATTTTCAAGCATGATAACGCACGGGCTCATACTGCCAGAGCTACACGGAACTTCCTACAGCAGAACGGTGTCAGCATTATGCAGTGGCCAGCCCTTAGTCCTGATTTAAACCCAATTGAACATCTTTGGGATGAAATTCAGCGGAGTCTGAATAATGTCATACCAAGGCCGAACACAGACGATCTTCTGCGCCAGGCCTTTCACAGAGTGTGTTTCCAGGTGCCAGTGGCCTTCATCAATCGATTGGTGCACCCCATGCATAGACGCTGTGCTGCAGTTATTGCCGCTCGTTGTGGTCACACTAGATACTGAAGTCAAGAGTCTGAATGGACTGCAAACGTTCACGTAATGTCTTGAAGTTATTCTGCTGAGTTATTCACTGATGTGTCAAGATATTGTACACAAAAAATGGTTTTGATCCGCTTATTGTGTCCATTTCCGTAATGATTTGATTACAGTGCCTATCAAATTTTGAATTCGTACTGACATTTTTTTTGCTGCTGACTATAGTATATGCCATCATGTACTAGATTTATTTATTTATTTATTTATGTATTTATTGAAATGTACAGTAGCATATTGGTGTATTTTAATTTGACCTTTCTATATTAACCTTTATGAAATCATTTCAAATTTAACTATCAGCGTTAAAATAAAGTCATGTATATTCCGTTATCAAAATTCAAACACATCTGAATGAAAAGTTACCTTACTCAATGTTCCGATAGTACCTCAATAGAAGACATACTAAATTTAAAAGTAGAAAGTTAATATTTATTAAACTGTAGGCTACATACAACAGACCAGGAACTATTGTCGATTTTATTAAAAACATTTTGGTTTTCATATTCTCCTAAATAGATCATAACATATCGAATGTACACTAAAAGTAATCTTTCTGAAACGGAAACCAATATAATTTCGCTTTACTTGGTCCATTTTGAGAGAAAACTTAATCCCAAATCATTTCGTTAGGAATTATGCGTCAGCTTCTGGTGCATGTGAACACCACTATATATTAGCTGTTGAAACTATGTACCATGTTGCCTTTATTCAAGAATAAACGTCGTCCACTTCTTATGCACATGATATTGTGGAATCCTCAAATGGGTGTTTGTTGTGTGTGTTATTCATTGGTGTTGTGTCCTTCTGATGAATGCAGTTTTCTATCAGAGTATAGAGACTGAACGCTGCATCATAACTATACAATAATATCCTCATACTTCCCCAAAGGCGTTGGTCAACGCGGTGAGCAAATTAGAAAATGACATGAAAAAGGTAAATACATGAAATAAATATTGCAATATTGACAATGAAAGAATAAACACGAATATGTTTAGTAGAGATTTTATTTATCAAAAAAGAACAAAATTCTATCAAAATGATGTAAAGTTGTGATGGACAAAGATGAAGCGGTGTTTATAGACCATGAAACACGTCTATGTACATGGGATGCATTGCAGTGAGAATCTAAAGTAGTTGTATGATCTGTGATATGCCTGTCCAGCAGGCTACAAAAAGTCGGATCATGTAATTCTATCACAATGTGAAAATGTCTGCACAAGATTTATGCTTGGAAAATGCCACCATCAATTGAGTGCAACTTTCCATATATGTCCCTCACTTCTGCATCACTACCATCAGCAGATATCACATATCCTCCCGGGAAGAGGCCTTTTGGGGGGATAAAGTCTCCTCTCCTGTATTTGGGCTTCATCCTGTCTACCCTTCTCATGAATTGTTGAAAGTATTGTAAAAACATTGGGTCGGTGAACATGTTTGAGTACCCCATAAGCTGCTGCATTGGATCGACAGTCTTTGGCGTATTGGCAGTTGGAGCTGGAAAGGGGCCTGTTGTGTCTGACCATTGTTTGTTTGACCTTGCTGACCTTGACCTGCATTTTGTGTTGGTGTCTGTCCCTGGAGTTGTCCTTGATTCTTTGTATGTTGGGTCAGTGGCGGGTTTTGAGGTTTCGTCTGGGTTGGAAGAGGCTCAGGTTGAGGTTGACCTTGATTTTGGGCTGATTGAGGAGTTACTTCGGCTTGTGGAATTTGACCCGTTCCTAGTTGTTGTTGCTGCTGCTGTTGTTGTTGTTGTTGCTGTTGTTGCTGCTGCTGTTGTTGTTGCTGTTGACTATTAACCTGACCAGACCCTTTCATCATCACTGGATTCTTCAAGAGTGCCATAAGCGCTCGGATATCGAGATGGTTGTTGCCTGGCGGGAATAAACCTGGAAGAACCACAAAGAAGGTTTTACAGCGACACAATACTCAGCATTCTGTATGCCTATGTTCTCTTAATATCGTATTGTCACTGTATAATTTATTACATTTCCAGTTTTCCCGGCGTTATATGCAGGCTGAAGGGTAATATGTCGAAGTAATCACGTACATCTCTAGTGACCGCCTCTAAAGGTAGACTAGACTGTCCGACAAGTACTAGGGCTAAGAAGCATTAGGGCTAAACAAAAGTACCATTGGACTGTGTCAGTATTCTGTGTCCGAATGAGGAATCCCAAGGGCTCGTTGTCGTAAACCGGCATAGAGTAGACGAGTACAGAAATGCCCTAGTCATGTACACATAATCACGTGGTTGCACGTCGTAACATGAGTGATATAATCTTGAACACGAAGTTACATCACACTTTACCCACCTATATTATTTGTAAAGACAAGCCACACCAGCGAGTACACTCGCTAGATTATCGATACGCAATTTTCCTTATTCTCATGACAGAATATACAATTTATGTATTGACCATGTATAAAACGTACCTGGTGGTGGCTGGTTTACAAAACGCCTGGAACCTGCAAATAGAACAGGAATAAATATCATCTCAGGAAATAGAACCTCTTTTATGAATGTATTATAAGTCAACGCCGATTATCAGCCAAATCAGAATCCATTAGGCGCAAAAAGCAAAACAGTTGTGGAAGTAACATTGATGGACTACTGAAATTCAGTGATGACACACAGGTGTTCCCGTAAACGGGGATATTATGTTACATGGGGATAATGTATGATGTTTCTTTCGCGGCATTAAACACATACACAACAACCCTACATAAATACAAGGTATTTTACATGTACGATGTCAGAATAATACCATTTGGTTTTGTTTTAACATTAATTCGCGCAACAGATTTGTCAACTTGGTAACACTTACGGATATTTCTTCCTTGACTTGCACAGCATGTTGCCAAAAGAACTACGAGAATTTGAAGAGTATTCATTTTGCTGGAAGAACAAACACATTTGTTAATGTAAATCCATCATACGTGTGGGGTGTGTTATCAACTAGGATCGCAGTCTATGTTGTAAAGAAAGGTATGGAATGTGATTTTACTTAGAACTTTTATCAGGGCAGATCAATTCATTTTATATATGTATGTGCAGTTCATATAGTCATCTCTTGGTTATTAAGTCTTCGATTATACACTGACACGAACTGGAGACTTTTTAACACCCTCCGTTCCAGGAAAACATTAATAACAAACCTTAATAAAGGAAACCGATGCAAGACATTTTGGGGTGGTTTTCTTTTAATACTCAAATGTTCATTGTGTCTGCAATTGAGGGACAAACTTTCTCAGCATTACTATATTTCTTGCGAACTTTCATACGAAATGTTACATGCTCAGATACATTCCTTGATCCGTGTTCCTAGCTAGCATGAAAGTATTTTCACTTGTGACACTTGAAATGGAATAATAACTGTCAGTTTAATTTTAAGGATATTCTACAAAACATGTGATATTAGCATGGAGATGTATTATGAAAAGCCAACGAAAATGTACTTACTTGTGAGTCTGCAGAAATGCTGCCGCAATACGAAGGCAAATACTGGTGGACTGAAGATAGTATCGCTGGTATCCCCTTTTATACAAAAATATCGGTAAACGACGACGTAAAACTCTGCGCAAAACACGTCACTGCCACAATTTATGCACTGTTAATGTGATTCAGACACCGCTGAACCATACTTGACCTCACGAAAAGACATCATCTCGCCTACGCTCACCACATTCTGTCAGATTGATGTTGGTAAACAATTTATCACCAGCGGCCTTAAAGCTCTGGGGTAACGTCACAACCCTGTCTAAGACCATTGTCCTCTATATTAATACACTGTGTGCATATGTGCGACAATTTTATTTAATTCGATTATGCTAAAGGGGAAAATGTATACATACCAACTTTTGTATCCATAAACGTCACTGGATCGTTTGGTCCAGACCCGATTATTTACACACCGCCGTCATATAGGGTGCGGCGTAAAGCCAAAATAAACAAACATTGTGTATCACTTCTAATTTCCATTCAAACACTCTCATAATTTTGATCACCATTTACGTTTAAAAGAATATTCTGAGAGCAGATTATATTCCCTTTGCTTGATGATAGATTGGATACCATCACTACGTCTTCGGCACATAACATTTCACTTATATTTTATTTAACATATAATTATACATGTTCAAAATTATTACCCGAATAGAATGTATTCTACTGGAAGGAAGTAACTGTACAGTATTTGATGTAACGCCATTTTTGAATGTAAAAAGATAATAACATGATTCGTGGTGTCGTCCTTTATCACTGTTTAACTGTTGGCAGGATAATATTGAAATCCTTTTTGCTTTGCCACTAATCATCGCAACACGCCCTTGAAGATATGTGGTGTCAAAAGTCAGTCTACAAATTCAGTATCGTGTGTCCGCCATTGGCGTTGATGCAGCCTTGACAACGACGACACATAGACGACACAAGGCGATTGATGAAGAAAGCTTGGGGAATGTGTTTCTATGTCTGAACCAACGCTTGTCCGAAATTCAGCAAACGTCAATGGGTGATTTTGAACTTGACGTTAACATTGCTCCATTGCATCCCACGTGTGCTCGATAGGGGATGGAAACAGTTGGCCAGGAGAGTACCGGAATGCTCTGCTTTCTCAGGGCATCTGTCACAACACCTATGGACGAGCATTATCTTGCTGAAGCGTGTCGTCTCTGTCCTTGAATGAACGGCTGCACATGTGGCCTAATGATCTCATCCCTGTATCGCGGACCTGTCAGACTGCCATTGAAAATGACAAGATGTGTCCGACCATGAGATGTGATGACTCCCCATACCATAACACTCCGCCATCAAACTGCCAACGTTGAACAACGCACGAGTCACTTCGGCTTCTGTACACCCGTGCTGTCCAGATGATATCTCGACTTGTCAGTGAACAAAACAGCATCCCAGTCTTGTCTCCTGTATTGTAGAAGCTGTCTGCACCAGGCACAACGTGGAGCAAGATTGGACGTATTGCAGGCCGTCGGGGCCAGATGTTGTGCTCCCTCAGTCGGTTCCGTACAGTTCTGGAACTGATTGGTCGTATTCCAGGAATGGTCCGAGCAGGCAAACTGACAGTCTGTGCTCGATTCCATATATGGGTCAGCCGAACGTGGTTGTCTTGCTGACGTGATGTCACGCGTCGCGTGGACGGCCAGTCCGAGGCAAATCTCTCGTGTTCCCATTTTGTTGAAAACGTTTCCACAGACACGTGTTCCGATGGACTCCAAACTGTCTGGCCACTTCATTTTGGGCAATTGCAGTCTCCAGCATACCCACAGAGCGGAGACGCCGATTTTCCGTAAACCGTGGCCTGAAGTACGTGCAGTTGAGATTGAAATTAATGTGTTACCCATAACATTCAGAGGCAAGAGAATAATTAACCGCTCTTCTATTTTCAATATCAGGTGTCAAAAAACATACAAAAAGTAAGTAAGTTCATTGTGCACAAAGTGCACGTGCCACGCGCGATACGTGATAACAAAGTGCTTCCTTCAAGTTTATTTAGGGTTGTTTTAATAACTTTTCAAATAACTTTCATTTTATGCAATTTTATGTTATGCAGAGTTACTTTTGCTTTCCTGTGCGGAATGCTAACTGGCCAGTTGACATCAGCCATGAAAGCATAGTTTCCTTTTTCGTGTTGATGTAACATTCTCAATTCATTTGTTATTCTAGTTAATAACAACTTAAATACATGCATGTTCTGGTCTATTTGTAGTGGTGTTCTGGAAGTCTATGAGTAAAGAAGCAAACTCTCATTCCTCTTGTTTGCACATTTGTTTGCACCTGACATAGTTGGTCTACTTTATCTTAAACATTTAGAGAAGATGTTGGTTGTCCCGAGTTAGTCTTATACATATAACTGAACTACGTGGGATGTGCCCAAGCACCACCTTATAACAAGAATAAGCGAAGCGGACACGTCCGCTGAATAGGACGTGAATTTAGTGTGTAAAGCGTGTAAAAGCATGACAGTATTAAAAAACTGGGTGAAATTTAAAACAAGAAATGAACTTAAACCAGTATTGTTCATAATGTAATAAACATGCCTGTGTTGATTTAACGTTTTGGCACAATTGTTATGTTGTACAATTATTTGTTTGTCATTTCAATGACGACTTTGTCATTCTTCTCAACATTCTTCTCTCGATACTATAGAAGCATATTTGTGACACAGTTTAAGATATTTTTGGCATCAACGAATGAAGATATTTAATTTGCGTAGAAGAACCTTTCATCTTCGTTGATGATGCTTAAAACTCCTTATATCATTCAGTGTCATTACCATGGCAGTGATGTTGCCTTGTGGAGGTTCTCAGTGAGATATAGTTTATGCTGTAATGTACACGATTTATTTATTTATGTATTTCATTCATTCATTCATTCATTCATTCATTCATTCATTCATTCATTCATTCATTCATTCAAAACATCTTGATGAAAAACTACCTCACTCAATGTTCTGATAGTACCTCAATAAAAAACTAAATTTGAAAGTACAAAATCATTATTATCTCAGCCATATGCTACATGAAACAGACCCGGACCTATATTAGATTTTACTAAAGACATTATGGTTTTAGTAGTCTACTGAATAGATCATAGTATGAACGTAAATATACATATCATCTACTTAGATGAACGTATCCTCGACGCAGGTGTCCGTATCATCAACGAGGATGTTAGCATCGTGAACTGAATACATCATTTCAATGTAATTGTCCTGCATCAGTGGTGCCCTGCACACTTCCATATTTGAATTTAGTTTTCACAAGGTACTACCTTATTGGTTCTTGAGTTCTATTCACAAGCCTTAGGTTCAAATCCTTTTATCTTTGGTACGAAATTAACTGATGAAACTGATCATGCTTACGAAATGTGGCCAATATTTAGAAAACTATAGACAGTTCACTTTGACTAAAAGTAATCTTTCTGAAACGGAAACCAATATAATTTCTTATTACTTGGTCCATTTCAGAGAAAACTTAATCCCGAAATATTTCATTAGGAATTATGTGTCAGTCTTTAGTGCATGTGAACACCACTATATATTAGCTGTTGAAACTATATACCATGTTGTCTTTATTCACGAATATGCACATGTACATGATCGTGGAATCGTCAAAAAGGGTGTTTGTTGTGGCTATTAGTCAGTGGTGTTGTGCACCTTTGATGAATGTCTAATTACTCACGAGCTGCTGTTTTCGATCAGCGTATGGAGACTGAACGCTGCATCATAAATTTACAACGATATCATCATACTTCCCCAAAGTCGTTGGCCAACGCTTTGAGCAATTTAGAAAATAACGTGAAGTTGCATTAAATAAATATTGCCATATTGACAATGAAATCAGTGAAACAAGGAACATGAATATGTTTAACAGAAATTTTATTTATCAAAAAAGAGAGACTTCTATCAAAATTATGTAAAGTTTTGATGGACAAAGATGAAGTCGGTGTTTATAGACCATGAAACACTTGTATGTACATGAGATGCATTGCAGTGAGAATCTACATTAATTGTATGATCTGTGATATGCCCGTCCAGCAGGCAAAAGAAAAGTCGGATCCTGTAAATCTATCACAATGTGAAAATGTCTGCACAAGCTTTATGCTTGGAAAATGCCACCATCAATTGAGTGCAACCTTCCATATATGTCCCTCACTTCAGCATCACTACCATCAGCAGATATCACATATCCTCCCGGGAAGAGGCCTTTTTGGGGGATAAAGTCTCCTCTCCTGTATTTGGGCTTCATCATGTTTACCCTTCTCGCCAAGTATTGTAAAAACATTGGGTCGGTGAACATGTTTGAAGACCCCATAAGCTGCTGCATTGGATCGACAGTCTTTAGAGTATTGGCAGCTGGAGCTGGGACGGGGACCTGTTGTGTCTGACCATTGTTTGTGTGACCTTGCTGACCGTGACCTCCATTTTGTGTTGGTGTCTGTCCCTGAACTTGTCCTTGATTCTTTGTATGTTGGGTCACTTCGGCTTGTGGAATTTGACCCGTTCCTAGTTGTTGCTGCTGCTGCTGCGGTTGTTGTTGTTGTTGTTGACTATTAACCTGACCAAGCCCTTTCATCATCATTGGATTCTTCAAGAGTGCCATAATCGCTTGGATATCCAGATGATTGTTGCCTGGCGGGAATAAACCTGAAAGAACCACAAACAAGCCACATCATATTCAGCATTCCGTCACCCCTTGTTCTTTTAATATCGTAGTGTAGGGTAGGGTAATATATGATGTATTACCAGTCTTCCCACCGTTACATGTAAGTTGTGAGGTAATATGACAAAGTAATCACGTATATCTCTAGTCACCTATATCACCTATTATGCATACCTATTGTATTCGTAAAGACAAACCCGCTCGACTTTTATGACAGAATATTCATTTGTATTTCTTGACCTTGTATAAAACGTACCTGATGGTGGTTGGTTTACAAAACGCCTGGAACCTGCAAACAAAACATGAGAAAATAGATCATAGGAAATAGAAGCTCTTTTATGAAAGTATCATAAGTCAACGCCTCGATTATCAGCCAAATCAGAATCCATTGGGCGAAAGGGCAAAACAGTTGTGAAAGTCACATAAATGGACCAATGAAATACAGAGATGGCTCACAGGTGTTCGCGGAGAGGTCAATATTATGTTACATGGGAATATGAATTTTTTTATCATTATATATGTTTGATGTTTTATTTGTGGGATTAAACATACACACAACAACCATACATAAAAACAAGGTACTTTACGATGGCAGAATAATACGATTAGGTTTCGTGTATAATTTAGCATAATTCACAAATCAAATAACAGATTTGTCAACTTGGTTACACTTACGGATATGTCTCCCTTGACTTGCACAGCATACTGCCATAAGAACTACGAGAATTTGAAGAGTATTCATTTTTCTGGAAGAAAAAAGATTGATTTTACAAACAAACGGATCTGTTAATATAAATCCATCGTAAAGGTGGGGTGTTTTATCAAATAGAAACTCTGATCGCAGTTTATGCTGTATAGGAAGGTATAGTCTGTGATTTTGCTGAAAGGTAGGTATGACTTAAATCAGGGTAGACAAGTGGCTTTTAAATATATATGTACAGTTCATAAGTCATCTCGTGGTTATTACCTTTTTTGATATAGAAAACTACACGAACTACAGACACCTTCAACAGCCTCCGTTCCAGTAAAACAAATATAAGTTGAATTTTAACATTAATAGCGAACACTAATACAGGAAACTGATTCAAACACTTGAGGATGGCTTTCTTTGTATACTCAAATGTTGATTGTGTTTGGAATTGAGGGACAAATATATACTGGTACCAGGTTTTACTGGAAGTAGTTTCCTGTGGTTAAACTTTTTTTTGCTATATTTCTTGCGAACTTTCAAACACATGTTTACATCCTCAGATACTTTTTGAAGCTTTATCTTAATAAAGCCAGGGAAGATACATGGCGTTTTTCAAATTGTTATCCCATCTTTGGATTGTTTTGAAATTTACAATGGCAAACGGTTCAGACCTTGCATGAACGTATGTTAACTTCTGGCATTTGAAACTGTAGGTTTAATTCTAAGGATATTCTAAGGATGTATACTCCCCAGGGAGTTGAGATTGATAATACGATGTGCCGTTGAGATTGACATCCAATGATCGAGGGAAAAATACCAGCGCCTTGAGCATGCACTAGTTGCCTGGATATGTGCGCTATATAAATATCCTATAATAATAATACCAAAAACAAATTCTACAAAACAGCTGATATTTGCATGGAGGAGTGTGTATGAAAAACAAAAGAAAATGTACTTACGCTTGAGTCTGTAGAACTTCTGCCGCAGTACAAAGCAAATACTCGTGGACTGAAGATAGTATCGCTCGTATCCCCTTTTATACAAAAATATCGGAAAACATCGACGTAAAAACCTGCGCAAAACACGTCACTACCGCTATTACTGCACTGTAGAGGTGATTCAGACGCCGCTGTACCATACTTGACCTCACGAAAAGACATAATTTCGCCTACCCTCACCACATTCTGTCAGATTGATGTTGGTAAACAATTTATCACCCGAGGCCTAATAGCTCCGGAGTAACGTCACAGCCCTGTCTTAGACCAGTATCCTCTCTATTAATACACCGTGTATGTATGTATCCATTTGTTTCCTGTCAAGTAAGATGTACATGGCATATACGGGTTAATAATTTTTAACTTCTACAAACATCTCACGTTCGTAAACAGATTCTTAAGAAATACATTGCAGGTGTGTGACGGATGACTTATTTTCTTTTTTTATCGTGTGTTATTTACACTATACAGGTGTTTTCAATGACAACATAACATAATGAAGCCAGAGGAATCCAAAAACGAAATCAGTCACAGTCTGAATC
This sequence comes from Haliotis rubra, assembly GCF_003918875.1. Lineage (NCBI taxonomy): Eukaryota > Metazoa > Mollusca > Gastropoda > Lepetellida > Haliotidae > Haliotis > Haliotis rubra. The sequence continues at coordinate 563,560 of NW_025766181.1, read as the reverse complement.
ATCTTGAAGTTGTGTGGATGACAATCTTATAGTCACAATCCTATCTGCACTGATGGTGTTTACCACTTCGTGTAATATTTGCCCATTATACCTAATGTATTCATATTTACTCCACAGATTCATGTTTACAATATTTAGATGGAAGACCTTATGACCAAGGCACATAACACAAATATCTAAAATATATAGACACATTTTAATGACCTTATATTTGAAGACATAATCTTGCTGCATTTAACATAGAATTAGAATTAGCTGTGCATTCATGGGGCTACAAATGACGTGCTTTTTTGCATAACATGGATAATAAAGTATGCATGACTTTCATCGTCAAGACAAAACAGATTTTACACAAAACGTTAAGATCATTTAATTCATATCTACATTTGCCAACTTTCTGTGTAAAAAGAAATATATCAGGCATTATATACATTTTGACAAAGCCATTTATAACATACAGATTGCGGGTTTACATTCAAATGTAGATAAACACAAAGCGTAGCATTCATGAGGTTACAGTCATATATATATCTTGTTCAGCATAATCCTCCACATGTGGCTAAAATGGCACATGAAATATTACACAATTTTCAACTTAGTGCCACAGAAGATTTGTTACATGAGTAGCCCAAGTCGGGCATTTTTGTCACGTACTTTTCAGCTTTTTTCTAACTCTGCTGAGTATATAGTCACTATCATTGGACGCACATATTTTCTGTCCCAGAACTGAATACAATTGACATAAATATTTAACTAAAAGCGGAAGTGTGCCGTATGTAACAGGATTTAGGTTACTAACACGAGTACTTAAATAAATGTAAAACTGCTAAACACTGCCTATTAGCCTTGTCCTCCCTTCTCTTTTAACTCACATATTACGTCACCATAAATACGTGAATACATGATACATGTTATGGACAACAACTAGAATATACTGAATAGAATAGAAAGTTGTTATGCATAAAACGTGTGAGGTGTTCATTATCATTAGGCTTCTAAATGCCTTTTAAGAACACCATAAATACGTATCGACACAATTTTGCTCTCAGATAGTTTGAATAAGTCATTTATGGAAATAATAATGAAAATACTTATAACACGCCTTTCCAGGCTTCATATCCTGCTCAAAGCGCAAAGTCTGATTATTATTACCACGGATAACCCAAGCTGCCTGTGAGGCGCTAGAAGGTTACCATATTTTACCGGGTACCCATTTTCTGCTGGGTGAACTGAGGCAATTGTGAACTCACTTGCCTCAGGTGAGACCACATGTATCATTGCGGGCTTTGACACTTTGTTCACGTGCCCGGAAAGCTGATTACCCCAAATAATTTTGGGGTAACCATTAAACCAAGGTACTTATAAGAACTAACGGCACCAAGAGGTTCACTGTTATAACTCCATTTTTCAACTGTCAAAGAAGTCCCCAACTATCAACGACAATTATCTGTAATTTGATTAATGCTAAAAGGGGCAATTTTATAGATGTCCTCTTCTGTGAAATGTGATCCTTAAACTTCACCCTTTATGTGTTTCACTTCTAAATGTCATTCAAAGACATTCATGAGAATATTCTGGGAGCAGATTATTTGTTTTTCCTAACTTTGATGACAGATCAGACACCAATATAAGATCGTCGGCAAATACCATTTCAATAATGCAAAATCACCAACAAATAGTTGTTACTTTAAAGCAATTAATAGATAATGAAAACAACAGACCACTAAGTGTACATCCTTGACGAACTCCACGTGTGTGTGAAAAATGCATTTTACACATTTTCGTTATGTTGCTAGTTTCCAGTTTCCAGCAAAACCCGCTACTTTTGGAAACGTGCCAGGACATTTATCACAAGCATGAGAGGGAGACACAGTGTGTACGTGTGGAATGCCGACTTGCCACTTGACCTCAGCCAGTAAACCAATTTTTCCTTAGACTATTTGCGTGTTGATATCACTCCGAATCACGTTTTGTTATTGTAATTCATCAAAATGTAAATACATGCACTTTTCCTTCACGTTACATTGATGTTCTGCAAGTATATGAATCAAAAAAGCAAACATTCGTCCCTCTTTTAAAACAACTGTTTGCACATTGCATAGTTGGTCTACTTTATTTTGAACCTTTAGATATGAAGTCAGTTGTCCAGAATTGAAAAACAACACCAACTGAGATACGTGTGTGTTATCATTAAAATTGTTTACCGCAATCATTGGATATGCCTCAATTCAATTTCGTTATTCAGTATAAATCCATGTACAAAATGATGCAAAATATCATTATAATAACAGATGGGAATTTCTGAGAAATAGAGCGTCCTTAATAAACTTTGCAACATTTAACAAAATATGTATTTTATTACATGTTAGAAGAGTTGTAAACTTAAACATCATAGGTCAATTACAATAATATCTTGATATATATTTTGATCTGAGAAAGTCATACAATGGCCATTTTAGAAGGAAGTGATCTAATGACTTTATCTTCTACACAACATAACGCACAAAATGTACATATTCTATTACAGCGGATAATGCCACACCGACTACTAATATTAACCATTAAAGGCAACTCAGATATACGCAATAAACATAAAAGTCTGCTGTATTGTCTTTCTGGGATAGCACACAAATAACATTCAAGTGACAATAGACATTTATGTTCTTTATAATTACATAATTTAGTTGAATCACTAATTTTAGAGTACCAACTTTGTTCATTACAGTCTTTAAATCTTTGTACAAAGGTTTTAAGAAACATGTTTTTATCACCTACTTCATGTGTGATCCACACTAAACCACAGCTATAACTAAATAGTAAATGTTTAACCTGTGATGCCCATGTTATACGATTACATTCATCCAATGATTTACATAATAAATAACATTGTTTTGGATATCTAACAGTTGGCATTGATAACAATTTTAACCAAAATGTAATACATCGTTTATGATAATCAATAAACAGACCATGTCTAGCACATTCACCCAAAGCTTCATCATTTGAGACATAATACCCAACACCTAAAACATATTTACAAAATACATTTAATGTGAAAACGTTCAACATATTCAATTTTGGAAAAACACACACTTCACTGAGATATGCCTCAGTACTACTTCGTTACAAGAATAAGCGAAGCGGTCCTGTCAGCTGAATAGGCTATGATGCTCATTTGCCGTCGTTATCAAAGTTATGCAAAGGATGCAATAGCTTGGTAGTACAAAAATGGATGTAATTTAAAAAAAGGAATGAACTGAAACCAGTATTATTCATATTGTAATAAACATGCCTGCATCGATTTATTATTTTGGCCCAATTGTTAGATTACATTTATTTTGTTTGGCATTTCAGTGATGTCAGTTTCAGGCCTCGCGAGAATGGATTCTTGGATATTCTCTCAATATTTATCTCGATGACGACACAGTGTAAAATATTTTTGTTATCTACGAATGGTGATACCTTAAATATGCACAGAAGAAACTTTCATCTACGTTGATGATCCTTACATGATACCTCACTCATGCGTGTCGTTACTCTGACCGTGATGTTGCCTTGTGAAGATGCTTAGTTGGATATGGTTTCTGCAATCATATAATGTTTAGATATCATTTAAATATTTAGAGTCGTGTTGGTGTATTTTAATTTTAACTAAAAGGTACCTAACTGAATGTTCTGGTAGTACCTAAAACCATGTTAAGGTTGAAAGTAAAAATCACAATTTAGCCACAGTTTGCCAACAACGTCCCCGGAACTATTGTCGATTAATTAGAGGTTACGGTTCCAAAAGTCGAAAATTCGATGGATAATAGACGATATCTTCTTCTCAATAGATGAAAATATGTCGTACGTAGGTATAATTATCATGTACGTAGATGAAAGTATCTTGAACGTAGATGTCTAACCACATCATTACAATGTAATGGCCCATTGATAATGCTCCAAATTACTCCCAAATATGTATTGCTTCAGTTTTGACCAGGTACTACCTTAATGGTTATTAAGCTGGATTCTGGTAATGTGTTAGGTTCAAATCCACGCTGACATCATTCAGTGTCCCTGGGCGTCCAGCTTTCTCAGAACATGATACAGTAGGATCGACCCGCTGAGCGGAGTCCAAATACAATCATGCGTGTACATACATAATACAATACTGGTATCAAGATATTTGCAATAGGGTGCTTCCCATGATGATCTGACTTAGTTTGGTTGATTGGTTTGTTGTTAACGCCGCATTCAGCAATATTCTAGCTATATGGCGGCGGTCTGTAAATAATCGAGTCTGGACCAGACAATCCAGTGATCAACGTCAACATGAGCATCGATCTACACAATTGGGAGATCTGACTTAGAATTAGTGTCCAGCAATGTTTTGCAAGTGTTGTAAGAGGCCACTAATGGGACTGGTTGATGCGGCTTACTGACTCATCGCACATGCCATCTTATCCCAATCATATTGTGTTAATCACTGAAGTGTCTGGTCAAACTCGAATAGGTCGCCGTCATATTGCTGGGACACGGCTCTATACGGCGTTAAAAATAACAAACAGTTGTGAGGTGATTTTATGAGCACCACTATGACTTTTTGAAGATATATGTTTCCAAACATGTTGCAATCGAGCTGTCTAAATATTGTTATGCCATGCATAATTGATCGTCCAGGTTGGAATGGCCTTGTTCTATAAATACAAAGTACATGCCTAGTAACATATCTACATGTAGTATACACGTCTTTGATTATTGACCTACTTGAAGACAACACAATCTGACATTGCTTTAACCACAGGTGTAGAAACTTGCAAGCAGCAACCCAACCACGTGGACCTCAGTAGAAAAGGCCATTTGAAAGAACCTCCATACTTGGCGCAATTCTGGACTGTTGCTTATTGCAGTTTCATGTTTCCATATATGTGTAATAGTTTGACCACTGGGAATAATTGTTTACGTGAAGCATTGAAAGAGTGACAACAAAGAGGTTGTGGCACGCACTGATTCTTCAAGAAAGCAAATACATATGTGCACAGCACCCAAACTGTGGGCACATTCATCTGAAGTATACTGTTATCGAAATACAACCTGAGGCTATCTGGTGGGCAGTCCTCTTGAGAGAAGATTTCCACATTACTCTCAGTTTACAATTCTTCAGTTCCCATCAGGGACATTTACACGCCAGTGTTTCAATGAAAAAGTAGTCTGTGTTGTGATTGTAATCCATATTCACTTATTTGTGGGTACACCTGACACATATATATTTACAGTCAAACACCGTAGATGTTTGATGTGTCAAACGAACGGTAGTCTCGAAGTAAATGCCATGTGTTCCTGTTAAGTCATTTTGCATGTGTGTCGAACCTCTGATAAGTCGAAGTACTTACTTATTCCAGCAATATCACGGTGGGGACACCTAAAATCGGCGTCACACATTGTACCCATGTCTGGAATCGAACCCGGGTCTTCGGCGTGACGAGCGAACGCTTTAACCACTAGGCTAACCCACCGCCCCTGGGTTTTTCCGAAATTTAGTGTCGTATATGACCGCTGGGATTAAATATAGGAATACGAAAAACGGCCTACTTCGTGTTGCTCAGATCTATGTAAAAATCACTGAAACGTTTAAAGATTATGTACATTTTTATGACATCAAAAATCAAAACACTGGTAGCCAAGTCTCCGTGGAGCAGTAATATTCCTAGACAGAACCATATTGCCAACGCTCAACACTATTCGGATACACTATTACTGGCGGAACCAACAGCCAATACAAAACAGACCTTTCCAAAGTGGAAATGCAGACGTCATGCATACACATACCCTGGACGTGCGGTGTAATTGTGTTGTCTCGTTTGTCCAGGGTAGTTCTCCAGTTATACAGTCCGGGTTTCAAAGGTGTAACACAACATAAAAATAATACATTCACACCTGTCTAAATGTCCATATCACCATGCCAGTATAGAACAGTTATATAACGAACCTCTGACAGGAGCACATATTCACCTTGTTCCGTAACGAAATGACACTGAGTTTTTATACCAAACTAACCCTGTCCACGTCACCGCCATCAATTGAATAACTTCCGGTTGGGCCGGCGACCGTTGCATCACTTCCGTCTCCGGCTAGGACGACACCACCGCCGGGTATTTGCAGATTATTCGTGATCGTTTGTCCTGGAAGGTAGTTTGGTTTCCACAGATCTCCACTCTTCACTGCCCGGAGGTATCCCGCGAGGATCATGGGATCTGTGTACACAGTATTTGAGAGACGACGGAACAACGAAGACGTTTCCACCGACTCGAGTTTTCCAGTCAGACAGCGGGGCTCCGTAATATGGTTTTGGGTTGAATGGTTTCATTTGTTCCTGAAGATGTTGGTATCCATGCATTTGAGGGTAATGTACTCTTATTGGTTGCTGGGAAGTTTGGATTTGAGGTTTTGGAACAAACGATTTCGGGAATTCCTTGGGGAAGCGCAGTGGGTAGTGAGGATACTGGACAGGGAACGACTGCGATACTGGGAAGGATGTTTGTTTCCGGAGCCATGGCTGTGATCGAACCTCTACTGGCACCGAGATTTGTGGTGCCAGAGGCATCCCGGACATCTGAGGTCCGATTGGAATACCAGATATATGAGGTCCTGTCCCATCAAGAGGAATGGTTATCTCACTTGCACTACCCGACCATAAGATTCCTGTCGATGGAAATACAAATAAAATATGAATAATATATTTTTATCAAATTAATGATATATAGCATTTCATGACATTAAAAGAGCAAAACAACAACGTTAGATTCTAATGAATTATTTATTCATAGGAATATTTTCTTTCACTAGTGTTGTATTATCTATGTACGTAGGGTTGTAACAGTAATAGTATATTCATATGAATATTCACATAACTACACCTGTGCAGGGTAAAAACAGGTATTTGTGGTGAAAGGCTTGTGAGCACGAAAACATCCTCTTGATAATATTAGTGTGTTCACTGTAGCTCTGAAACTACATTTATCAATGTCTGTTTATGTTCACTGAATAATAAATTAATATAAATTGTGACATTAAAAAATTAAGCTGTACAGGGTAGGCGTACAGTGTATACCTACGTTGGCTTGATGCGGATCTGACAAACGACCAGACCAAGAGAACTACGAACGGGGTCATTGTCAATTCCTGAAACAAACCAATTGCAATTACATCCTTTGTTTGTTTATACAGAGCGAAGGCACCCTCGACAAACCCAGGTTTCTTCAGTACAGACTCACGTAACTCAAACCTTTGAAAGTATTGAGATATTCAACAGTATGGTCATTGAAACTTGAAATTCTGTGGCCAATTAGTGGAGCTTCACGGTATGTAGTGCAATATTTATCACAGATGATGCTACCTCTACCACTACCTCTACCACTACCGCTACCACTACCGCATCTACCACTACCTCTACCACCACTACCACCACCACCACTACCACCACTACTACCACTACCTCTACCACTACCTCTACCACCACTACCACCACCATCACTACCACTACCTCTACCACTACCTCTACCACTACCGCCACCACTACCGCTACCACCACTACCACCACCATCACTACCACTACCACTACCTCTACCACTACCTCTACCACTACCGCTACCACCACTACCACCACCATCACTACCACTACCACCACCACTACCACTACCACTCACCACTACCTCTACCACTACCGCTACCACCACTACCACCACCACCACTACCACTACCACTACCACTACCACTACCACTACTACTACTACTACTACTGCTACTACTACTACAGACACTAATATTGTTGCTGCAACGGCTGATGATGATAATGATGACGATGACAGTGACGATGATCGAGTTCTTCTTTCAATGTTTATTATGATAATGCTATGATTTCAGAACGTCAGTAAAAAAGAAACTAGTCTTGCACGTCCTCAGAAACAAATTCCGTTTGGCATAAAGGAAACACTTGCCGTGAAAATAATATGAATGGATGACTGAAGCTGACAGACGACAGCAAGTATTCGCGACATCAAGTAACGGCACATCAAAGGAATATCGACTGCAGGATTGAAATTCTTTCATTTTGCAGTTTTAAGAAACATACAAAACATACGCGTAAAGATACAAAAAATACCATGAAGTTTAGATACGTAGACAACCAACCTCACTGTCCTTCCCTCGAGTCTACTGCACGCTACTAAATATCTCAGAGCTTTCTGAATACGTATGCTCATATAGCGCCACCTTTTGACAAAGGGGTCAAAGAAGGAATTTTATATTATCAGAGAACTAATATGCACCGACAGGTGTGTCTAGCATATTTATGTGATGTAAGGCTCATCGTGAAAGCTGATTTATGTGGTTGTAGATTTACGCCCATAAGGGTCGAGACCTGAGCAGTTTTCACCCTAAAACAGTCATATTGTCATTTCTCAGATCAAAGGGCCATGCAGCTGTCATACCTGGCACTATACATTTACCTGGTTATAGATACTGCATGATGAACACCTGCAGAATAGCAGGATCGTGTACCCTTTTCTAGAACACCTGGTGTCATTACTCATTTTCAACGATTTTCTCCACTATCATGATTCCAGTGAAATGCAATTTCCGCAGATATGTCAACATGGATTATCATCTGGCTTCGACGTAATATAGCTGTGATATATATCCATATGAAATATGCATTTATTCAAAGCGTTAACTTCTTTTGTTTACAATGTTTCCTTCTCGTATTGAAATACAGAAACCTAATCTACTGACATACTTTGTTACTATTCCATGATTGACTGCATCTTGACTGCATGCTATAACTCCGTTATGGAGACCGTTTAGAAATAGGTGTTCTTGAACGAACAGAGGTTGTCAGTGGTATGAGAGAGTGACTATGGTTTTACGTTGCTTTTAGCAATATTCCAGCAATATCATGGCGCGGGACACCAGAAATGGGCTTCACACATTGTACCAATGTGGGGAATCGAAACTGGGTTATTGGCGTGACAAGCGAACGCTTTAACCACTGGGCTACCCCACCGCCCCGCCAGAGGTATATAAGACATGTATCAACATGTGCTCGATGTTGTAGGTAGATATACAAAATATATACCCGGAGTTTCAGAATAAATAGATATAATAATAATGTAGTGTTTCACTTTATTCTAGGTATATATTGTATAGCCAAGTGAGTAAATGTTTGAGCTGGACGTGCATCTCTAAAGCTGCAAACAAGTTTAGAGTTGACAGGTGGTTTTAAAAAGAGGAACACAATTATATGTGTATATTGTTGGAGTTAGCAACATAAGCATTATTTGGAGACAAACAAACATTAAAGGTTACTTGCAATTCGTATCATGTTTCGATTTGGCATGCTATGGCATGTTTACCACACAATGCTTATGTATGTGTAATGGCACAGCTTGTGTATGTGTAATGGCACAGCTTGTGTATGTGTAAGGGCACAGCTTGTGTATGTGTAAGGGCACAGCATGAGGAATTGTAATTCATGCATCTGAATACGATGCAAAGGCCGATGTTTTTTTCCATTTGGATTATGTCCCTGAATATGTTTGCATTGTGCTGTTCTGTTTTATTAAAACACTAAAACACTATGCACGAATGGTTTCAAGCCACACCATGCTATTTCTTAACGATCATTTGTTGAACAAATAATTAAGCTGTGTTTTATGAAGAATACGTTATCGTAATCATTGAGCTCCCCTATCATGTGGAATTTGTGAGTGTTCGAGAGTAATAGACAAGCTCGGATGATGGCTGTTTAATAACTAAACAACAGTCAAATGCAAACCACCCAGACATTCGGTGTGAGGACGGAACTCTGTAACCACTAGGCTGGCTGTTCCTCACCATAGTTCAGAGAGGAAACAGTCAAGATCTATCCCCACAATGTCGTGGAAGTCAATACCCTCTCGACCAGACATAACTTAATCCTAACACATCAGAGCCCCAGGCTTTCCGGGCTTTAACAAAAAGAAATTGAAGTATGTTTAAAATACATCTGCTCATGAATCATTTTTTGGGTTTGGATTTTTTAAGTCTGCTGCAGTTTCCTGATTAGATGTCATGCCGAAGTGTTACAGCTTTATGATTTAGTTAGAAGAAGGATGTGTACAGTCCTTGTCTTGTCAACGTCGAACTGTCTGATGAACAAGTCAGTTTTAAAGCCGGCGTATAAAACATAGAGTCAGTTGATATGTGTGCTTCTTGAGGTTGAGAGGCATACACAAGTTGGTATTCAAGTATATGACAAAATATTATGGATGTCAACTTCTTCTTTCTTGCATACACAACGTTTCTAGGCGTCATTTTTACCTGACGAAGGGGCAAAGAAAAGCCCTGAAACGTTGTGTATACAATAAAGAAGAAGTTGACATCCATAATATTACTTCTTATACATGTTGCTTCTTTACTTTGCGGATACAACTGTATCAATACAACAGCTGATATACAATATGCAACTGATTTCCACCAGGAGTAAAAAAGAAACTAATCTCAGTACGTTTCATTAAATCGCATAGCCATGTGACACTGATGAGTGCATACACATATACTTACCTGTTATATGTCTAGGTCAGAAGGATAATAAACCAATTCGAATGCATCTTACAAATATGCCTGAAAGGGTATACTTTATTATGGCTCCGATCCATAAAACATCGGTTCAAAAAAGCAGATTATGACACGTACTTTCACACTTGTATAGCGTTTAACGAAGTATAATATCAACACTGCATTCGTATGAAGTAAACAGTATTGGAGAGGATGAACAAACGTGTATCTTAAAACACGCGGAAACTATTTTATGAAATTGCCTCTCTGAAACGTAATTATTCTATGACCCTTTATCTTGGAAGGCATGGATAATAGATCATGATTCTCTTGTTCGTGAAGCAGACGGAAAATATTCCTTGAACTCTTTATCTTGAAACAAGTGGATACTATTTTTGTAATCAATACCCGAACGTCACACTATATCCTTAAATCGAAAAGTAAATTCAACAATTCAGTTTAAAAGCAGCCAGTGAGTTGTTTGGTTCATAATATGGAACAGAACAGAACAGAACATTTTATTCTCTAAAAACCCACCCACGGTGGAACATGAGAATATAATGATATACAGTTTAACATAAATATAAAATCAAGATGGCGGATACTAGAATAGTTAGATAAATTATTATCACAATTCGTTTACAATTTCAATGCATTTGACAAAGGATTTAGAAATTTAGCGACGTTTTTCAAATGTTTTTTTTGTTTTTTGAAAATAGCCGTCTAAGTTTAAACAGATTACGCCATTCATAGAAATAATTTAGGATGTACATCATCCGCTGTTGGAGAAGAGCTTGACTTTAAAAACGTAATGGAATTCGTCCCCAACAGACGGAGAATCGCAAAGTTACAGAGTCTATTTTCTCTAAGAGTGATGTACCAGCGTCCTGTTTCTATCGGTAAATTGTGATTTGATAACTTAAATCTAAGAATTGGACTATGTATAGATTTAGGAAGGAAGAGGTAGTTTTCAAAGCATAGATTGTCTTTAACATTTTGGTAAAATTTTCCTTTCGAACTAGACGCTAGTTCACATCGCCATTTTGTAAATATTGGTGTTTGAGTATTGTTTCTACTTTTGAAACCCAAAATTCTGATGAACATAGGAACGGGTAATCATACATTCTGATGAACATAGGAACGGGTAATCATACATCCTGATGAACATAGGAACGGGTAATCATACATTCTGATGAACATAGGAACGGGTAATCATACATCCTGATGAAGATAGGAACGGGCAATCATACATTCTGATGAACATAGGAACGGGTAATCATATATCCTGATGAACATAGGAACGGGTAATCATACATCCTGATGAACATAGGAACGGGTAATCATACATTCTGATGAACATAGGAACGGGTAATCACACATTCTGATGAACATAGGAACGGGTAATCACACATTCTGATGAACATAGGAACGGGTAATCATACATTCTGATGAACATAGGAACGGGTAATCACACATTCTGATGAACATAGGAACGGGTAATCACACATTCTGATGAACATAGGAACGGGTAATCAGAAATTTATGATGAACATAGGAACGGGTAATCATACATTTCTGAGAGTCCACAATTATCTAAGATCTCTTTGATAAATTTAAACCATTTCAATTTAGGCAAAGTGTTTGGAGAAGAAGATATAATGAAATTGAATAAAAGGGTCGATAATTTCGTTTTAAGAGTGTTTGTAGCTAGTTTATGCCAGAATAAAATTATTCTTTTATATATCTTAATATATAGTGGTTATCTTCCTAATTCCCCATAAAGCATGACATTGGGGGTTGAGTTTCGAAGACCACAAGCATATTTTAGAAATTTTGAATGAGTTTTCTCTATTATCGATAGACATTCAAAACCCCATATTTCTGAATCATACATTAATATAGGGACTGTCATAGTATCGAAAGCTGATATCAAACAATCTAAAGGCAGATTCAAATTACGAGCTTTTTTCAACAGCGAAAACATTGCTTTAGTTGCATTTTCCACACAATAAATTAATTGCTGTTACAAACCTTCCATTTCGATGGAGCTTGATACCAAGATAAGTATAGCTATCGGCAATTTCAACAGGCTTGTCCCCATAAGTAAAACGTAATTTATTCTTTGAGTTTTTAGAGGGACCACTTCCAAAGAAAACTATTTTGGTTTTAGACAGATTAACTTTCAACTTCCACTGAGTACAATAGTCATGGAAACCATTTAGGGACAGTTGTAGATCATTTGGGGTATCACTTACGAGGACATTATCGTCTGCATATAAGATGAGTATGAACCTTATCATGCTTGTTATACTATTTTCATCTAGTTGTTGTAAGATAATTCCTATGCAACCTTTACTATAAAGAAACGATTCTAAATCATATATAAAATATGAGAATAATAAAGGGGAGAGGTTTTCACCTTGTCTCACTCCTGTGTTACATGGAAAGTAAGATGAAATATGGTTATCTAACATAATGGTAGATTTTATAACATGATACATTTTTATAAGAGACAACATTTTCCCACTTATACCATATTTGAATAATTTATACCATAAACCGGCTCACCATACAGTGCCAAGAGCTTTCGTGTAATCAATGAAAACACAATATAGTTTTCGTTTCGAAATGTTTAGGAATTTCGGATAACATATGTATTACAAATAAGTTGTCGCAAGCAGAGAACCCTTTTCGAAAACCTGACTAGGACGGGGACAAAATGTTGTTATCTCTACGAAATGAGAAAGTCTTATATTTAAAATACTAGTGAATACTTTTCCAAAACAACTTAATATGGTTATGGGTCTATAGGAGTTTGGGTCCATAGGGTCACCTTTCTTCTTATAAATAGGTTTAATTGTGCCTTTAAGCCAGCAACCAGAAACAATTCCGGAATTTAATATCAGGTTGAAGAAAGTAGTGAGAAGTGGGATTATCTTTTCTGAAGCATCAATTATAAAATCATTTTCTACTAAATCTATTCCAGATGCCTTATTTCTTTTTAGGTTCTTTATGGCAAAGGCAATTTTATCACTTGTAATGGTATCGTTGAGAATATTTGTATCGAATGTAAAGTTATCACTATCGTCATTCTCAGTGAGGACTTCATCATCACATTTCGTTTCATTTAATTTCTTAAAATATTCATAAAATCATCAATACTTTGTGACTATCTGGTCGAGACTTGACTGATGACGGATCACCTTGTCAGACAGGAGCGCTACTAAGCGGTATCGTGCATCAGACACACTAATTCTTTGCTGTACATTGTGTGAATTAAGCCGTGCTACCGACAGGCCGGACATGCTACCCTATTGGGAACACTTAATGGCATCATTGATGTCCACTGATCCATTCATGTACTGCTCACGGCTAATTTGATTGTCACGCCAGGAGAAGTTTTTTGGCTCATGATCAAAACTCATCTAGCGTTGACGTTTTGTGTTTTATCCTTCTATCATGCTTTTTAGATGGATTATGCCGTACATATATGTCTACTCTAAAACAAGGGATCACTAGGAACAATCTGTCGCAAACATACAGCACATCAATGTGGACAGTTTTCCTTGAGGTGTAATACAAGACAAATGATAAAGTAGTTTTACTGAGAAAAAACTTTATTATCCACAAGTGTACTGAATGAACAATGATTCAACCCCTTTTAGATGAAACTGATTGACATGATACAATTTCCTATCCGACCAGGGTGTGGGATGGGAGAAAACGTAATTGTCATGATGGTGCAGTAACGTATTTCATTTGCCGATGAACAAAAATATATTTGTTATGAACATGAAGAATCAAATGTGTTTGGTTCCTGTATTTTACGACTGAAAAGACAATGAAGTTAACATCTTAATCACTAGATGGACAACATGCAAATTGTTTGTTTATAAAATGTTTAGGTAAGATATCATGCGCCATTGAAAGGTTCATGATGTTGATGATATGTCGAGTGACACGTGTTAGAACAACAAGCACTGTTATGTCAAACGTTGATGAGTTGAACATACGGTTGTCTTCAAGTAAAAGCATGGCACCTTTATTCACTGTTTTCGGACGTGTCGAAGCTCGGATAATTCGAATGTTTTACTTAGGTGCTGATTATAGTTTTGTTTCTTGCTGGCAAGTGACTTCTGATATCAGGGAATATACAATATATCTACGGTTCGCTATTCCATCTGTACATGTTGCTTAGTGTTTTTTTCTGACATGATTGAGAATGAAGCCTTGAGAAACATTCAACATGCTCACGGCACATGACTAGCTTATACATCGAAATGTCAAGTTCACCACTCGCTACCCCATGAAATGTCCCTGCCGTCGACAGTGGCCCTCATTCCGTACCGGTTGACGACTGTGCCATCTCTGCCATCCCCCGCAGTGACGATACCGCCTCCGGGGAAGCGAGGGTCGTTACGGATCTGCATCCCAGGGACGTACATTCTGTTCATCATCATCCAGTACCGAAGGAGTCTCTGGTATGGAGACATCCCTTGTTGGTAGTTGGCATAGTATGGTTGATACACTGGCACAGGTGACCTATTCTGTAACGAATACGTGGTACCACCGATGCCAGGGTCCTGACTTTGGACTCGATTTTGACCTTGAAGAAGCAGGTTTCTAAGGCCTGTGTTTGCGGAATCTGAAATTAAAAGGAAACAGTGAAAAGAGAGATGGTTCTGACAATTATCATTTATGAGATATGTGTTCATCTTCCCGAAGGTTTAGGTAGAACATTGACAAGCCTTTGAATGTATTTGTGATTTATATCACCGGTAGCGCAGGGTACATTCAAGCTTTTTCGGGAACACGTGGTATCATCACTCAGCGATAGTGAGTCATTAAAACCTGAAGGAATCGTACAACGGATTTGATTTGTGTGACTTTTACAATTCTTTGTACAAGAAGAACGAGCTTGTATTACGTGTTGGGGTTTGCACGTGTATTAATACGAATAACTTTATGAACAATATGCACAAACTTTATGGATAACAACTCTTTTATGCCGTGAGTGCGACTTTTCGCTACAGACTCTTGTACCGTGATGCAATTACATGTATTGAAACGTCGCACTCACGAAATAAGAAGTTGTTATCCATAAAGTCTGTCTATACTGTACTTCCCAACTTCTAAAAATGCCACTCAGAGAAGTAAACATTCATCAACAATTGGAGTAAAAACTGTTGTTTTTTTGTGTCTACAGTATGTGATTTATACCAGAATGTGAACGTCAGAAATAACCAACGTCGATTGCCAACCGAGACAGGCGCTAATAAGCGTAAAATCCCGTTACTACTGCGAATGGATTTCTGAAGATCAGTCGTAACACAAGGTGTTCTAGAAAAATATTTAAAAACAGCCATTACACAAGCATCATCTACTGTTGTATCGAGTAAGAGGTAGATGTACTCACTCTGTCCAAGGGATTGTGGCTGTGGCTGTGGCTGTGGCTGTGGCTGTTGTTGTGCGAATCTCCGTTTTCCTGGCAACATAAAAAATAATGAGATAGTAATATAGCAAGTGACGATAATAATAAACCATACACACAAACATAGCAAGCATGTAGTCTCCCAGTACATTGAGGCTCCACGGCCCTGTCTACATATTCAGCATGTTACGGCGATGTAGATGCAAGTTCATGTTTATCAAGTGAGTGAGTTATCCGTCGCTGTAACAGCTTGATGTGGTGAAACTCACTAGATTTAACAATATGTTGACAATGGACACAAAATCAAATTGGTATGATGGATTCGAAACAACGCCGATGTTTCAAGCAGTAACGCAACAATGCACTTGTAACTGTTGCGCCTCAAACTACCGGACCACCCGTGACAAACAATCAGATGATTAAGGAAGGATGACAATACAACTTCTTTATTACAATGAGGGAGAGCTAGAACGGTGCTAGAACCTACACCGAAACGTCGCTCTCACTGCAATAAAGAAGTTGTTCATCCATATATTGTCATGTTTCCTCATTGATCCAACTTTTAAATGCCTCTCACACAGGAAATAGGATAATTATACAAGACGTCTTACGCAGAGATGTGCATTCTACCAGACTGCAGCAGATGGCAACCAGGAGAAGGATGAGGATGCATCTCGGTTCCATTTCTTCTCACCACTGTATCAGAAGCAACAAACATAGTTATCAAACACTACCTTTCCTTTACAAGACATTTTATATTTACTGTGCAATTATCTTAATATATTAAATGATTATCTTCCCACGTATACATTCCGCCAAGCCGAGTGGAAAATATGAGCAACGAAACAAAACTGTAATCGTACTGAATCGCCGTTGAGAAAAAGTTTATGACACAATTGTACCAGAAACATGTATTTATGAATAACTATGAGGTGGTGATGATACTGGATTCACCGTAACCCGTCACGAATGTGGCTCCGGGCACAAACACATACCAAGGCAAGGCAAGTATTGCGTATTTCAGGTGAGCATATATTACAACTACAAATATTAAATTGCATCATTTCACTTATTGCCAGAATCGTACAACAGATTCCGTTTCAGCAGAGATTCCTTGTAGTAATAGAAACAGTTTTGTTGGTCCGTTTTGTCGCCGATGTGTCCAAAGACCCATGTAAAAAAATATTAGAATAATTAGCAAAAAGTTAAAACAAAAATAATTCTCAAGATCCAATCCAATCTAAACACTTTTTAAACTTGTCTGACACCAGCACATTTCCAATTAGCTTACAAGGATGATTGTTATAACTTTTCTTGTCATGAACTAGTTCTTAGGAACAAGCTGTGATCTATTTGATTACAAAGAAGACAATAATGAAATAGTTACCTACCTTTTTGAAGCAGCTATGTCCAGATACAAACAACAATGACATTCAACTGACGTTGTTTGTCTAGAATCTGTCTTTAAATACCACGTCAAGCGCGCAAATGGCAACAAGGTCGCGCAAGAACAGCCTAACCGGAACTTCAAACATGCAAATGAATCTGATTTCATAAACAATAGCTGTTGACGTTATTGTTGACCTTGTTGTACAGGTGTTGTATCTAGTTTAGACATGCGTGTTAATGACCTCGTGTACATACTAAGAGCTTGAACTGTCCACGAAGAAGCTGGACGAGATGGATCGCACGAAATAGCCATAAAT
Organism: Haliotis rubra; assembly: GCF_003918875.1. NCBI lineage: Eukaryota > Metazoa > Mollusca > Gastropoda > Lepetellida > Haliotidae > Haliotis > Haliotis rubra. The sequence continues at coordinate 545,848 of NW_025766181.1, read as the reverse complement.
GTCTCATTAAGTTGAAGTCCTATAATTCGAAGCTATCCACCATCCAAGATGAGGCTGTCCCAAAAGGCATTCTTGAGATTTTACTTCACTGAGTAAACAACAGCCATGGTTCAAACGAAGGTTAAATGGGGGTAAGGTTAGCACTGAGTGATACCATCATAAATATTTAAATATATTATTTATGCTACAGGTATTAACTATACGTAACAGCTGTGCTGTATAAACTTTGAAGTATATCAATATCAAAAAGCAAACTTCATTTTGTCTTGAATGATTTATTGTGATGATCGGTATATTACTTGTTCTTCAGTAACGCAGCGTGTCAGATGGTCAGACTCGCTGGCTATGCTGTCGACTGCATAGATCGATGTCCATGATATTAATTACTGAACTCGCTTCCAGACTCGAATATTTACAAACTGCCGTCAAATTGTTTAAGTGCAAAGTAAGAAAAAATCATTTAGAAAAAAACAGTAAACACGGACTGCGTGCCTATAGATCATTACATAAGGAAATGGTGTAATGAGTCACTATGCGTGACTATAGATCATTACATAAGGAAATGGTTTAATGATTCACTAATGTATTAATCGTTGTAACCGCTGGTGCAGTATACGTTAAACACAGCTATACAAAAGAAACAAAATGCGTTTATTTCGGGTATTTACACAATGAACAATCGTAATGTTAATCTGGTCTACCGTTAGACAATGTTGCATCCGATGGTGAGTGATACGTTATTATACGTGTATGTCGTTTGAGGGGGAACGAAACATACAAATACGAAAATTATTGTAAGTATCAAATTGAATGTAGGCGCAATCAAGGAGCCACCGTTTGACCCTTTCGAATAGTACGGAAAGATCTGGCTCCTTTTCGCTTTCAAATTCACAACTTCTTTTCAAGCTATTACGTTCTTCACAGAAAGACACGTAGACTTATTCCAACTATTTATTGTGCGTAAACCTTTGCTCTAATATAACTTGTACATCATTGATGCTTATTAACGTACATATTCTAGGTTCAATATGTGAAGCTGTGCATGCTAGTCATGTTCAAGAGAAAGAATCCTAATAAAGGAGTTCTTTCACGGTTTATGAAAATAGTGTTTTGGGGAGTTCAGTCACCTTTTTGCGTCTTTGCGAACGTTGACCTTGACCAAGCAGTCGGAGGCAAATTGGTCAGTGAACTCGCCGATAGGGTCTAAAGGTCACAACGGTAGATCACACTAATGCCAGGCTGACAACGTTGACAAGTCATAAAATGGTTCCAGGTCAAGCCTTGCTGTCTCTCTGGACATCAGGTGTTTACTTTCTGCCTGCAAAGACATGTTGTACACCATTCTACGCCACGAAACTATGTACGTTGTTTTCGGTGTTTCAGTTGACGCATCATGGCTAATTGACCAGTCGCAAATGATAACTGACCCGTCTCCTTGAAATCACTTAAATGAATCGAAACTTATATTTGATACTGAATAATTGGAATGGGGTGTATCTTCTTGGTTCGAGTCCAAGTTTGATTCACATTGATCTAGCTTGTGTGTCTCTCAGGACTAAACTAAAAATGGTTTGTTGGATCAGTTTCTTGCGTCACTTTGGTTGTATATTAGACATGGGGCAGTGGGGTAGCCTAGTGGTTAAAGCGTCCGCTCGTCACGCCGAAGACCCGGGTTCAATTCCACACATAGGTACAATGTGTGAAGCCCATTTCTGGTGTCCCCCCGCCATGATATTGCTTGAATATTGCTCAAAGTGGCGTAAAACTAAACTCACTCGCTCACAGTATATTACACATAGGCTAACACGATACAATACGACTAAAGTACTCAGTCTCCTCACAGCGATAATGCGAACAGCGCTCTGTACTGTCGTTGCAGGACCTCATTGTTACAGGCGGCCACAACCGTGATTGGAATTGAACTCGACTGGCTGTAATATTTACAAACCAGTGATGACGGACATGACGCTGAATATTCTTCCCCAGCTATTTTCTACCTTTGTCAAATTGATTATATATTTCATGTACTTGGTACAGTAGAGATCTACTTCCTATGTTCTGTATGTATTTATGTCTACAATCTTTAACACATCTGATTAAAATACAAAACGTAAAACGTTTGTACAAAATCCACTGTAATGGTGATTGTGTGAAGTAAGTGAGCATGTTTAATTTGAAGCCGCACTCAGCAATATTCCAGCTATATGGCGGCTGTTTGTAAATAATCAGGTCTGGACCAGACAATCCAATGATTGTCCCTGGAGCGCATTAGTGCAGTGGTAAGGCGTCTGCCTATCACGCTGGTGGCACCTTGGTTCGGGTCATAAGGTAGGCACATTTGCGTAGCATCCTTGGACAAGACACTTAAATCCACATTGTCTCAGTTCACCCAGCTGTAAAATGGGTACTCGTAGGGATGTGCTGGCAATGTGAGTGATTAGTTCATTGCGACACCCGCCTTAACCTTTTTCATGCCAATGTTCCCATATGGGAACATGTCATAAAATGCCTTGTAACTTTTTTGATGCGTGAAGATAAATTAATGTTTTTTGTCTATAATGATCTTAAGATAATTGCTAATGTCCTAATATTTCATACTTTTGATTCTTTAACAAGAATTGACGAGGGTCCAAGCATGCCCCAAAAACGTGTTTTCAACCGGAAACGTTCTATAAAAGTAGTTAACACATCAGTCTGATCATCAACTCCACAAGAATCAGAGAGTGACTGTAGCAGCTCAGAAGATTCAGTGTCATTAGAAAACTGTCTAATGTCTATAGTTCAAGTCTTCCTGTAGCTAATTTCTTTTCTCACTTGCTTAGGTGTAGTAAATTTGACAGAAAACTGAATAAGTGAATGATCAGATATCTGTTTGTCACTAACATAAACTATCCTTGGTTAAGACTAGGTCTAATGTATGACCTGAACGGTGAGTTAGACCAGACACGTGTTGTAGGAGATTGAAAGATGTCACAGAAGGATTTAGCAAAGGAGTCAGACACAGAATCAACATGGATACTGAAATCCCCCATTAGAACCAGATGACCTGGTGACAAGGCTGGACCAACATTCAAGAACACTTGCTACATGATTTTGGTCGCTGAAATTTTGGGAAGAAAACCCATCATCGTAATTCATGTGATCGTTTAACAACTATTTCATTGCCTAGCTCTTCCTGGAATATTTCTGCATCATCGATTTATGTGTTGAAGAAGGTTTTGTTCACTAAATTTCAAAGAAATAAAAGATGTGTTGCAAAAATATAATTTTGTTTCATTTTCACGATGATCCTGCTAATGTTGCCATATGGGAACATACCTGTATCTCTGGAACCGTTCGAGATATCAGTATGAAATTTCGGGTTTTTCTTAGTTAAACCATTTATGAGACTCTCCTGTAAATTTGAAGTGTTTCTGACAATGGGACCTAGTACCGGTATGATAAAGGTTAAACATATTCGAAGTTTAGTATATTGTTCACAGGAACGTGTGGTACAAGTCAAAATAGGCAATTAAATCGGACATCATTTTTGTTACTGTTGCATGACATTTTAAAGTGTCCTCAACAAGTCTACCAAAGATTTTTTGAAAACTATAATGAGGCCTCGAATGTTGCAACCGTGATCGAACAGATTCTGAGCAAGAGTGGTATGACACTCTTAGAAATCTTGGTCAACAGAACATGCTCGATTGTACCTCAAAAGTTGTGAAATGTAAACACTAAAGGCTGGAGCTGTTGGAATATTGCAGGACATGGAAGGAACGTTGACAAGTGGGAAGTGGAGAAATCATCCCTTTTGTCATGTTGAGAGTGTTTTGTCACTCTGAACCTTTAGGTATGATATAATATATACAATGCCATGGAGAGCAGGCTACACAATTTAAATGGTAAATCATTGTGTCCAGTAAAGTGTAAACGCCAATTTCTGTCTTTTAGAAACCACATTTCTAATCATTTGCTCGTTTACCGTCTTCGTGGAAATAGGATGATTTCGCAGGCGATGTTCAAAGAGGCCTACAGTTGTGAAATGTAAACACTAAAGGCTGGAACTATTGGAATATTGCAGGACATGGAAGGAACGTTGACAAGTGGAAAGTTGAGAAATCATCTCTTTTGTCATACAGCCTTGTGGAGAGTGTTTTGTCACTCTGAACCTTTATGTATGATATAATAGAAACTATGCCATGGAGAGCAGGCTACACAATTTAAATGGTAAATCATTGTGTCCAGTACAGTGTAAACGCCAATTTCGGTCTTTTAGAAACCACATTTCTTATCATTTGCTCGTTTACCGTCTTCGTGGAGGAAATAGGGATGATTTCGCAGGCGATGTTCAATAGAGTCCTACTTACTTCCATCTGGGCAAGAGGGTAATTGATGAGATTCAGATATCCGGGAAACATATTGTTTCTGTTGATATTGATGAGGGGGCCAGTGGAATGCTATATTTAGACGTGTTATTTTTAGATTGAGAGGTCTGGTAGGTACTACAACCGCATAGGCATTTCCAGAAAGCTGTGTAGTTTCAGAAACGAGAAGACCAGCAGTTTTATGAAGATCTCAACTTGTCACCCTGGATACTCAGCCTCGGCCTATGTTGGAGGTTTGATCACTGCTGCATGCAGCCAAGTGAACATTACTGTATATAGAGATTACTAAACGAGCGTCTGTCAGATACCATTTATCTTACAACGAGTTGTTTCAAAACGTATTTAACGAGCGAAAGCAAAAACGAATTGTAAGATAAATGGTATCTGACAGACACGATTACAGTAATCTGTTTCTTACACACCATAAAATCGCACCATTCTATGGTCGAATAGATTCAAATTTCATATTTTCTCATCGTAGCTGCGCAATAATACACAACACAACGTTTATGAATTAGTGACGTCACTTGGCTTCCTAATCACTAATCATCCCCATGGTGACCCTCCACAAAAAAGTTTCTGCCAGATTTTCGCATCATCAAGGCAATAGTGATAATGAAAACTAGATAACATCACAGAAAATTAATTAAACCCTCTAAAACGATGATGTTACCCTGCAAATGTGGATGATTTTAATTCTTGCAAGTAAAAAATATTTGAGCGTGTGACGTCATCGTTATCGTTTGGTGGTTGTCGTCATCGGAAGATTGTTTGGGATATCTCTGCACATTGGGGATCTGTACTGGTGTACCAGTTTACGTTCAATGTTCTCCCATCGACGGAGCCAAAACTATTGAGTGTGTGTAATTAGGTGCACCCAGTGTGCTTGAATGTGACATTGCTGAGGTTACGTTCACTATCAATGGGGGACTACTCTTCTTCGCCACATCCTTCTCGTTTTCCCGAGCCAGAAACTGCCACTTGGAATGTAACGGAATTTACGGAGTTGTCAGTATGAAATGTGAGTTGATTACATCCTGTATGTTATCAAGACATAAACTTTGCATTATCATGCGTCGGAGGAATATCTTGAGCAATGACTTATGTGTAGATCAACCGTTCCTGTACATGTTCGATTGAATAGAAAGGACGTGTGCCGCCATTTGCACTCATGAAGCCTTGCAAAACGTTCCATGTTGATACATTGTTTTAACGAGTGTGTTTTTGTTCTGATTGTCATGAGTGAATTTGATAACATTGGAATCACATAGTAGCTCGGAGTTGGAAGTGGGTCTTCATCATACTGTATCAGTGAAAAATGTCATCTTCATCAATGCATCAAAGAAACAACGAGGCAAATCGATCTCACAACGGACAGGCACTGACGTTATCGTGTCAGGTATTTTTGCAAGACGATACATGACACTTGTCGCATCTCTCCAGTAAAAGTACCAATGATGTACATTTTGAATATTCGAAAGGAATCCCGGATCTGTATTTCTAACGCCGATTTTCACATAATTGTTTACACAGATATAACTGATTGTTCGAGCCATTTTGAATTCATGACATCAGGTTAATAAAAGGAACTGAATAGATTCGTGTTATATTCATTCGAATTGTGTTTCATTGTTTCACCTGTTTATGTTGCAATCGTAAAAAAAGGTGTAAAGGTGTTTTTGGCAAAATAACATTCTGTTGATGCACGAGTAACTTATCGATGAATTTTAATCTGGAAAGTAGTCCGTTTACCTGACCCGTCATCACCCTTTAGCAGATTATTTCATAGTGATACAGTTTTCAGGGTTTCTCACCCACGGTGTGTTAGAATTATTATTATACCCAGCGTTTATATTGCATCTCTGACTGACTGACTGGTTTTACGCCGCTTTTAGCAATATTCCAGCAACATCACGGCGGGGGCTTCACACATTGTACCCATATGGGGATTCGAACCCGAGTATTGGACGTGACGAGCCAACGCTTTAACCACTAGGCTACCCCACCGCCCCTTGCATCTCAGAGCTGTTTGTTGTTTTACAACGAGACATTATACGGACTGATTTCCACTTAACGTGCATAGGCATTTTATATTTTTAAAAAGATTAATTACCTATTGTGTTCAAACAATCGTCACAATATGTAACAAAAGTGTCGATAACATGATTTTACACAATTCTACAAGTCAAGAAATCGACTTTACCTGAAAATGCTGATTTTGATGAGATTTCTTACAAGGATTAAAAAGGCATCGCCACAGCGCAACAGAAATCACCTTCCATTGAAATTGTGCAGCAAAGCATGCACTGTCTGACTATAAAAATCCAGATTACTTTCGGAAATCGACATTCGTTTTGAAGCAGTTTCAAGGTCAAATCACTACGCCACGTCTTGACGCTGCGACACGAAACATCGCCATTGAATGAATGCACGCTGGAGAGTGTCAATCTTTTGTTCCCAGGCGTCTGAATGTCAGTCTGAGCACGATATCAAGGCATCCAGCTCGTTACAACCAAACAGGTATAACAAATGACCGTCCCCGTACAGGCAGACCTCGAGTCACCACTGCAGCCCCAAATCGGGACATCGGGTACTACATTTGCGTGATCGTACTGCCACGGGTGAGAGCACAGCAGCTAGGGTGTCTGGACTTCGGAGGGTATCCGGTCAAACGGTACGGAACAGGTTGAGAGAGATTGGACTTAGAGCCAGGAGACCCGACGTCGGGACCGTGTTACGTCGTCGCCATCGCGCTCAACGTCTCCGTGAACTAAAATTATCCACTTGGTTGTATAGACATTACCTTCTTCTAATATGATGTAAACATTCATCTGCTAAACTCTATTTGTGGACGAGCTATACATGTTTAAAAATACAACATTTTCGCAACAGATTTCTGGGTTATGCGGTTTTTTTTTGGAATAGTATATATTACCACATGTGGGGTGGGACGGAAATTTAAGATTCTTGTAAACACCGCTCACATGCACGGGGCACTGATGATAAAAAGGGAAGGATGAAGCGTCGTCTTATTTATTGGTTAAGGAAAGTGTCACGCACTGGGGAGGGGCTGTTTGAGAACTGTTACAACAATGTGCCTCAGTGCGATCCAACCACGTCTGTTGATGCGTCGTAAAAGGGTTGCACGGAACTGTTATATTACAATATTTATTATTACTATTATTACTACATAGGATCTGCATAAAATACTTTATACTCAAAACCAGCATCACCCGAGAACGTCAAGTTCATTTGTGGACGTCATACCAAAAGACGTTAAAATATGGTACTTGTTGGTCCCTGTCTGGCGCTCGGCATTAATGGGTACAACAAGGACTGGTCGGCTCGGAGTCAGTATAATGTGCCTGAGTGGGGTATTCATGCTTCACTGCGGCATGGTATCTCAGTGGGCTAGCACTATAAAACCAGCTTAAGTCTGGGCTAGTACAAGCAGCCGCATATACACATACACACGCATGCACAACATGGATTGTTGTTGTATAGGCCCGCACAAGGCGGACAACGTTAAATTTCTGTTAATGAAAATATAATTACCGTAATAATTAGATGTATATAACAAATAGGCCACAAAGGTGGGGAAGCCCGCGCCAAAGAACCATACAAAGGTACAGAAAATGAGGAGGAGGCTAGGGAGGATTCGTGCAGAGTGAGCGTGTGAGCAAGTGAGCAAATTACGCGCTCAGAGCACTCACAATATTCCTGGAACATCACGACAAGGAACACCAAAACCCTGCGTTCCACATTTAAATCATGGAGAAATCAAATCCAAATGTTTGGCATGACACGTGAGTGTAAATCGTCAAAACTCGAACTCAATCACGGTAATAATTTCAATTATCATGACTACATTTATTCCAAAAGATCGTTGTAATAGTGACCTGAATTATAAACGATTCATTACGTAATCTAACGAACTACGTGCTTCATACAGGAGTGATCTGTAATGACACGACTTGGAAACAACATTGGAGGAAGAAAAGTCGATGTGAACTAATGTACATGCGGAGTAGTCAGAGTCGCCGGATACCTGGCATACCACATTAAATACAAACATAGTTACAGGAAAAACAAGTTGCCGGTAAAAACCTGCCATACAAGTATTTTCTAATTTGCAAACGTCACTCCATGTATGAGAATGTATGTTGGGTGCGGCAAAATAGCTTTTAACGTGTCCTTCAAGGTGATTGTACTTACATAGTGAGGTGCATACACGGTAGGTGTATATATGTGTATATGTGTGTTTGTGTTTGTGCATTTGTGTGTGACTGTGTGTGCGGTTGTCTGTCTGTCTGTGTGTGTGTGGCTGAGTTTGCGGCTGAGAGAAAGAGAGAGAGAGTGTGTGTGTGTGTGTGTTTGACCGTGTGAATTATTCATTGTCTGATTGCCTGTCCATCCATAGTATTTCTAAATACCACGTGTACAAATCTGACATATACAAGGCAATACAGGTGCACGTGACGGTTGGATGAATGGATGCGTGTTTGTGTCTGTGTGTTAAGTCCCTGTACCGCAGGAATCGTATAGAAAAAGAAACCAATAATTTAAATCACAGATTTAGAATCGTTGTATTTCTTCAGTCCATCAGCGACCAAACACTCCCCCTTCTCTTGAGATGTCTGCACCATCAACCGACCTCACAGTGCCATCTTGGCTGACCACCTCTCCATCTGTACCTTCCCATTTTACTACGACACCCCTACCTCGGGGGAACCTAGGGTCGTTAGAGAAACTTCGCCCTGGAACCAAAGGCCGGTTCCTCATCATCAAATACTGCAAGAACTGTTGGAACTGTGCCATGGCCCGAGGGTCGTTGAGGACGCCGGGGGGGAATCCACTGGGTAACTGATAGCTCCCAGGAGCTTGACCTTGAAATTGACCTTGACCTAGACCTAGACCTGACTGTGGGTACTGGTTGACCAGACCTTGACCCTGATTTAGAGGTATGCCATTCTGAGGATTTGCCCTCCATAGTCTATCTGTAAGTAAGAAATTATGTGTTATGATAGTGTTATACAACGACATGGCGATGTAGCAGAACTGCGAGTCCCCAGCTGTATCAACTTAAATGGAAGAATGTAACATGTGATTCAACTTAATGTTTGGGTAAGGTGTGGCACTTCACACGTCGAGAGTTCAATAAAGTCATCACATTATCCTCCAGTAGTGGATTTACGAGCAGCCTTCGACTTGCATGTTTCTATTTGACCAAAACTCATAATCAAAGTTTGGACAACTTAGGGAGGTGTGTGGAAACTAAAACTTTTTACGGCGTGGCGATACTCAGCGTTAGGTTTGTGTTAAAAGATGGATTTTAGATGCTACAAAGTAAAAAGTGCATCCCAAGATCCAGTGGCTTACTTGCACAGTTTCATGAGAGATTTGAAGTCCAGATCGTACACATTTCGTAATTAAAGATCGGTCTACATGAGTGTGAACAGGAACCAATATACATACTGTAAGGATTGTTGTTTGCTGCCAGTCTTCTGTCCCCTGGTAAAATGATAAATCATGTCAACATAATATATATAACCCCATTAGGTTTATCGTTGAAAGTTTATGAACATCAGAATTATTTAATATTATCAAAAAAATATATTTGGTGTAAAATGAGCAATGTTTCTTTCCTATTAACGCTAGTATACATACAATGCATGCTCAAGGAAAATATCAATACATGCGTTGCTAAGTTGGGGTCTTATTCGAGCAGATTTGGGTTTGAAACAGTCGCGAACACGTTTCCTAAGGGGCGCAGGTATAATAATTACATAGTCAAGCCTGGGTAAACCCAGCACTACCTTATCAAATCATTGGTTCTGAATAATAGGGGGCGGTGGGGTAGCCTAGTGGTTAAAGCGTTCGCACGTCACGCCGAAGGCCCGGGTTCGAATCCCCACATGGGTACAATGTGTGAAGCCCATTTCTGGTGTCCCCTGCTGTGATATTGCTGGAATATTGCTAAAGCGGCGTAAAACCGTACTCAATCACTCACCCACTCTCTGAATAATAGTCAACAAGGAAGGTGATCTGAAGGGTATTCATGTTGTCCTGTAATGACAAAACAAGTTTCAGTGATGTGCAGTAAAAGAAATACAATAGTAAATGGGCGACAACATAAATGTAGATTAGTATTACACCATAGCTCACGAACTATATGCGGCGATGATATGAATAATAACAAGACAATTTCTAGAACACATATTCTATTTCTGAAATTATTTAATTGTCAGCAAAAAAAGGAAAAAGAACCCCACACCCTCAATAATTCATTTATGATGTACTCAAAGTTACTCAAAGCTGATATAAACTGGAATACAAAATAAAACTTTATGGTCAAATTCATCCAAACAAATTTCATTTAGGCAACGGTACACTACAAAGGCGGATGAGGTACTGCTTCAACTGGTTTCAGGGAGGGTTTCTATAGCAAAATGTCGTGATGCAAGTCCAAGGGAGGAGGTAAATCTACTTACTTGTCACGTTAATTTACAGCACGTTTCCTCGGAACACGAAATGTTTTCGCTCATCACCCTTGGAATTCGAAGGAAGAAACACATCGCCATCAGGCATATGTACAGCGGAGAAATGTTTGGACACATATTCAAAGAGTGATTCATTTGTTTGTGATGTTTTTGTTGGTCTGAAAGATGTCTTTTTTAATTGTTCTTGTAATTGATGTGGTCGATATATCAAACTCAACAACATCCATAAAACATTTCCAAGACTCTATTGTCAGCCTGTTCTGTCAGGTGTGACGTGCACAGTAGCCTATATACGTCACGCATATTGGAATGGAATTTCGTATAAATATGTCCTATTATTAAACCAACGGTATGTATGTCACTGTCCAGTCAGAAAGTATCATATTAATGAATGAATCAAAGGTTTTCTTTCTTTCAGAGTTACGATTCCTACAAATGCAAATAAACTAGTTAGAATACAGTCTATGTTTCTGTACTGAACCTCTGCCATAAACTCATTTTATACAGCGCCTCGACTACACAACGTACAAAGTACAGCTTGTTAATATCATTTCGTATGTGCCAAGGAGATGTTCAGACGTTTCTGTTAAGTTCCATATAAAGTATCAAAACTACATTATGATGTATTGCCAACCATCATGATCAATTTAACCCGTGAAGATCCGGGTTAGAATATTGATCTTCAGTAACCAATGTTTGTTGTAAGAGGCGACTAACGACTGTGATTGGGTGGTCAGACTCGCTGAGTTTGTGGACACACGTCATCGTATCCAAGGTGAGTAGATCGGTGCTCATCGGTCCAGACTCGATTATTTACAGACCGCCGCCATATAGCTGGAATATTGCTGAGTGCGGCGTAAAACTAAATAGAAGCGTCAAAACCCTTTCCACATTCATAAGAAATCTATGCCAGTCGATTGTACAGTTATGACTATATCATGAGCTGATATTTGTTTCAGCAGTATTACAGCTGTATGATGTTGTTTGTAAACAAGTCGAATCTGGTCCAGGGAAGCCAGTGATTGTCACCATGCGATACGATCACAGAGCATGTGTTTATTAATCATTATGAAATAGTGATGATACCAGGTGTTCGCGATAAGTTGAGCGTATCCTGCCCCACCGGTGGCACCCGTCATAGACATGTGCGAAGTCTAGTCAGATGTTCACCTAAAATAATTCTGGAACGTATGGTACAAGTCAAAACTATAATACTGCTGACTGTGGCGTAAAACTAAACTCACTCACTCATAATCTGTTTCGTTAGATACGTCATGAGTATTGGCACCGAGATACAATGAAGGCGTATCGTGGGCGTCAATCATACCTATTTGTGCATGTATGTCAACACCAAGTTTATTAATAAGAGGGGAGCGTAAACAATTTATGTAAGACACAGTTCACAGTTCACAGTTCAAAATGCGTGTCTTATACAAAATGCGTTTCTTATACATAGAAAAAAAGGTTCCACATTTTGCCCTTGATGTCATGGTATTTAGACGAGGTATTATGTCCGGGATGACTGGGTAGGGAGGGGGAAGGTGGCGAAACGAGTTATAATTCAGGGCCTCCTTTCACAAAGCACTAAGGTAATCGTAAGTCACTAAGGTAACCTTAGTGTAATGTTAAAGAATGGGAGTTAAGGTTAACCTTAGTAAAGGTTGCTTCGTGAAAGGAGCCCCGGGCATTAAAGGCTTGAAACGCTACGAGAACAGTAATGGCACAGCTGCGGCTGTAATAGTTGGTTGTAATATATGGCGGCGGTTTGCAAATAATCGAGTCCGGACCACACAATCCAGTGATCAACATCGTGAGCATCGTTCTACGCAATTGGGATACGATGAGTAAACCAAAGTCGGCGAGCCTGACCAACCCGATCCCGTTTGTAACTTTTTACGACAAGCATGGGTTACTGAAGACCAATTCTAACCCGGATCCTCACGGGTATATGGCTGCTATAGGATTAATCGGTTCAATGTCATTGTAGCGCATGCTATAAGGATGTAACTCTTTGTGCAGACAATAATGAGTTGTGTGAAACACCTAAGACCACCATCACTTCGGGCATCCCTGTAATATCAGTTAAATGATACTCTGTGATATGAAATATTCAAGTTGACGTTGAACCCTTCTCACTCACTCACCCATGTATGTTTTTGCCATAATGCTCAAGATAGTGTCACGACAACGACAGGACGTGTCACCAACGTCAACATGTCACGGTAGACCGCGTGACACATGACCACCAAGGGAAGTGTCGGACAATATATGACCAATTAAATGACTAAATATTGCCGTCAGTTGGAAGTAAACGGTCAAGTTATCACACACACATCAGCTCTCGCCTTCAGCGTTCTAGCTGTCGTGAACTACAATCATCGACGACAAATGCCGCTGTCACGCTGGGTAGACGCAGGATAATTCTCTTTGGCGCAAGACGGGGTTATGACGGTGTCGTGACGGGAGTCGTGACGATCACCATAACAAGTGCATGTACGTAGTTGACTATATAGGCCACATGCCTTAGTCTAGACAGGACGTCATCTAATATATCCTCTGAACGACTTGTTGGCTGGTATTGTACATGCTGGAAGTGTCACACCTGTAGAAATATCTGCCTAAAGCAGAGACCACTGCATGCTTGTACGATGTTATTTCATAAATATAACTTGTAAAGATATTCGGGTCTCCAGAAACTCACATTTGTCGAGGTGGCTCAACCCTACCGACTGCTCTTTCAAGTGCTTCCTTCCTGTGTCAGTGCTGGGGTGAATGTTGCAGGTAGTGGACAAGTATAAATTAACAAGAAACCTAAGCGCTAGTTATTAATATTATCCTTTCTTACATTTCATTTACACTCTTCAGAAAAGAGACAAACGTATAGGTGATTTTGAGAGTATTGGACTCATGAAGCTGCGGCAAAAACAATAGATATACTATTTCTGTCCAACACGTCGCCAAAACGCGGCAAATTGAACTTTTCCCTTGTTTTAGAAGCGTTTGAAGAAACATTCGCCAAAACGTCACCAAGAAAACATGCAAAGCAAAATGCACGTGCAAGTAGGGGGAAAAGCATGCGGTATCGATCACGTTTGTCTTTAATTTTGTCATTCGTTTTTGCCTGGAAAAGAGGAAATCATCATGCCACGACTGAGCGCCACCAATAGAAACATCGCCAAAGGACGCGTTGAAGCTGGGGAGACGCAGTCTGCAGTTGCCTGAGATTTCAACGTTCATCAGAGCACCATATCTCGCCTTTCAGATCAATTCCTGCACATCAATTCCGCCCAAGATCGCTCGCCGTCCAAGACTTACCACCCAGGCCCAGGACCGCTACATCCAGGTTGCTCAATTGCGTGATCGTCTTGCCACAGCCGTGGAGACTGCACAAAGCATCCCTCGTTTGAGAAGAATGTCAAAGTCAGGAACTGGTACCTTAGAAACTGGAGGCGAGTCTGGTTCAGTGATGAATCACCTTTTCCTCTTCACCGTTGAGATGGAAGACAGCGTGTTTACCGTCGGAGAAATTAACGTTTTGCTCCTATTTGCATTCGACAGGTCGACAGATTCGATGGAGACAGTGCCATGGTGTGGGGTGCGATATCCAGCACACAACGACCTGATTTAGTGGTAGTTAAGGGGAATTTGACAGCAAATCGGTACATCAGCGAAGTCCTTGCACGTCACGTGCTTCCGATTATGGACCGACAGAGGGAGCTGTTCCAGCATGACAACGCTAATTCACGTACAGTACGCGTCACGGTCCGCTACCTTGCCAATGTATTGCCATGGCCTTCCCGATCACCAAATGTAAACCCGATAGATCACCCATACAATGAACTCGATCGACGTGTATGTCAACGTCAAAACACGCCTCAGACACTTCCACAACTGGCCATCGCATTGCAGGAAGAGTGGGGAAAAATTCGTCGATTTATCCAGTCTGTGCCGAGACGGTGCCGGGCAGTAGTTGCTGCCAATGGTGGCCATACAAAGGACTGACTTTGATGCCATCTTGTGGACTCAAGTAAGCAGAAACACGACAATAGAAGCTGTTGTTGTGTTGGCGAACTCTTTGTCTATAGACGTGTGAATTTCCACCATTTTACTATTGACATTACATGAAATAATTGCTTTTAAACCAACGCAATAAAATCTTGTAAAATGGCGTATGCGTTTCATTTTTGAAGAGTGTATTAATACATTCTTAATACATACTATTTATTAAAGAATAACAAACCTTTTAATGACCGAGCTCTCTAACTTGGTGACAGTACCATCTGATTCAATCTATTATGATGTTATCTGCTGCATTTGTTTGCAGTGCAATCTGAGTTATCGATAGTCAAAATCTCCAAATTTGAAAACAAATGATCTTGCTCTATATATTTCTTACTTCCTCAATACCAAGGAAAACAGAAGACATATCTTTTGTTCTTTTCTAGAGGCAGATTTCCCATAGCTACTCCGAAACAAGCAAAACACGACAGACAGATATTAACAAATTATATAATTTCAATTTTTTGTTGTAAACCGACCGACCAACCCAGCTTTAGATCACGGTGACCACGTGAAGTACATATGAAATATGCTACAAAAATCGGGTTGTGAGGCTCGCTAGGAAACCCTAAAAGTATTGGCCAACAGTCTGATGGGGATCAGACTTGGTTACTTGGTTGGACTGGTAGCATGCCATCGTATCCCGTATCGTAGCTCTATGCTCATAATGTTAATCACTGGATTGTTATATCCAGATTCGATTATTTACGGATTTTATTTTATATTTTAATATAGCGTGAATATTGCTATAGAGACCAGTGTTAAATAACAAACAACCCATGGGAACTATATATTGCAAAGTATAATGTTGTTTTATCAGGGCAACCCACGTCGTCAGGTAGACTCTGATAGTATGGTGTTATGAGACGTGATAAATGCTGAACTAAATGAATACACTCAGCCGTTCCGTCACGGACAGTGATGGAGCTGATTTGAGATGAGTCCCAATGTTTGGCCCTACAACAGGCGATGAAAGACTACAAAGTCCTTAACACAAGTTGACTTAATACTTTCAAGTGACTTCGCCTTGCCTCTGAACTCTCATGGCCAGTAAATCATTATGACAAACGGGTTCCTGGCGCAGCCTGATATATATACCTGGTCTGTCACACAGCGTCTTCTTTGTCATGGCTCTAGATAAATCTGGAGCAACCTGCGTACATCATGAATATTTTTAAACCTGAAGCCAAGCATATTTGTGCAGGTTTATCTTACCCATGGAAAACTATGTTTTTCATAAATGGTATTTACAAGTTCAGTGCAGACGGATGTTAATGATACATTAGACACGCATACGCATTTTGTCGTCGTTGTTGTGGATATACATACGCTCGTATAAAGATATGTTATTTAATTAATAGTTTTTGCATTACATATGAAGTGAAACAAAGTGTGTCACGCACCAGTGATCTAAATATGCCAATCATCTAACGGGAAATAAGTGTCAGTAGTGTGCCTTATTGGTATCCGAGGTCACCAGATGGAAACAAATTGGTGGTATCGAAGCTGAAATTGACGGTCACACTTGTACAGCACTATGACGCGTTTTGCCTGACTGACTGAGTATGGTTTTACGCCGTTTTTAGCAATATCACGGCTGGGGACACCAGAAATGGGCTTCACAAATTGCACCCATGTGGAGAATCGAACAGCGTAATGAGTACACAGTAGGTACGTGCCTTTGTATCACGCACAACATAACGACTACAGTGGAAGCACGTGCCTTTGTATCACACACAGCATAACGACTACAGTGGAAGCACGTGCCTTTGTATCACACACAACATAACTGACTGACTGACTGACTGAGTGGGCTTCACACAATGTACTCATGTTGGGGATTCGAACCTGGGTCTTCGGCGTGACGAGCCAACGCTTTAACCACTAGGCTACCCCACCGCCCACACACAACATAACGACTACTGTGGAAGTACGTGCCTTTGTACCACACACAGCATAACGACTACAGTGGAAGCACGGAACCACTAGGCTACCCCACCGCCCACACACAACATAACGACTACTGTGGAAGTACGTGTCTTTGTATCACACACAGCATAACGACTACAGTGGAAGCACGTGCCTTTGTATCACATACAACATAACGACTACAGTGGAAGCACGTGTCTTTGTGTTACACACAGCATGACGACTACAGTTGAAACACGTGTCTTTGTGTTACACACAGCATGACGACTACAGTGGAAGCAAGTGTCTTTGTGTTACACAACATAATAACGACTACAGTGGAAGCAAGTGTCTTTGTGTTACACACAGCATAACGACTACAGTGGAAGCAAGTGTCTTTGTGTTACACACAGCATGACGACTACAGTGGAAAAACCGTGTTCGGCTATTGGACACTGCATGACGAACAGAGTTGAACCACCTCACTGGTTGTAGCACACTTCTTTATCTGTTGTTTTTACTCGTCCGTTTTACAAACAGCCAGGTCACAAATTGTGACGGCTGGATTTAAACACACCTTCTCTCACATTTTCATTCTAATCTTAAGTTACATGTTTAACTTTATGATTTTAAAAAACTAAATACGATAAAAGACCATGTTGGTGGTTGGTAAAACAGTGTAACAGTGTCATTATAGCGATACTACTATGTAAGATTGTGTAGATAACTATATACCCAGAGATTAAGCTGAGCAGCTCTCTACTAGATTTAAGTGTTATACATGGATGAAGGTTACATCAGTGCATTCTATAGGAAAACCCAAAGTGAGACAGGTCCACCACGTGTGCCACTTTGGTAAAACCCCGAATGTAGTGCTCTCGCTTCATGCATCGTTGTCTGAAACACAGCCCACTCCCAAGATGTGAACGATGCAAACACAATGATATTTTGCGACCATGAAATGACTGTAGTACCTGTAAGGTCCTTGTACACGTCTAAACTGCTTGACTGACAAAATGAAGTATCTATACTCTCCCAAAAAAGAAACGCATCATGAAAATAGCAATTTCATGTAGCAATGAATTAAAACGTGATTCATTTTACAAAAGGTTTTGCTCTGTTTATGAGTCCTATGGTGTTTATGTTTTGAAACATCACAACAAAACACCCGTATTTAACAGCATGATTTTCAATTTCGGCGTGTAGTGTCACAGAATACACAATTCACATGCAATGCATGTGAAAGTTGGGGATCAGATAGTCTCAATGATGGGTATAAAAGGTTGATCGCTGTCTGTCGATTATTCACTGTATTTGGAATATTGTTGACGAACGCAAAATGCCACGTCTAAGTGAAGCCAACCGTCATATCGCCATTGGTTTGCTTGAAGCTGGCCAGTCTCAACGTGCAGTTGCCCGACGCATGAATGTTCACCAAAGCACCATTTCACGGCTCTGGGAGAGATATCGCCGGCAGAATGCGGTAGCAGATGCCCCTCGTAATTGGCGAC